>NW_027137829.1:0-424873 GCF_000149305.1 Rhizopus delemar RA 99-880
ATCGATAGCATGCCGGCAAGAATTCAAGAGGTTATTAATAAAAAAGGAGGGTCAACTAAATATTAATAAATAAATTCATTCCGTTCAAATTTTCGTTTTTCCAAATTTTCAAATTGCGCATCTCATACTTCCTTCAATACTTATCCAATAGGGCTTAAACTCTTTCGGATTTCTCAAGACATGTAGAAGATTTACTATGTGGGAACAGAGGCAGTTTGTGCCATTGTAACAGGATGTGCGCTACAAAAACCAAGAAAAATGGATTCCTTGCAGCAGTTTTTTGACCTACTGTAATTCCACTCCTTTAACTCAATGCAAGCTTTTAATATAACTCCTGATGCAATGCAACATAAATGAAAGATCAGATCTACTTAAGAAATAATTATAAAACAGTCCACTTGCATAACCAGGAACAGATCTTCACATTAAAACTTAATGACACTAGATCTACAGTTATAATTAATTAAAGTATCTTGAAAAGGATTTAATTAAACCTCCATGAAAATAGTATAAATACCAGATATTATAATATTAAATAAAGATATAACTTTTTTTAGTCTCGTTGAATTTTATAGTCTTTTTTATTCTTACGAGATAACACACAAAAGCTCAATTCTTTGAGAAATAGAAAGGCGTACACGTTTATTATTAGACATTTTTTATAGATAGAATCTAAAGAAAGAGAATAACTTTTACTATATCATGTATTTATTCTCATCAAAATTATTTTGAGTCTACGACTCGTATATTATCCTTCCAGCAGCTTCGATCAAGCCTTAAAAGCAAGCTTTGATTTGTTAATGTCGTTACACAATCACCAAATCTATACCAACCGACAGTACCTATGTGGAAACTTGTTGTACAAACATGTCTATAATGTAGCTACAATACATATTGTGACTTCGTTTTTTAACAGTCACGAAATTCGATTTAAGGGTATTTTCTATTTAAGGGTGGATATTCAAAAAATTTTGGCCATCCTTAAATAGAGCGGGTACTGTACATCATCCTTTATTTTCCATTCTTCATCTAAAAAATACCAATATTTATTCTTTATTTTATTTAATTCGTTCTGCAATAATTCATCCATCTTTTATTTATATAAGTAAATTCAATTTTTTTGTATACTATTTTAATTAATGTCAAAAATATCTATGCATTTAATGATAGGGCAATAATTGAGGAATACCATGCAGAATTAGAGGAACTGTAATGCATTAAATGGCTTGCTGGTCATGTGTCTATATTTTAGTTTAATACAAATAAATAACTTCTAGCATTTATTTTTTTTAGAAAATGTAATTTTTTTTAGCACATGAATGTTCTCCAATGGGAAATACAAAATAAGCATGGGTTTATGTATTTTTCAAGAGCTACTAAAGCTCACTAATATACTGTGAAATCTGAAAGCAAACGGGAGAGATATGAGGAAAATTGAAGGAAGGCTAGACAAGTACTATATTTTTGGCGAAAATTGAAATATTCAAAAAATCACTAAAAATGACCTTATGCCTGCGGGATGTCCGACACAGTTCCCGTTTACATATCATAATGTATTTTTTAGACTGCCTTTCAGATGGTATATGCCACAAAAGTCACAGACATATGGCGGAGATGCAATACTGATTTTCATTTTTGTGCACCAGTTTTGTCCGCTACAGTACTTCATTAGCTTAAAAAACAATATATTAGGCTTTAAATTGTGCCGTATTTACCTTAATAATTTCCTTTATGTCGTGTGAGATAAGATTCTTAAGCTAATGAATTGACTGTATATCATATTTTGCACTTCGTGCTATGTACGATAAACAGCCCACACAATTTATACCGTACTACCTCAGACCCTAAATCACATTATTATATTCTAAGACATAGTTTGCATTGAATGGACTCTCTCTCTCTCGTCCTTACTCAATAAAGAGGTTCAAAAGATTCATCGATTTTTCGACTTATTTTGTTCATTTTATTAATCGAGAGAAATAATACGCCTATTCCACAGTTTAGCTTGTTTCTATATTTGAAAACAGGTAGTACTGACGAATCCTCAAGCATTTTTTGTCTATTGAATATCTTCGTATCGTTTTCAAATGGTAGCTTGCCGGTGATTATTTTTTTCAGCTTGTCATGTGTTCTAATAATAATAACGCATTAGTTCTATTAATTATTAGAATCAAGAATATACATACTTAACAAAATGGTATAAGTCATCTACGTTGGTAGACAACCCAGCATAATCAATCGTGATTAAGCAGACATTTTCATCTGTACTGCTTAAATACTTTATCAAATCTAAAAGGTGCATACATTTCATTAATACTGCAAGCTATATCACACACATATACTACCCTTCGCATACTAACCTTGTGTGCTTCCCGTCACATTGCTTGCTGCCTTTCAGATCTCGAGAAGCAAGTGGATCTGAGGCAGAGCAAGAAGATGACACAAATACTTTGTCAACAAGCGATCTGCTGATCAAACAAGTCACCATTTTTTGAACGAGTTCAACTCTTATCTTCTCTTCGCTGCCTGGCGATTTTCTAGCAAAACCAATGATTGAAAACCCCTGTTCTTTCAAGCTTTTTATATGCTTCTGATAGTCTGGAATAAAGCTAATGATAGCATTAGCCAGACTATCTTAAAGAAAGGTTAAGCAATAAATCATTTTCGCTCATTTAATTCATAACTTTACCTAGATATTCCTTCTTTAAAACAAAGATTCTTCTAAGCCTAATGCTCAACATCTCACCATTCACAACTTTCCTTTTTCTTGTAAATGGCGAATTTAACAACAGCAAACCCTTCTTCTTGCATCAGGTTGAAAATGATTGAACATTGTTGTCAATCATCAAGTCAGTATACTTGTTGGCTACTTCAAGTACATATTTCATACTTGTGATGTAGGGGCAGTTTGCGATCGATTAAAGTTGAATAATAAAGTAAAAAAGGGAGACTTGATAATCGATGAGTCAAAACAGGAGAAAGAGCCCATTAAATACAAACAAGAGAGCCAAATCAATTTTTAAATTTGCGTCATTTAAATATACAAATAATGTCCACAAGGGAGCACCTCTGTACATGTATTGTAGATTATTTGGAGCAGTAAAAGTTGCTTTAATTTGATCAGATCCATAAACAGGGAATTGATTAAAAGAGGATTTGAGGTCCAAAGTAGAAAAGACGACTGCATTAGACATTGGATTGGAAATGTCATCAATTAGAGGAAAGTAAATGGTTGTCAATTGGTAAAACCTTATCCAACATTCTATTGTGTAAAACTAATCTTATTTTATCAGTCTTAGTGCCATCTAGATTCTTTTTTACAGTTACAGTCATTGGTAGATTCCATGCAGAAGGTTTAGCAGGAACAATAATACCATCTTCAATCCAATTATTAATAATTTCCATTACTTTAGGTTGTAGAGTATAAGGGATTGAATACTGTTTGATATTGGCAACATATTTTGGAGGAGTTGGTAAATACAATACAACTTCAGTAATGTTACATAAAAGATTCTTGTTTAATCGTTGATTGGCAACTATGTAGGGTTTGATGGCTAAATCAAAGGCCATTGTTCTTTATCAGTACAAGCTCAAGATATGTTAGACTCATATGCTTTATCAACAATAGAATCAACTTTTTCTCTTTCAGTACTTTTATGTTTTACTGCAACATTCATTAAATGGATAGAGAGCTTTGGAAGAAAGTCAATACCAATGAGGATCTCGTTATCATAAGAAAGGATACTGTCATCAATAGCATCAAATTTATGTTTGATAACACGATCTATATTATCGCATTCAACATTGACAAAATGAGTTGTTTATATTCGTGGAATCTTATTTCCGTCAGCCAGAACAAGATGACCAGGGATGGAGTTAAACTCAATATTATTAGCGTTAGTAAAGTTCTTATTGATAACAGAAACGTTAGCACCCGTATCAATGACACCATAGGTGTTATTATTATCTAGAATGATTGGAGTGACAGGGGAAAAAGAAATACTGTATGTTGCTCAATATTCAGGACAGGCTTTGAATGAAGCTACTGTGAATAGAATAACGTCAATTTATCAACAGCAACTAGTTGCAAATAGTCAAAATGATAATATTGATGAGCTAAATGAACATAAAAATATGACACTCACGAACGAGATGATTTTTTTATGTGAAAAGCTTGGCGATCATGGGCATTTGAACTTAATGGATGTAACCATTTGCTATAGATTCAGAAACTCTTCTTTTTTTTTTTTAGAAAAACCATGATGCTATTTCATTTTTAATCACGGCTATTAAAATTTTCTGAATGTACAAATATCGATAGTATTCAACATCGTTTTTGTTCGTTTTATGCAAATACAAGCATGGACCCCATATGTCGTTATACCAGATTGGCTCTATCTACCATTGTAGAATTATGGTCTTCTGATAGTTTACTTACAGAACATAACGAATCATGGTATAGAACACATATTTATGATCCAGTTTTCGACAATGCGTTTACTTATAATAAGGATTTCGTCACTAAAAGAGCTGTCTGCCGTTTTTCCCCTCAAAAGACTGATACACTTGAATTACAAAAAAATCAACATTATATTGGAAACAAGAAAAAAATTTTAATTGGAACAAATGCACTTTCAGCGTGATGATAATGAATTCAACTTTCGTTCGGACAGTACAGAAGGATATGAAAACAATAATGACCAGCCTAAATTTATTGATCTTAATTTGGATGAGGATATCACTGAAGCTCTTCAAAATATAAAAAATGATGACGAACTAGTAACTTGTAAAGTTTGGGAAGAATTTGTTGTTAAAAAGGCCACAAGAAAAAGAAAGTCAACTTTTACGAATTAAAGTCTTTTAATATTTTTAGTAAAATATTCGTACATATACTGTTAGCATCATATTATTGATCTTTTACATTATACATACTGTATTTACAAACCTAAACCTTTCACAGTCAAGATTTTTTTTATTTTCCTGTAATCATAATCAGGAGTAGCAGCTTTTTGGGAAATACTCTCTTGAATAAATTGTTTTTTATTCACTTCCTCTTGTATTGTATGAAGCGTTTAAGATATTGATGCGGACCTGCATAGACATTTGCTTCAGTTGGTTACTTAGAGCTTGATGTGTCATATTCATTTCAATGTAAAAGAGCATCTTTGAGACTATTCTTGTTGGAATCACTATTTCCAACAGAAGAGGTGTTGTGTTCTGGTAAAGTAATTAAAGAATAGCAATAATAAACCAAAGAATACTTTTTGAGACTGAACTTTATTTAAGAAAATCTTAATTGTTAAAAAAGAAATCATTACAAAGTCTACTATTTATGTTCTTCTATCAGTTGGCGGGTAAATGAGTAGTTATGAGCGTAGATCCAATCATTGACATGCTTGATTGAAGAATGATTACTGAATCGATGATGAAAATTTTTCATTCGTTGTTTTTATAGACCTTATTGTTCTTTAACTGATTTGGGAGATATGTCCTGTCTTCATTGAGAGGAAAGGATATATTTATATGAAAGGCCTTCAGTCAGATCAAAGTTGAATAGGTACCAGATCCATTTATATTCATGTACAGAAATGATGAATAGAAAATATCATGGGTTTATTAATACGTCATGTTACTTTATAGAATGAATCTAATAGTGATAGTTTTATATAAAAAAGAAGAAGAATATATTTTATTTAATAAAGATTTAAATCATTATTTTTTATCAATTTTAATATACTTCTTTTAGTTGTGATCAGACGCTGTTCTACAACAAAGTAAGCTTTTCTTTGGCGAATTTGTAATAAGGTACTGATTGCTCAATGAAAATGGTTGACAAAATGAGCTTCGGTGTTACTGGTAAGCAGTGCATATTTTCAATCCTTCTATTAAAGATGATTATTGAGCATATTTGAGTTCGGGCCTTTCGTAAGTTGTATAACCCAGGTACCTTTAAATGTATTGATTAATAAATGTACATCTGCGAGCTATTACCTCGCCCACACGGCCACAACGATAACGTACTAAGGACAACCATAACTTAGAAAAAAATTCTTTGTTAATATAAGCAGCAATATCAAAATTGTCATTATTTTGAAGTGAACAGAGAAATATGAATTTAGATAAGGAGTAGGCATACATTGCAATAGCATGAATGGTATTTACAAAATCTTCTAATCGCTTTTGATACTACTCATTCCAGACAATACTGTCGATAGATTATTTAACAGATAAAATACAATCACCAGTAGCAAGAGTACCAGTAGTGCTCATGGTGCCAGCCGACGTGCTTGGCAAAAAACCTTCATAGACGATTAAGAATGATATTATCAATTAAATGGAAAATATGTGAGAGATTAATAATTACTCTATACCAAACATGATTTACCTGTTTGAATACTATGTAATTAATGTTTTCACAAATTAATAATATGAAGATATGAGTGCAGGATTAGTAAGATTAAGAGAAAGAAAGAAATAGACAGAATTTTATATAATGTTTTTTAGTCATGATGTCACATTGATTAATAGCATTGCTTGCTATTTGTTATGGAACATGGTATAACAAATAACGATTAAACATAATTACGAGTTCATCAATAAATGAATAGAATTAAATAAGAATGAAGCGCTCTATAGATTGGTAAATGAAAAGGAAGTTATGATTCTGCAAATATACCCAATACAAGAGCCAAAACAACAATTATTTTGAACGCTATTTCTGATTATGGTGTAGTCCAAATCAAAATCGAAAGATCAGGAGCACCTGTTCTTTTGAAGGAGAGAAACATAATAGGTAGCACTCAGACTGCTAGAAATGCTGAAGATAGAACTGTTACTGATTACTATAATTTCATTATAAATGCTCTGGGTATTTTGTGTCAGCAAGGGTAGTTTAAGGGCAACTACATTGTCACGGACAATATTCCCATTCAGAAGAAAGCTAATATCAGAAGCTATTGAGCAACGTAGTTACGGCTGTGTTTACCTTTCAGTTTACTCTTCGAAACTCAATCCAATTAACAATATCGACCAACATGTAAAAGTAAACAAAGGAGAAGATTTTTTGGAGGAAGAGACATTGTCACTTAGGATTAGGGATGCATACAACAAAAATCCTTTTGAGCGACCTTCAAGGTCTCTGCAGATACTCAGCTACTAGACTCAAAGATTGTTTGAAGTTTAAAGTGATATAGTTCTCTTTCTTTTCTCTCTCTTTTTCGTGCACTAAAAAATGATGAAATTTTATAGCTGATGCGAATGATTTCTTTTCTAAGCCTAGAATAGCTTTTATTCTTAAAATTGCACAAATGTTTTGTGAAGATATTATATGATGCTTTATCCGCGCCAACGTTTCTAACAGATGCAGCCATTTTCCTTTCTTCCTTATCATTTTTACCTTTGTTTCCATGAAGGGGCTTTTTTGGCTTCCATTTCCTCTTTTGATCCTCCTTGGGTGGAAACGATGTGTTATTAGACATCATACCCTTAATTGACATTTAAGTTATTTCTAGATAAAGCCTTTGTTTAAACGTAAAAGAATTTTATATTTCAATAAAGTTCAGTAAAGGAAAGAAGGCATCCTACAATTTAGTTTAACAAAACTTGTATGAACAGAGTAAAAAAAGACAATGATTTATCAAGCATAATCTTTTATAGCAAAAAAATATGTGTATATATGCAATGGGTCTCTAACCAAGCGGCTTCTGTTGGGTGGTATCATAAACACGGATGATCTTATTTTGGTCACTATCATTTTGTGAAAAGGCGTATCCTCTGTTTCTTTTCAGTCTTTGAATCCTTCGCACCTTATTCACTGCTTGTCTAAATCGGTCCATACGAGGTCTATAATCTGGTAAGTTGTATTTTTGAATTTCTTGAACAAAGTGATAAGGAAGTGGTCTATACATTCTCTTGGCACTAAATAGTGGTGTTAGAAATATATATACATATATATTATATGTTGTATAAATTACTATTTCCAGATAAAATCACGCAAGTTACAAACAAAAGGCACCAAGAGAACAAAAAGCCAAAAATTAACATTTCCCCAAAGCATAGGTACAATACCATAATATTCAGGAAAAACATCCACATTGATAGCGGATCCAATGTATGAAACAACGGGTAAGTAAATAAACCAAATAACCATGGACCCAGGGATGGCAATAACTGTATATTTAGTCCATATACTACAAAGAAAATGTGAATATACAGAGAAAAAAGCTCTTGCTTTTCAACTTACTCTGTAATAAGCGCACCTTTAGACAAGATACAACCTAAAACTGCTGTAAACACAGTTGTCCCAACCCACCACTGTCCTCCAGCCCAGGCATTTCTAAAGACACCATCGGTACTTAAAGCTCCAACACCAAGGAAAAACAAAATCAACGAATGAAATACAGCATTCAAAAACCATCCCCAAAACTTCTTTTGATTAAAGAACTCGTTGTTTTGACCAAGCATGTACATTTGAGGGTATTTGTCGAGCATTCTTGCTGATACAAATTGATCGAAAATACCAATACTCAATGGCGGCAGGAAAGTAAAGATGACATTAAAACAAGACATAGTCCAAGATTCATACAAGGTTGATCCTGAAAATCCATTGTAAAATGCGTACTAAAGCAATGTCAATAATTTCTTCGAGGAATAAGATAGCGCTTTACTTACCCAAAACTGTGTCAAATACATGGCTACATTTTTGTAAAAGTAAAAAAAGATCATCTTGCTTAATCTTTGGTAAGCCCATGCACCGTGAACTAGCAAGAGCTTCTTCAAATACCGAA
Source organism: Rhizopus delemar RA 99-880 (assembly GCF_000149305.1). Lineage (NCBI taxonomy): Eukaryota > Fungi > Mucoromycota > Mucoromycetes > Mucorales > Rhizopodaceae > Rhizopus > Rhizopus delemar. The sequence continues at coordinate 8,787 of NW_027137829.1, forward strand.
ATTGAGAAATGGCAAAATCGGCACTACGAGCGGCTTGTAAACCTTCTACACCACTGATACCCACACCTACATGAGCAGCTTGAATCATGGACACATCGTTAGCCCCATCACCAATGGCCAACAAAATAGATTTATCATATTTTTTTACTAACTTGACAACAAGTGCTTTTTGCAGTGGAGAAACACGACAGCAAATGACAGCTTTACAAAGTACGGCCAAATCGAATAATATTTTTTCAATGTCTTTTTCTAGAGCAAAGGTCAATGCTTTTCCGTCGATCACAAATGCTAAAGGCTAATAAAAAGGTAAGAAATTGTATATCAAATGTTTGTATAGTTACCTCAAGCTCTTCACCGCGCTCTATGAGTCCATTGATATCTTTTAATTTGGCTTCCAAGAAGCTCTTGGTTTCCCAATGGTTCTCTTGATTACAAACAATCAAACTCATTTCTTCATTTAGCAACTTACATGAATATCCAATATTAATAGCCGTCTCTTGTCTGTCCCCTGTCAAAACCCAAACACGAATGCCAGCCTCCTGTAATGTGTGAATTGTGTCTGGTACACCATCTTGTAGTTTATCTTCAATGGCAGTAGCCCCCAACAAGAATAAGTTCTGTTCAATCATTTCTGCCGCCTTATCCAATTCATCAGAACGATTCACCAGTGTCGTGGCTGCCTTGTCATAAATCTGTGACCATCGTGTATACTCCTCTTCAGGGATTTCGCGCATTGCAATACAAAGCGTTCGAAGACCCTCAGATGCAAAATCTTCCAGATGGACCAGCGTGTTTTCTACAAATGGGTTGTTCTCGGCTAACCGCTCAAGAATGACGGTATCAGCTCCCTTACAGTATAGCTTGATGCTTCCGTCTGAAGATCGGATAATGGCTGACATTCTTTTACGCGTAGAATTGAACTCACAGACATTTAATACTTGATATTCAAAATCTTGGTCTCGTTGTGTACATGCAATTGAATTCGGCTTACGCGTCTATTAAAATATTAAGCATCTGCTTTTGTTAATATAATGTAGACTTACATGAAATTTATAGTTCAGCATACTTGCCCCTTTGACAAGGGCTCCTTCATCAGGTGATGAGGCTTGATAAGCAATTTCATCCGACCCTTCTTGAGCTTCAGGAATTACAGTATGACAAGTAGCCAATAAGGTCAAGAATTCATTAATTACGTTGGCGGTAGGGTGAGACTTGAGGTGATCTTGTAATTGGACAAAGGTATACTGTAACGTAGGATCATCCACACCATCCCTCGCTTGTTTATCTGATTCAACCTTGTCGGCGTAAGAGAGACCAGCGATTGAGCACTGTCGAAATTGCATTTCATTGCATGTCAATGTACCCGTCTTATCCGAAAAGACAAATTTCACTTGTCCTAATTCTTCAATTAAGCTACTACTACGAGCGACAGCAGCAGTATCTGTCAGTTCATAATACATATCCAAATCGGATTGAATCAAGAAAGATAAAACAAACTTAACAATCTCCATGGTTACCATTAAACTATAAAACATTAATTTTTGAACGTACTATAACTATTAAGCATTTACCTAATGGGAATAAAGCTGTTGAATAAAATTAAGAATGTAAGGATATCATAACCAAAAGCTTGAGCTTTTGTGCTAGATAAAGTTTGCTTCAGGTAACCTTCTGTGTATGAGCCTTTTTGGGTCTATTTAAAAAGTTATATTCAGCTTCTCTTTTTACAATACTATTTTTTTCCTTACAGAAAAAATTAAACCACCAATAGCACATGCAATACTCATAATAACTAAAATAGCAAACAAATATAAAATATTACGATTTGTGATGCGAGTAACATTGGACACTTTTGAAGGCTTTTTGCTATAAAATGAAAGTTATAGTATACCTCAAAAAAGCATGACTACGATTATTACCTTGAGTTTAACATGAGCTTTGTTTCATGACCTGTAAATACAACAATACCATAAATCCATAGAGTATTACGAAGTTGAGCGCCTCTTAACAACATTTGTCCAGGGTCCAAGGGATAATCTTTTGTTTTTCCCATGTCATTTGCAGAAGAAATAGTCAACACACCATCATAGTTGTATAATCGATTATTGGGCTGTTCACTTTTTATCGTTCCTTGTAACTGTGCCATATCTACAGGATTCAACACATTGGCTGTCTCGGGTAATGCTTGTTTAATTTTCAAGTTGACTTCACTATATATAAAGAAGCATAAACACATATACGCGGATATTTTCAATTATTTACCCATCCAAATTACTTGTTTCAATATAACACAATCCTTCAGGTTCTGAGCTACTGATTAATATCAAGTCAGCTGGAAAATTTTCACCACTTTCGACGCGTAGTACATCTCCGACCTTGATATCTCTCCAAGCTTTTTCTATAAATTGTGTACCAACCAATACCTTGCATTTTTTGGCGTTTAGTTCCGCATCAGAACGATGAACACCCTTTTATCCCCTTTTTATAAGTGAATCAAAACAATAGAGAATTATTATTTACTTACCCAATCTTCCACCAGCTCCTTGATGGCAGTAATTAATAATACAATGACCAAAGGGGCTAATGTTGTGTATTTGGAAGTAGGTGAAATACCAGGGATTTGCTAATATAGCATAAATACACACATATACATTATTTATATTATAGACTTACTTGAATACCAGAAATAAATAAAAAAAATAAATTGGCATATTTTGAAAACTCTTCATACAAAAATTTAGGTAGAAAGGTGATCAATGTGTATTTTGCAGTAAAAACACGATTATGCAAATACTTTTGCTGTTCATTCAATTCGGGATTATTTACATAGATAATGCGTTCTCCTACTGTTTCTTTCACTGTTGTTCTGCCAATTAGTCGATTAAACACATCTTTTATATCCAACTTTGGTTTCTTGATCTTTTCAGGAGGAGGAGGCTGTGATATAGGTCGATGCAATTGAATAATATTATTGTTTTCAGGATTCATTGTATTCATACGATCATATCTTCCAGCGATGGGTCCTCGGTTGTTTAATAATTGAAGGTCATCATCATCATCGTGATTCACTGCGAATTCATCATAAAATGAACCTTTTTGTATCATGTATTAGTCCCTTACTTCATATCTAAATATGTTCTACCTTCTTCCATAGCAAAAGAAGAGTCCTGTCTTTTGAGATGAGCTTGCTGTTGTATAGGAGCCGGTAAATCTTGTAAAGTAGAAGAAGAAGTACTTGAGGAAAATGGCTGTCTATGTGAATCTAGCAGATCTCGAATTTGATGATGACTTGACCCAAACTCGGATGAGTCTTCAAAAGGATTTTTTTCTGTGTTGTTATTGTAGGAAGCCACTTTTAAAAAAAGAAAAAACAAGAAAAAGAAGAAGAATAAAAAAAAAAAGGAAAATAAGCTTTTTTTTTCCCCTGGAGCTGTATTCTTTCGTCTTTAATTACCTTTTTTTTCTCCCTTTTAAATTACTTTTTGATCCATTGTACAACCATTCATTATACCAAAAAAAAAAAATTCAGAAAGCAATGTTACTGCTTTTTACAGATTATTGGCCAACTATATCTTTTAAAAGAATGGCTAACTTTAAAAATAAAATTTGGGTGTATCAATATACAAGAGAGAATCCACAATTGATCCAAACAATTATCGTCTGATCAGTCCCACCTTTCTCTTACGAAAAATCCTTGAATGTTGTCTTCAGCCGATCTTATATTCTCATGGCCATTCACTATATTTTGCTCAAAGTGGCTTCCGTGTCTGTAGGGGTGCTTTAGACCAAACCCTTTGTTTAGCAGAGATTTGTCAAGCCATACGAAAATGCTAGAACATCAGGTCAGTTCTAGCATTTTTTGACATTCAATCAACTGTGGCATGACCAATAGATGTTTGATTTAACGCATTTTGCAGCCAAAAGTATCACGCTCTTTGTTAACACTCTTCAGAAATCTATGGCGATGTTTGCATCAAAGCACTACTTTAAAAAGTTGTATTCCATCGATTTTCTCCGTCTACTAGTGTCGTACAAAGTTTCATACCTCTATTCTCTCGCATATTACGTGAACGATAGCCCTAATATGATACACCTCTCCTGGATCTGATATTCATGCTCAGCTATCTTCTGTACACGGACGATGTAATACTTATCGCTAAATATTCCCATATGCCACCTCCAAACTATGTGAAGAGCATAACTTTGCTGTGGATCCCCGCTAGAATCCCTCTAAATGTATTATATTGTATGGACAGCCAGACCTACATCATTATGCACTTTAAGGTTATAGCCTGCCAAAAAGCTCTGCTTTTTCTATCTTAGTATGTCATTTAAACTAGGGTGGCACCTTAGTCCTCAACATCTTGTGAAACGCAATGCCAACAAAATACTTACAACTATAGGCTTGCTTGGTGTATCCATTGTTCATAACTCGATATGAAAACAGTATTAATCTTTATTAAGGATAAGATGCTGGGTAACTACCGATTAGGATATGGTGATTTCATTTTTCAGCACGATAATGATCCAAAACACACTGCCAAGATAACAACAGCTTATCTTGAAGAAGAAGCAAAATACCCAGTGCTGCCTTGACCCTCTCAATCGCCTGACCCGAACCCAATTGAGCACACGTGGAGACATTTGAAGTTGAAATTAGCTCTATGAGCAAAGGGCAAGAGGTGTCCATGAAATATGGGAAAGAATCAAAATTGAGTGGGAAACAATTGATAGGGATGTTTGTTGTAAATATATTGATAGTATGCCGACTAGAGTTCAAGTTGTAATAAAAGTTAAGGGCGGAAATACTATATGTATATATACATATTTTTTTTTACTTAGTTTAAAAACCATTTCAGTCATTCCCTTTATTTTTAAAATAATTATTGATCAAGATGTAGTTCATAGATTAAGATATCTACATTGCTTTGTTGCAAAAAAAAAAATCCATGTAATAACATAATAAAAAAAAACACGTATACAGTAAATGTTTTTCAAAAAAAAAAAAAAAAAAGGGTTGCTCCCAAATATATTTCAAAAGTCTGTTCTTTTTTATATACTCAAATTAGAAGTGGAACCACTGTGAATACAGGCCTTTTCTTTTTCCGGGTGCGATTTTTTCTTCAATTCTTTGCATTTTTAATATGAGTACAATATTTTTATTTGAAGTCGGATATGGAAATGTCATTGGTGAGAATGGCGGCCCTGAAACTGTGGAGTATCATTGATCAGGATGAAAAATTCAGTCTCTATTGAATCTTTACCGGCGTGTCCAATGCTCATAGAAAAGCCAAAATATGAAGGCGTTCATATGAAAGAAGCTGTTAAGGATACATAAGATTATAGTCACTTTATTTTAGTAAAAGGAATCGGATATGATCCTGAATAGTATGTTGACATAACTTGGAATCATTTATAACATTATTCCCAACACAGATCAATAAAAGACTTTGATTAGATTTTTATATTAAGCTTTATTCATATTAACTTCACACAGTCAAATTCATGGCGTGATTGTAATATAGTTTATTGATGATATGAGCATGTTGAATAAGGAATGACAATTACTTACCGGATCATCATTAAGTCATGTAAACCTTTATCCTAACTGAGATATTATTATTAGCCGTAATATCCAATCACGGAACTAGAGGATTTTATATTCATCCGTACCGTCTCCTAAATAGTCCTACATCCAGAGTTATCTGAAACCATCCCAATAGCATAATTGACAGTACAAGCTAGGAACAGGCTAAACTAATAATAAGAAACAGTAATCATCTATTCTGTCGAATTGATCATAAATCTGTCCTAATTCTTTATCCGTATCATGTCTATAAATACTCTCACTTTTTACATGTAGAATTATTTTTTTTTATCATATTCAATCTTAGTTATCTTAACTTAATAAAGGGATACCAAGTTCTAACAGTATTTCTTTATCTTTGTTGTTATACTACTTTTACCTAAAACCCCCCTATCCTAAACAGAAGCAAACATAAAACGGGATTATGTGCTCTATATTGTCCAGGATAAGGCTAGATTTTTTGATATAAAGATTGAAAAGTGTATGAGCGCATCAGATGCAGTGAAGCACATTTGAAGAGCGCAGAGATGGGTTAAACAGTATAATGTGTGCCCTGATAGTATTTTTGAGAGCTGTAAAAAAAGTAGGTCATAAATCTACCTTAACTGAAGAACATACGACAACTGTTGTCAATTTCATTGATGCTAATCCTTCTGCTACTGTTGTTAAAGTAACTGAGCATTTATTGAAGCGATTTCATGATCTTAAAGTGTCACGCAGCACTGTTTATAGTTTTATGAGAAGTGAATGCCACCTTTCATTGAAAAAAGTAGATTTCCATTCTATTGAAAGAAACAGTCCAGCAAAGATTGGGGAGCGGTGCGATTGGGTTTGTAAATGGAAAAATACAGACATGTACTTCCTAAAGGATTGTGTCTTTCTTGACGAGTCTGCTTTCAATATAAATATGAAATGCTCAAGAGCCTGGTCTAAAAAGATACTCATGCTATTGTTACCAAACCTACTACGAGAGAAAACACAATATCAGTATTGGAAGCCATCTCTGCCGCAGGATTGATTACAGTCGGCGTAAAAAAAAAAACAAAGGGCTGCTAAGAAGAGAAAGTCCAATGGACACATAAGCCCAGGAATTGTAACCGGACACTACATTAGTTTTTAAAATGACTCTCGATGAAATGGACAAATATCCTCATATGAAAGGCCATTGCATAATTATGGATAATGCGCCCATTCATACGCATGGAAATATTGAAAAAGTATACTGGATATCGTGGATATCGATGTGTGTATTTTACTACTTACCCTCCTGACCTTAACCCAATAGAACAATTCTGGGCAGCGGCAAAGGGCAAAGCTAAGTGCCATAGATTTTTGCAGGAAGATACTTTATCAAAAAAGATTATTGAAGCTTGAAAAAGTGTGGAGAAAATTCACTTTCAATAGTGCGTTTCGCATTCTTACAAGTGCTGAAATAAATGTCGAAAGAGAGAATCCATGTAATGGCCATCGACTTCATCAAATCCAACAATACAGTATAGTAATTAGGTAAGCATGAATCAGAAACACAACATATTTTCACAAGACCCATTCGGTTTTTTTTTTTTTTTTTTTTTTTTTTTTTTTTTTTTTGCTTTCCCCTCTAACACTAGTAGCACATATATAAATAACAAGCCCACGTCTATGTTAGTTATGCTATGTCGGTTTGTTTCAAACTTACGTATATTTACAAGAACTGACAGCAAATGAAAATTTTGCGTTGAACAGCTTTGTGGCAAAAGGTTTCTTCGTTGAAGTTTTTCTGAGTCTTGTTCATTCAAAAGGGAGAAATAGCGCAAGACTGAAGGATACGAACAAAATTATAGGCGGTTGATATTAAAATATAAAGAAACTTACTTTGAAGACGCTGGTTATACTCCCCTCAACTTACCATATGCTCAGCAAATAGCCTTGTATGAGTGTACAAAGATCCAAACGACCTACTATAATAACATCAAAGCTCATTTTGGAAACAGGCTGCGTAGTTTGATAAACAAATTATTTAAAAAGAAGGAAAAGGCAGAGCGTCTCAGAGGAGAAATGCAAGCAAACAAGTCTAGTAGTAAAGCGATAAAAGAAGCTATCCGAAAGAAGATTTATCGACCTTGAAATCAGACGAAGCTTGCCATAGCAAAAAAAGAGATGCCTGAAGTTGGTCTTTTAGATGATCAATCAAGAATGCCATTAAATGATTTTTCTCTCAAGTTACCCAAAGGACTACACTTTTCAATAGAACTCAATTTACTATGACGCTATGGCTAGTCCAAAAAACCATTTCAAAGCCTTCTTCAGACTTGCTGAACTGTCTGAAGACGAACAGATGAAACAGTTTGCTTGTTTCCCGCTACGAACCACCTTTATTCCTTGCTACATGACGTTGGATAGCAAAATAATCCATTACCATATTCTCAAGAGCAAAAAGAATCTAAAACAGGAAGCAAGTTTGAGACATGGGGCGCCGTCGGTAGACCTAAATAAAAAGGCGTTCGAGCATCAAGGATTTCGAAAGTCTTTGCGGTTCCAAGGAACTCTCGAAACAGATGGAATTGGTGTCTCCATAATAAAGCAAAACACTAATACAAGCAGAAAGTCGCCTAAACCCAACACTGAAAAGAAAGTGAACGGTAATCAAACAGAGCATATTGAAGGATTAGGTCAAGCCGACTTAAAGAGCACTGAAGGCAAATGTATCTTGATAGACCCTGGAAGGCGGGACTTGATGTACTGCATGAAAGAAATCAGCACTGTTGAAGAAAAACAAACACTTATATTTACCAAGAACAACCGTTCAAAATGTTCAATGCACTTCAAATATTTAAGAAAGCATACTCAACCTTTTGTGGCCCAGAAAGCTGAAGCAATCCTTTCTAGACCTGAATCCAACTCTGTAAACTTGGAAATGTTTGTACAGTACATTAAAACAAGAGCATCAGTAAAAACCACTTTGTACGAATATTATGGAAATGAGACAACAAAGTCTAAAAAAAATATTTTCCTGAAGCCGAATTTGAATTTCGAGTCGACCAAAAATGCAGTTTGTATTATGGAAATCTGTTCATAGCAAAAATCAGCGGTTTTTTCCCTCATCCTAAGAATTACCCTACTGATAGCTCTGTAAAGTCACAACTGTATGCTACTTACCTACAAATAATGCTACAACAAAAGCATATTTCAGAAAGACTAGATGATAGTGAGAAAAGCAAAGTTCTAGGACTGGCAAAAGAGATGTATAGACGATCACAGAAAAGCAATTACAAAAAGACTATTAGTACAGAATTAGAAAAGTTACAACTTTTACCTTTTCGAAAATTGAAGTTTTCAAGTAAACTTTTCTTTGATCAAAATGATCAAAAATTGGTGCGTAGCTTAAGAGCAAAGTTTGGTCAAGACGATGTCTTAGTTTTTGGAGATTGGTCCGCCTCTAATGTCAAGTATCAAGAATCGACAAGAAGCAAGGGGTTAATCAGGATGTTAAAGAAGAACGGATTTGTTGTCTACTTAATCAATGAATACAAAACATCTTCCCATTGCGCAACCTTTGAAAATGAATTAGAAAAATTCAAAATCATGCCAAACCCTCGCCCTTACCAGCGGAAAAAGAAGCCAGACGTGCTATGTAATGGTTTGTTGAGGTAGTCCAAAAAAAAAAAAAAAAAAAACAACTAGATTAATTTTTGATAACTAATGCAGTACTAGACATAAGAGCCCCTCATGTCTTAAACAACAAATTACAGGAACAAAAAGAAGACTTTGGAATCGTGATCAAGCCGTCGTATTGAATTTTCTCAAGATCCTAAATAGTTTGAGAAAGACTGGCGAACGTCCTAGCCTTTTCACCAGAAAATATCCTTTAGACTAATCATCTTTAAGTAGAACAAAAATAGGAAAATCGTTAAAAAATTCTCTACCAGGGTTATCGCTTTGGTCATTTAATACAAGTATTGCATTAAAACAAGTACAAAGCGACAACAATAAATGTAATAAACGAAACTTTCATTTAGGTTAGTGGCATTTATTTTTCTGGAAATGACATTTGTTTTTTTGCTAAACGAAGTTTATTCTCTTCAAACCGACAAAATTTACCAGCCCCACTGTATCCTATATAATGCGATCATATTTGGTATCAATTGACTATAAATAATTAAATACCAGAGTCTGTACTGGCTTATCAATATACTCGATGAATAAATATTCAGTCAACTGATTTATCGCTGAATGTGCTATGAGTTGTTTTGCATACACACATGCCTTGAAGAAATTACACATTGATAATTTTCCATTTCCTCGTCAAATAACTTTGTTCAATTTTTTATTAGTGAAATAAGTAGCTTAAATTGAGCTTTTTGTTTTTTTCAACGAAAACGCTTTTTTTTTTTTATAATGCTAAGATGACTCAGGATTATAAAGTATATAAGAGCGTAACACGACTTATAAAGTATATGTAAAAACGTAGTTTATTTCTTTGATAATAGATGACTCGTGTCATTGGAACTGGCCTTAAAATACAAAAGAACAAGGAACAAGACGCGTTAAAAAAAGCGCGACTCCGTTGGGATAAATTTTCTTTTTTCACTTTTAAAAAATGTATTCCTCACAAACACCTGAAAGAGGCAATGTTGGCTCTTCTACTCCTTTAAAGGCTTTGACGCCTATTGTTGATGCTATTAAGTCTGCTCAGTCAAAAGCAACAAAGGATTTTGAAAGTTTTTATGGAAATCTAATGTCGAGATTAACACCTAGAACGACGACTGTAAACTAAAAAAAAAAAAAAAAAAAAAAAAAAAAAAACAACTTGTAGTTGCGAAACAGTCTATTTATAATGTATTTAGGGTCGTATTGATAAAAGAACGCCAGAAATAACACAACGTATAAGGATGACTGTTGATAAAAAAAAATTTGAAAATAATAAAAGTTCACTTACTCCACTATTTGAAAGACATAGTTTAAGAGAAGGTTTTTAATTATAAATAGAACAGTAGGGGGTTATATGTTAATTTAATCAACAGTAGAATACCAAAATCCTTTCTATGAAGATTCTGAATCAGAAGCAACAACAGCGGATGATATTGAGTTTGATACAGTGGATGACAATGATATGCTGGATAGAAGAATCAATGACAGAATTGATAGCAACAAGCACTGTTCATTATTTGGCAAATTAAAACAAGAAACAAAGAGAATTGAGAGACTGCAATCAAATATCTCTGCTATTAAAAGACAGGTAAATAATAATAATAGCAATGTATTATTTACTCATATCATTCTGCAGTCATCATTATTGGCTCAAGGCTCACTTGATTCTGACTACGATGAACAGCGACAGGAAATAAGTACTACTAATATACCACTTTCTGCGAAGCCCAACACACCCAACTATTATACACCGCAACCATCTACAAATACATATTTAACGCCACCCCAATCAGCCGATAAATATAGACAATCCGATTCAGTAGACTACAATGATAACAACGGGAAAAGCAAGGTAAAGTGATACTGGTTGGTATGGCTTTGATTTAATGAATGAAAAATAGATTGATAACAATAGTCTATTGAATGGGCTTTCTAATGCAAGGTTAAGATCAGCCGAAATTATAAGGTAACTTATCAATGATAAGTTGGCATGCATCTATGGTAACAATCTATATATATAGAACACCAGGAGGAAGTAGGACCTGTAATCGGTTCTGGAAAGAGATACACGGACTAAACGCTAAAAAAGATACTATTTCACCTAAAGTCACCAGTAGAGTCGAAAAGCTTTCACCAAAAAGAGTGACCAAAAGGCTCTGGGATGATAATGACGATACATTCTGGACAACCGAGTGCAGTATGACAAAAAATTCATCTTCATTCAATCAAAAGTTAATGAGGATGAAGCGACTTGAAAATGAGCAAGAAAGAGTAGATAAAAGCATCAAAAGAATCTCATTGTTTGATGAAGTAAATGAACGAGAAAAGAAAAAGATAATACCAACAATGAATCCACTTGTACTTCAGGAACTAAAAGCAAAATACCAAGCAAAACATACAGAGGATTCTTCATAAAAATAAAATAAATCATTTACTTGTATATGCTATTAAAAGGGCAAGTAAATAAAAAGGATGTAAAATAATATCACCTCTTCCAGTTATGTAAAGTAATACTGAGTAAGAGATACTCTATGAATTATGTCACTAAGAGACTATACTTTTATATACAGTCATTTCAGAAAGAAAAGTCGCTGATTTTGAGTTAGAAGTCGCACAAAAAATTGCATGTTCAATAATGATGTCAGGCGATCCAAAAATAAGGTCGGGGGGGGGGGTTCTTTCGCGAATTCATACGTAACACACACTACAAATACAAACTCGCTATAATTGTGCCACCAGGCTCTACTAATCCAACAAACTCTACAACTCTGATAAGTAATCTCAATCCAGAGGAAATTACAGACCTGCTTTCAAATTTTGAAGATTGTCGCAAAACTTTAGCTTCAACGCCTCACCAATGAACTTGCAGCCGCCGGAGCCGAAATCGAACAATTATGTGCCACAACTTTACAGCTACAAGGTCAACTAAGCAAGGAAAACTCTCCCTCTAGTCAACATGGTACGTCTTCTACAACAAACACCCAATATTCAATTGATTTCCCTGATCTTACCTCAGTCTCTCCTCCTTGGCGTAACCCTGACCAGGTTCGTCGCATCAAAGAGAACTTAATGCAGGAACAACAACAACGACGTCAACAACGCCAGGAAGCGGCCGCAAGGCCTTTGCAACCGCCTTCTGAAAACCAAGGCTTCCAGTATCTCTACCTCCCAACGAAGGCACGCGTACCGATTGGACAACTTAGATCTCGGCTACGAAAACTTGACATCAACAATAACCGCATTTTGGACATCCACTACCCAGACCGTAATGTTGTGGCCCTCCTAGTGCATAATGATTATGCCAATGAACTTCGATCCCAGCTAAAAAGATTCAAGATTACCCTAAAGGACAACTTTGATCCCTGTGATCCTAAAATTCTACGTGACCCTAAATACTTTGATGCTACAGAAGAGGAACGAGCCAATCTTGCTTTCATGCATCACTGCAACTGCATGGAACGCGCACTGAAATTCACCCGTGCCCCAGTTAAATTTGCTGTTGCACGCTATTTCTACACTAAAGGATGGATCAGCAAGCAAACCTTGGATGAAACCCTTTCAAGCCGACGTACTAGTCAGATGGAGGCCGACCCACTTTTCTTTGAAGATGAACGTATGAGTACTACAGACGATTGTCAACTCTCTCAGTCACACACCATGGAGTCCCATATGGAAGATGGTTCTCCCCTATGACCACAATCACAATTTCTCTTTTCGACGCAACTGGTTTGGCTCGCCAGACCCTCAGTCCAATCCTCTTCTGTTCTCCTTCTTACCGAGACATGGCTTTTAAGTCCACTCAAATACCCCACAAACTGGAAGCAATTCCATACGTACGGTATCAAAACGCAGCCCCTCGCTACAAAAGGCAGTCAAGGCATTAGTCTTTTTGTCAACCCCAATTGCAAATATCATGTTCATCACATTTCTCATCATGATCCATTCTTAAGTCAATTCATACTATCCTTTACCATCGCAAACACCTTGGTACACTGTCTGTATCTACCACCCCACTTGGATAACCAGACTGTGACTCGAATCTTGGACTATCTACCTCATACAACAAGCCATACCAACCAGACAATCCTTTGTGGTGACTTTAACGCTCGACTTGGATCTCTTACAGGAGACCGATCGACCAATCCTCGGGGCAATCTTCTTGTTCGCTGGATGCAACGGAGCAACACTATTTTATGGAACCAGAGGCTGGCATACGGATAATATACATTCATAGCTCACCAGGGAAGTAGCATTATCGACTTATGAGTAATACTGAGCTTAATGAGCCCTCACGCTCAAGAGGAGATCAACCTCCTAAGGATTCGACAAAATATACAGAAGCTTTGCACGAGAAATATCCATCTATCCCGGTGAAGCTAACTTGCCCATGCTGTTGTGATTTGTTTGTCAATAAATCAGCACTTAAAACACATGTTGATGAACAGCATAATGTTTTGTAAGTGAAATTTCGAGTCAACTTCATTTTTTACAAGCTCTATAATTATTTTTTAGCCAACAAAACTTAGAAACGCGCACAAGTGATTGGAATATTCATGGAGTAAGCGTAGTCGAAAAATTTCACAATTTTCGCGCGCATTGTGTTCAAAATAATTCGAAATACGTGAACATTGATGAGTTTTTTAATCAAATCTTGTAAGATTTTTTATTATTCATTCTTGAGATCGTCTAACTTTTTTTTTTTTTTGAAGGGCAATCTCATCAATTCTTGTGTTGCAACAAAGAAATGATTATCAAAGTATACCTTCTGAATACTTTTCGTCAAGTCTTCTTAAAAAAATGCATCGGCAACTATTACGAGAATTGAATGCTAGGAAAGTAATGAATGCAGAAACGTCAACACGAATTAAGGACACGCTCTTGGTAATCGTTTTTTTTTTTTTTTTTTTTTTTTTAATAATTGATATATTTTGATAATCCATTTATTTTATTTTTATCTTCATAGGCATACCGCAGTGACGAAATTGACGGTCTGAAGACTCGATGTGATCTGATTTCACTTGCAGAAAAATCAACTGATCCGGAAAGAAACGTTGTGCTTGCCGTGGAATCTTTGTGAGTATTCCATGCCAGCTGTATGAACTTTTTTGCTAACATATCTGCCTGTATTGCCTTTAGGATCCCGGCAATGATAGATGTTGATCTTTGTACAATTTCTGAAAACCATTTGGCGGCGTCATATGTCCATCCTGTCATGCAAAGTTTGTTCTCCACTGCTTGCAACAATAAGGTGTCTCACTGGTAAAAGTCAAAAATTATGACCAATTTTTTTCTTAACATTTTTTGATCTGATTTTTGAGCTCAAACACTCTTCCTGAAGTTGATGATGCCACTGGCAAAAGACCTGACTACATAGTCGATGTTTATGAACGATATCAATATGCATATTCAAGTTGTTTTGGAGAAATCAAGATTGAAAAAGCAAATGACACATTGAAGGTCTTGGATTTTTATCGCTTAGCAATATTTGGAAGAAATGCAATTGAAAGTCATAATCTGAATGGAATTATTTGCTTCCAAACGATTGGTAATGGGCCTACTGTATTGGAAATGAGCTTATTCATGCTAATTTTATGTTCTTGCTATTTAGGATCACTCGTTACATTTTATTACATGCTTCCCCGTGCTGATTTTTTTATATTCCTGGAAGTTACGTCGATCAAGATACCATTGGTGAAAAGAGATATTGTATCAATTATTACCCACCTGGATGACATGCTCTCATTAGTGTGTCTTTATGAATTAATAGAAATACCAATGAACTAGCTTCATCCTATCCCCTCGATACTTCCATATGTGTATGTGCAAAACGAACGCAAATCATTGCCTAAAAAACGAAAACCATCTCTTACCTCGATATCGTCCTCATCGAAGCATTGAAATTCTCTTCTTTCCATTCTTGTTTTAAATCTTCAAAAATAAAATGCCAATATGATTTTTAATGAAAAAAATGAAATTTATTGAAGCGACAAGTAAAAGTAAACATCAGTAAGTATCGACTTTATTTTTGGATCAACCGAACAACAAATTTTTTTGCCCGACTTTCACTTCAAAATCAGCGACTTTGCTTTTTGGAATGACTGTACATCTACAGTGAACGCAGCATTAAAGTGCAGGAAGTGAAATCTCAAAATGCGGTTTTCTCAATTCTCGATTTGCGGCTTTCACAAAAATCAGAGTGCTGTTTTTTGTGAAATCAATTTGCAGATTTCTGCGAAATCAAACTGCAGGACGTGCCTGCTCCAATTCTTGTTGAAAAAGAAGAAAAAAAAGTTGAATTAGAATATAGCTTAGCTTGAAAGATCTAGGGGTGAAATGGAACTGGGGAAAAAAATTTACTATATATTATAATTGAAAATAAAGCGCGGCTCAGAGAACTTGTACCGCTTTTTCATCCTTCACTTCAGCAACCTGTGTATTTACCTGTTGCCGATGTTGCCGTTTAAAATTGTATTTGGAAAATGTCGGTAGTGAACCGGGTTCAGTAAACCAGCTTCAACTAGCTTTAGAATTAAACAATTAATCTGCTTTTTCATTCCAACATCAGATGAACATAACTCGTGATCAAGCCATCTGACGAAGACGTATTTTGGTCGGGAGTCGCCTTTGATTCCTTTTTGATTTTTAAAGTTTATTTTGTATTCAAAAGATGCTCCTTTTCATGGCGATTCTAATGGTATGCTTTTCGGTGTGGTTGGATAACTCTAACAGACGTTATTAAAGAAAATGTAAAGGAAATAAGAGGAAAGGAAAATAATCAGCTTCACCGCATCGGGAACTGAATGAATGGAAGTCACAATTGGCCGACATTATTTTTCTTACCCATTATTTTCTACCCTCACAGGATACATCAAGAAGACGATCTCTGGACGCATTGTTCACCCAATGTGCCAGCACACCAGACAGAAAAGAACACCAAAAGAATCAGCATGAAAATGGATATTCAATTGATATATTTACTTTATTAATCAAAATCACCACAATACCCTTCATAATTGTACATTTTCCCTAATTACCTTATTCTAATGCGTTATTTCAAAGTATCTATTGTCGTAAAGTAATAAACAAAAGGCTTTCTTCCCGCTAAATTTAATTTTGGCTGCCGAATATATTATTTTTGCACGTTCAAGCAATTGAAGTCAAGAACTAGTTTAATTGTTGATCTTGTTGTTATTGTACATTAATAGTCTTTTACAGTCTTCTATTAATTGGTTTCTGTTATAACTTCACCGTATAGCGAAACTAAACATAATATACAAATTAGCAACTGTCACATCTGTAGGTTCTTTTGTGAAGATTACAGCAAAGAAAATGCAGCAAGATTGTCAAAAGAGATCGAAGAATTTGGCTCTTTCGATGTGTGTTATGAAAATGATCCTAAGCGGCCTATTCTGGTGTATTTGAGTGTAATTCGGAATGATCCCACAGCTTTTAAACGCTACTTAACTGAATACTCAGCTCTGGAACTTAAGGAAGCAGAAGAAGCGAAATCTGAACTTGGTAAACATTGAAAGATTATATGTTATTCATCATATTTTGACGCTAAAATTTTAATTCAGTTTCAGAACGACAAGTAATCATGTTTCTGAATGAGGTTTATAAAACTACCAATCCTCAAAATGAAGCTGTCTATTGCCCTCAAGAAGTTGGAAACAAAGAAATTTACGAGTCAGTCATTTCGAGAACTGAATGCATGAGCAAGAAGTCTGAGATAGCATTTGTAGCTTGGTGTTCTAAAAGAAAGATTGATTTTATGGGCGTGCCATTTACTAGGAAAAGGAGTCGAGGGTCGAATAAGCGCTATAGGAAACTTTATGTAATGAAAAATGAATTAGAGGTAACACACTATTGACATTTTGAAGAATTACCATTATTTATTCTCTATTGTTAGAGGGTATTGTAGAAACCATCGCTAATTCTATTCTACGCTATCAAAACTACATAAACTCTTTAAAAAAACAAGGACGCACCATCATTGGATATGCTAGGTAGTCTATTGGTAGCAATGATGAACAAAACAGAAAGATACTTATAAATAGCATGGTGCAGTGCTTAAAAGAAAGATCTTTATGTGACATGGTCTTTGTGTCATGGTCTTGTTCGGCCGACGCTAATTTTTCCTCAAGAGATATGAATGGCAACACTGATTTGGTAAATGAGTTGACAGGTGTAGATGGAGACACACAATGTAAGACGTATTATATTTGTAAACATGTGAATAATTATCAACAACATGAGTAATACTAATATTTTTCTTAGCGATGATTTCATACATCAATTCATCTGAAACAGAAGCTTGCCTTGTAGCCATAGATTTCGCAGGACTATCTACAAATATAGGCGATTTACAAAACTTCTTCAAGTAAGTTAAATTGCATACAGACAAACCAGCTTTAGTCGCACTTCTAATACTCTTTGCTAGTGTTCACAAAAAACTAACGACAGTCATAATTGACGTATTACTTTATGACAACAAATTTCACGAATTCAAGAGAGAGGATGTGTTGAATGATCCAACAATTTTATCATCTTTTGATTGTAGATCAAAACCAGTTCAAAGATCCAGAAAAGTCTAAATACTTCACTGTTATTCTATATTCATCATTAAGCTTGGTAGATATTCAATAATACTCAAGTTTTATTTATACCAAAAAAATACAACTGTTGCCGAAGTGAAGGACGAAGAAGTGGTACAGACCCGGCCCTGGTATCGAAGACTTTTTTAACTCATATAAATTTATGTTTATGTACCCGCCCTAGAAAAAAAAAAAATGAATTATGATATGTAGCTTAGCTTGAAAGATCTAGGGAAAAAGGGGGAAATCATATTCTTTTTTAT
This sequence comes from Rhizopus delemar RA 99-880, assembly GCF_000149305.1. Classification (NCBI taxonomy): domain Eukaryota; kingdom Fungi; phylum Mucoromycota; class Mucoromycetes; order Mucorales; family Rhizopodaceae; genus Rhizopus; species Rhizopus delemar. The sequence continues at coordinate 26,861 of NW_027137829.1, forward strand.
TATTATACTGAAAATAAAGCGTGACTCAGAGAGCTTGTACCACTTCTTCGTCCTTCGCTTCGGCAACAGTTGTATTTCACTTCCTGCACTTTAATTTTTTTAAACCCGCAATTTGATGCTGCGTTCACTGTATAAAAAAAAAGCAAATGGAAGCTAAAATGATAAAATATGTTGTGTGACCTTTTTAAAGTTTTTTTTTTTATAATAAATAATTATTGTATACCCCTTCTTCTTTACAATGGCAGGATATATTGATCAAAATCAGCAGATGTTTGGTAGCATACCTTTTGTAATATGCTTTTTTACTTGCCTAAAACATGCGCTTACATGTATTTTTCTTTTAGTTTTATAGTCATGACGACTCGGCAGCATTTGCATACTTTCAAGAAATGTCCCCTACGTTACAGCAAGCATTATTAAATAACCACCAATATCCCGGCATTAGCATCCAAAATCAACAACAGCAGCGTCAAACATTGCAGCAACAACAGCAACAGCAACAACAACATCCTCAACAACCACTTCAATTTATTCCTCCAATTATGGCTCCTCCACAATCGCCCACTTTGTCAAGCTACTATTTTGAAAGTGGCTGGGTGAATCATTATTACGATCCAAAACGTAGACAATATCTCTCTAGTCGCGTTCAACAAGATTATCAGAGACAACGCCAACAAAATAATCATTCATATTCTCAACAATTACTTCAACAACAGCAACAGCAGCAATACATTTTTAATCAACAACAGCAGCAACATCCCATTAATCGCGACTTTATACATAGAACTAGACGCTCTTTCTCAAACTCCAGCATGATCCAGCCACAACTGTCATTTCCTGCTCACTCCACTGGCAGTCTAAATGCTGTAACAGTATCCAACCCATACCTTAGTGCAGCTGCAGCGGCTGCTGCTGCCTCTGTCACTGTAATTTCTTCGGGTGTTGTCTATCCTGAAGTACCTACCCAGATAATTCACTCAAGTTCAGCGGATGAATGGCGTGAAAGTCTACTTCAGTTTTCTCACAGCCTCTATTCAACTGCACCCCAGAATCCATACTTATTACCTTTATTGCATTCACTGCACAATGCATTTCCCACTCATTTACCCATTATTTTACTATTGGCATGTGTTTATTACTCTTATCAAGATTATGCATCATCGCTGCAGTACAACCAACTTATTTTAAAGCATGATGCAAATTACGTCGAAGCCATGAGCAATATTGGTACTACACTTAAGACGATGGGTAAAACAGCAGAAGCAGAGAGATGGTGGTATCAAGCTGTAAAATTGCGGCCAGGCTATTGGGATGCTGTGGAAAACCTGGTAGGCGTATTGTGCGCAAAGATAGATGACAAACAAGCGGAATCATCAACAGAGCATCCAAGATATGAGGAGGCGTTGGCCGTTTGCGAATTTGTAGAAAAGTATTTTTATAATACAACAACGCCAACAGAGCCTATCAAAATACCTAAACAGCTTCCACCCTATCAGTTGCCTCGACTTCAAAACTTGTTTTATGCCAAAGGGAATTTGAAATATGCTTTGGGTGATATTCAGGGAGCACAAAAAGAGTATGAAAAGGGCCTTGAACTTGCATTTGATGGTATTGCTTACTTGAGCCTTTGCAGTCTCATTGCTTTTGCATGTTCAAATGGTGGTATGCTTTCCACTTCTGATGCAAACTCAGTACCTCTGATACTCCTGCAACCTGATCAAGCCGTTCGTCTTTTGCATATCGTTTTTCCTGCTTCCAATGGTATCTTACCAGGCAATGTTAACTTTACTACTTCAAAGACGAACAATAATTTGGGTACAGAACTGACTTCTGCTGTTCAACAAACAAACCAAACAACGGCAACCATTCTTTTAACATTGGCCAAATTGTTTCAAGATATTATGAATCCTACCACGCCCGTCTTGATCACCGCTGCTGCCTCTGCCAGTTCGTTTCGTACACCTCCTACACTATCCACTTTATTGCCGCTTTATTACCTCAGTCTAGCACTCAACCCAAGTCCTTCTACCGCCAACAATTTGGGTATTATTTTAAGCAACATACCTGGTGCTGTCGCCCTGTCTGCTGTCCGATTGGATTCTGCTTCAACACCACCGTTAACAGGTACAATGCTTGCTATGCAATATTATATGTATGGTCTTCAACTTGATGCACACCACCCTCACCTTTATACCAACTTGGGGTCGCTTTTGAAAGATATGGGGCATTTGAATGAGGCGGTGGGCATGTACGAAAAGGCAGTTGAGTATAATCCAAGATTCGATGTAGCTCTTGCCAATCTCGGCAATGCTGTTAAGGATATGGGACGTGTACAAGACTCTGTTCAGTGGTATCGTCGTGCAGTCGAAGTCAATCCTAATTTTGTAGACGCCGTTTGTGGTCTAGCAAATTCATTAAATGCCATCTGTGATTGGCATGGACGCGGTAGTGTTGGGAGTGAACCTGGCGTGGATCAATTTGGAAATTATTTCATTCCCTCATCTAATAACTCACGCTCGGGATGGATTGGTCGCGTAGTGGAAATCGTTGAAAAGCAACTGGATGAGGGCGCCATTTGGGGTGCGGGTGTATTAAAATTACCTGTGAAGGCAGGCTCAACAAAGACGATAGGTGAGCATTTGGTAGAACAGTTGCTAATTTGTACAAAGCAGCATCTGTTGGATAAGGGTAACATAGAAAAAATAACAAACCTGTGGCGATCTCGCTTGATGTACTATACAGAACACAACAGCAACAGCTGTAAACGGGATGAAGGTGGATGGCTCATTTCGATTGATTGAAAGAATCATAAGAAGACTCCAACATAGCTGGTATATTGAAGTATATGGTAGTACTACTAAACACCTATCCGCCGAACCAGAGAGGATTAGTTTGACGCCAGACTTAACACAGAAATATGCTCGACCGTTAGTCCCTTCCAATCTTCCTCCTCCACCCGTACCATCCGTTCTGCCATTTCACACATTTACTTATCCGCTAACCGCTCGGCAAATCAGACTCATCTCTCATCGAAATGCGCTACGCATCTCTCACGTAGCATTAAACTCATCTTGGTTACCTCCACATGTCTATCCGCCACCTCCACCTCCATCACCGCGGCTCAAAATTGGCTATGTATCCTCTGATTTTAACAATCATCCTTTATCACATTTGATGCAATCAGTTTTTGGGTTCCATGACAAGTCGAAATACCAGGTCTTTTGCTATGCGACCACACCAACAGACAACTCGCCCTATCGCCAAAAGATTGAAAAAGAATCTGAGAACTTTATAGATGTTTCGAGCTGGTCAAATGAACAAGTAATTCAAAAAATCCTTGCAGACGGTATTCACGTTTTGATCAATCTGAATGGGTATACCAAAGGGGCACGTAATGAAATCTTTGCTGCACGTCCCTGTCCTGTTCAATGTTCCTTTATGGGATTTGCTGGTACCTTGGGTGGTGGCTGGTGTGATTGGATCATTGCCGATCCGATCGTCTGTCCTCCAGAGATGGTCAGTGGTGAGGTATGGCGTCAAAGAAAAAAGGCCCAAACAGATCAAAATTTAAATGGTGACTTTGAAGGTGATATTGATCCTGAGGAGGATACAAATGATTTTATGTATACGGAGAAATTTATTTACATGCCGCACTCATACTTTGTTAATGACCACAAGCAAGGTTTTCGAGATGATCAGTCATCAACAACAACAGATATGTACAGTTTAAAAGCAGACAAAGAATTGCTATGGGCAATAGAAGAAGAAAAGCGTTGGAAGATGCGCCATGAAGTATTTCCAAACCTTCCAGATGATGTAATCATTTTTGCAAACTTCAATCAGCTTTACAAACTTGAACCGGGAACGTTTCGACTATGGCTTCGCATCTTAGAAAGGATACCCAACTCAATTCTCTGGTTACTCAGATTTCCACCTGCTGGTGAACATCATTTAAAAAGCTGTGCAGCTGAATGGGCTGGACCACAGGTTGCTCAGCGCGTGGTATTTACTGATGTGGCACCAAAACATATCCATATCCATCGTGGCCGTATTGCAGACATCTTTTTGGATACACCTGAGTGTAATGCACACACAACGGCTGCTGATATCTTGTGGTCAGGTACACCTATCGTCACTTGGCCAAAATACTTACATAAAATGTGCTCTCGTGTGGGCGCAAGCATTGCTATGGCCACTGGGTTTGGTAAGGAGATGATTGTGATGAACGAGCAACAATATGAAACAAGAACAGTGGAATTGGCGACCAGCTTGTCTTATACCTATCAGTCTTTACCTAATTCAAATATCATTCAACGTCGAGGTCATGGAGCTTTGATGGATTTGCGAAAACGATTGTTTTTATCACGCGAACAGTGTCGTTTGTTCGATACCTTGCGGTGGACTCGAAATTTAGAAAGAGGATATGAAGAAGCTTGGAGACGCTGGGTGACTTCGGAAGAATTCGAAGATCTGTCTGATTATATCTCTTCCTCTGGCTGTATTTGGATAACCGATCCAGATGATGCTAGCGGTACACATTTGTAGATTTTTTTTTTCTTTAAATAAGCAATCCCCTTGTTTTTTGTTAATTGTTTATTTCTCTTTATGTATTTATATCCTATAACTTTTTTGCTCTTCTTTATATTTAGTATTTATACCATAACACAATGACATATATTATGCTCTGTTTCCATTTGTCTTTTGTTTATTATTATAGCGACACAGAAACAAACAGTTGAGAGACAAAAATAGGGAATGGTCGAATGATGTTGCAAGAAAATAAAGGAGGGTGGTAAATCGTGTATGGGCATGGATTTTTTATATATAGGATTGTCTTAATGGCGACATAAGATGACAACATCACCTTTTCTCCTGCTATCATCATGAAAGTGGCTGTTGAAGAATCTCTGGCATTCTTGGTACCCGTAATATTGCAAATCCCGATATAATCTAGGAAGCAAATTGTCAAATATTACTAAATGAGTCGTTGGCCATATACGGTCATTTGTATGTGACCTCAAGAATTGAATAGGATTTTGATAGAATTCGTCTGCTTCATCTATGGAATTATCTGAAAGAGGAGGTTCACATGTCAAAAACCATTTGGGTATATTTGGGTTATGAAGGATGGACTCCCAAGGAGTAGAATGGCATGGCATGAGTACTCCAATCGATTTAACTCTGTTCTGCTGAGATTCATTGCGTAGCCACATCATAGCGTCAATCACACCCCTTTGGTGCCAAAGCGAAAGATAAAAAGCCACAGGAAATTGAGTAAGGATTAAAAAAATATAAGCACGTTTGCGCCATGCAGAAGATTGGATTTGGGCAAGTCCATATGAAACAACCATGAGTAGAACAGGAACAATAGGATATATGAAGCGGAACTCTTTGTGAGGCAAGAGGCTGTATATGAACACTATCCAAAGTGACATGGATAGTAAAGATTTCATACGATTGTAAATATTTGGTTTAGCGTAAATTTTGCAAAGCCCATAAAGCATAAATGGCATCATACTGGTTAATATCACTGGTAAGCCTTGTGATAAGTACCAGTGCCACTGATGTACACCATAAAAGAGTGATATTCCTTTTACAACATTTAATTTGAAAAAAAGGTAAGGCGTAAAAATAGGGTTTTTAAACACCTGAAACCAATCATATTCATAAAGCGTTGTATCAATAAATATATTCATAAACAGCACAGTTGAGCTACATGTACATATCATTAGCATTGGTTATTTTAATCGAGTCGAATTGATTTTTACCATACAAAGGCTGCGTTTAATGCTACAATGAATCTTTTGGATCCTGATGAAATCAATAACTGGGAACCTAAATATATCCATATCAATGCATTCGTAGGTCTTATGATACAAGCAATTGAAGCGAAAATTAAGCTAATCTGGTAACTTCTGAGCCAGTTTTTTGTGTCTCCTAGATGAATAATGCCTGATAAAGGCCAGTAATTTAAAGCAACAACTGTCAACATCATTTCCATTGTGTTTGATAAGGTTCTAGCTGCCATAAAAAAATTAAACCAAGAACACAAAGTAGTAAACAACTAAGGTAGTAGGCAAAAAGTTAGCAATATTTTCAAATGTGAATGATATGCTTACCATAGGCAATGCAACATCGTTACCCATGATCCGTTTAGATAAAGAGTAAATGGCAAAGTCTGCAACGGCAGTTAAAGAAGATTGAATATAACGTGGCATGAAGACAAGAAGATTTGTATTATCAAGTCCTAGTAGTTGAATTGGCTTATAAACAAAAGCAATGATGAAGGGATGTGCAAAACTTCTAATTCTTTCTCGCCATTCCCAAGTCAAATAGCCATAACCAAATGTCAGGTAATGTGCTATTTCCTGTCCCTGCCAATATTCATCTGGATTATCATATGTTCTAGTCAGATAAGCGTTAAACCAGCGAAAGACTAGAAAAAGCCAAAATACAAAGAGCTGCGAAGACGTTCTTGATGTTCGCTGGATGAGATTAGACATAATGGTCAATTCTGCAGAGCTGATCGATTAGAGCGGAAACAAGATTTTCTAAGTGCAGCATTTCAATTTATTTATTAAACCAAATCGACGTGTAGTTGAATAATCTGTCCACCCAAACTCGATCAATTTTAAAAGTAAAAGATAAAAAATAAGATAAGTAAAAACAGCTAAGAATCTCTATTAGGGCCAATACAAAAAAGATCAGATACGTCTATGAACTAATCGGACTGCAAACCGTGGAGAATAGCTTTACAGAGGGAGGACTGAAACAGACAGGCCATCAGAACTAGGAGAGTTATGAACATGTTGTATAGATTCAATCTCTTGTGAAAATGAACATAATATAGGTCGTCCAAAGCGAAATATTAGAGTGAGACTTAAGCGGCTTGCTCAAAAACTGACTCAGAATAAAAGATAAGACCTGATATGCCTTTTTCAATTCTCATTATTTGGTGCATATTTAAGTACTATATTATATAGTTTTTGGTAAGGTTATGTGTAAAGCATGAACAGCGCCAGAGAGAGTTATCTAGGAGGTAATAGAGTTATTAACTGGTACACTTTATTTCGAAATTAGTGATGTGCTTTTGAGAAAAAAAAAAATTCGTGCAAATAAAGTAAAAATTGTGCAAAATTAAAAATAAATTTAGCGTAGAAGCAGGAAGAAAAGTTGGTGCAAAAGATAGAATAAGAATAATAGCAATAATGAGTACATATAACAAAAGAAAAAAATTAGTAGATAGTTTTTGTTCCTTTGTTCATAGAATTGATAATAACAATGTTTTTGGGTCATAACATCATTTTGATTAATACCATTTTGATTAACAGTTTCAGCAGTAACACTATGAGTAGAGAAACAAAAGTATGATATTGAAATAACTCAACAGAAACACATGTTAATAAATTGTCAAAATATAGAATACCTAAACAAATATTAAGTCATCAATCATGATCCAAAATCCAAATAGTAAAAAGTTGCGATTATTCTGCATCAAGATGCAGCTTCTCAAAGAATAATTATCTTTCTTCTATTAAAAAGGTCCTATTACTTATAACTTATTTTGGTTACCAATTTTCTTAAAGCATTACAATAGTATTGCTTATTCTTTGTTATGGAATAGATTAAAGCAAGGCTAATGGCTAAAAATAATTATGAATGTATCAATAAATGAATAGAAAGAAATGATCGTAAGGCGCTCTGTAACATGATAAAAAAATGAGGAGAGCTGTACTTTTGCATATATACTCAAGACAAGGATCAAAACAGTAATTGTTTTGGGTGCTATCTGTCCTTATGGTGTAACAAACATCAAAGAAGACCAAAGGAACTAACCCTTGCGAAGAAGAAAAAGATAGCAGATGGTACTTCGTCTGTAGAAAATGTCAAAAGGGAAAATGTAACTAGATGCTACAAATTCATTGCAAAGGCTGTTGATATTTTGTATCAGCAAGGATGATTGAAGAACAGCTACATTGTTATGGACAATACCCCTATTCTCAAGGATACTGATTTTATAAAATAAATTGAAGTAATACTGATAGGGTATATGAAGTGTCAGTCTCAGTCATCAAGACATAAACAAAATAAGAATAAAAGTGCTTGCCTCCGAAAAGTAAAGCAATCATCGATTGCAGCCTAGTTCTGCTTCCTTTTCAGAAGAGAACGGCAATAGTTTTGTTGACAGTGTAGAATTGACTGTTGTTTAGAAAGGTTTAATGAAGCCGGGAGTATGACCATGTCCATAAATGAAAGAGCAAATAGTGAAAGAAGAGGACCAGAGAGCAAAAGAAGAGAACCAGATAGCAAAAGAAGAGAACCAGAGAGCGAGACAATAAGTTTTTTTTTTTTTTTTTTTTTTTTTTTTTTTTTTTTTTTACGCATGTTGTTTTTAAACTAAAAGGAAAAAAAACGATGAATAAACAAAACAAGTCTTCCATTCACTCTTTTTAAATGTCTTCTTTTCTTGGAACACGACGCGTACCCCTGTTTTATCATTTTTTATCTTATCAGGTCAGTTATGATGCAAAAATTGATTGTTCTTTAACATTTGCTTGAAGCAACTTATCCAAAAAGAGGATAAGGTATAAATGTAACTCTCACATCAAAGTTCAAAACTACATCTGCCTCTTCAATATGCTTAGCAAAGAAGCAAAGAGATGTCTTCTTTTGTAGCTTTCTAGAAGGAACCTGAAATAAGATTTACCTTCTCAGGGTTTGAACATTTATCACACTTTTTTTTTAGTTTGATGTTGGACAACAAAAAAAGCTTTATGTAGTGTACCTCATATCTGTTTCTACTCTTTAATATTGTCTTAGTGTTCTTCTTTCTCAGTCCTTTCTCAGTTTCAACGTTAACATCGTTGATACTGTTGGCACAAGATGAAGCTTTAGATTTTACTTGTATAGATAAATCATGCTTTATTTTCCCAAAGAAAAACAAAACAAAGTAAAATGATAAAGACTAGTAAACTTCGGCTATATCATAACTGGTATGATAGATCAAAAGGCTATTGTAAAAGAGGATGGCAAAATATTTCTAGCCAGCTCTTCCTTAGTCTCTTCTAACGATATATCACCATTTGTATTCATTAAAAATCTGCGACTACACAGGAGAAGGAACGTGTTAAACAACTTAAAGCCATAATTGCAGACGTAAAAAAAAGTCTGGAAAACGCACACTTGTATACTTTTACCTCTTCTCAATAAACTAGTTTAAGCACTTTGAACTCAACAACTATTAGTCAGAATGAGTATCGTTTGTTGATGGCTTCGTTGACTTTGTCTTATCTCTTTAAATCATGTCAAACTTTTAGACGTTTGAATCTGTCTTTGCGTGATTACTCTCCACTGTTAAAAGCTCGATTTTGATAAGTCAATATTAGGATTCGTTAAGATGAGATACGACAGGTGAGTAATTTAGTTTCTTTGAAAGTACTCTCATTTTTTGAAGTGATAGGATTCAGCAATACTTGAAAAGGAAATTGCCTCATAAAATTTTGTTGGAGGTAAAAAAAATCATGAGTCTCATTGAGTCTTACGGGCCATATACTGCTACTGTTGTGTTTATCTTTCGGCTTACTCCCGAGGTCCACCCAATTGGACAGTTTTGGACAGTTTGTAAAAGTAAGCTTAAAAGAAAAGAGTTTTTGCAGGAAGAGATATTGTCATCTAGAAGTGAAGATGCATACAGCAGAATCCTTTTGTGCGATCGCCAAGGATTTTGTTAATATTCAGCTTCTAGATTCGAAGACTGTTTGAACAGTAAGCCATTGTAGTATTTTTTTTTTTTTTTTTTTTTTTTTTAGAGAGAGCTAGCCTACTTAGAAATAATAAATTTCATGTAATATGCTTAGCCTAAGAAGACACTCAAGTGCTAAGTAATGTATATAACATATGTAGATCTGATATAAAGTTTAAATTAGGGACACAGTTTTTATTTATGGAAACAAGAGAACTATTGAATGGATTTAATGATGCATTATAAATGACGCCAGAATCAATATTAATCCAAGATTAATTAGATGGCTTGTAAAAGCCGACTGATTGCCAGTGGCTCAGATACTTGCTGAATAACTTGGAATCAACAACTGGAGACTTGGCAAGAATGGGTGCAAGTTTACAAGTCTTCTTTGTTTGCCATATTGGCATCTTGAAATCTTTCTTGAAGCTGTCTTCATAAAAGGACATAAGACGAAACGCTGGGTTGGTATCATCTTTTGAAAGTGTATCCACCCATTCAACTGATTCAACTACATCAAACTTCATGCCGCAGGATTTCATAGCATTGAGGATATCTGTCCAGTTTTCATGATGAGGGTTGACAATGTGATAAACAGAGCTCTCTATGTTTGCAGAGAAATGGACGGTACGAAGCATGATATCAACAATAGCACTAGAAGCATAGTTAACTGGTATCCAATCAATCACTGTGGAAAGCTTGGGCATCTTGCGCATCAGTGAACCAGCAACAAACAACAATGGATACTGCTCAGAAGTATTCCAGACACCGCTTTCAGAGTCGCCAGAGACTTGACCAACACGCTCGATATAACAGGGGAAATTTTTATCTTTCATAAGATAACCGAGAAGAATTTCGCAAACAAACTTGGATTGAGCGTAACCCATAGGCATAGCGGCATGAGAGTCAAATGGTAAAGGCTTTTCTTCAATTTCGGAACCCAAAGCAGCGCTGGCACTCACGCTAGAAATGAAATGGACATGCATTGGGTTGACTTCACGATAAGCAAACTTGAGCAAGTTGTAGAAGGGAGCAATACATTCCTTGTCATAATGGTCGATAGTCATATTAAAATCTAAAAGCCAAGCACAATGTTGGACAATTGTGATTTTCTCCTTGAGTTGCTCGTAACGTTCTTTAGTCAAACCCAGGTACTGTTCAGTCAAACGCATCGGCAAAACCTCAATCCTTTCAGTTTCTAATAAAGAAGAATCAAGATGGCGAGATGTAAACGCATTCACTAATCGGGTGTGAAGTTCAGTCTCTTTACCGCGGATTAAACAATAAACCTTTTTTGACTGTAGCATCTTTTAACAGATCACGAAGCATAAAAGAGCCAAGAGAGCCAGTAGCTCCAGTAAGTAATACGACCTTCTCCTTTTTTTCTGCTTCATAGTCATTTTTAGCTACTGAAAAGTCCTTGTTGGCCCGCTCGAGATAAGACTTGGCTAATTCTTGAGCTTGCTGGTAGCGCATCTCTGCCAATTCGGCAGCGCCAACTTGACTGTCAGATAATAGAGCCTGTCGCATGGATGATATAGTGGAGTTTTGGAACAAAAAGTTTTGAGGAACATTCTTAAATTGCTTTGCGATAGCATTTCGAAGTTGAATTGCGGTTAAGGAATTGAGTCCTAAATCAAACACTGATCTCTCATGATCATTAAAGGCAAACTCTGGCATATGTAGCACGTCAGCGATACTCTTGACCAAGAAGGACTCGGTTTGTTTAGCTGACCAGGATGAACTGTCACTGCTGGAATTGTAGACAGGGCCCTCGAGAAAATCCTTGTACATTTTCTCAACCAAGTCAGCATACATAGCTTCAGCTTTCTTGCGGATTACAGTTCCTTTGTCAGTAGAAGGCAAAGTCTTGTTGAAAGGAAGGATCTTGACCATTTGAGGTAAAATAGTACTATGACTAGGACATTCTTTGTTGGCATCCTCTACAGCTTCATAAACAAGAGAAATTATTTCTTCAGGACCATAGCTCATAGCATAATCCATATCTATTTCAATAAGGGCTGCAGTACATTGGCGGGCATGGCCCAAAACAGCAACCTGCTTGACTATAGTACTTTGACGAATGGCATTTTCCATTGGCACAGGATTTGTCTTTTCACCATTCTCCATAACTAAAGTGTCATCTCGTCTACCTACGTAGTTGAAATATCCTGGATACTCGGAATCTTCTAAAAATAGATCATTACTGTTGTACCCGCCACCTTCACGGTTTGATACATTAAGAGCTAAAGTAGGACTATCAGAACGGAGATAGAGATGCTTGTATCCTTCATCTGTATCCTCAAAGATGAAGTAGGATTGGCCACTACGATCATTCCAAATAGGACGAAGCGAATACCAATTTTTACATCTAGGATCCAAGTTGGCAAACATACCAGCACTCATTTCAGTAGTACCATAAGCGTTACGGATGTTGATATTGTGTTTCTGAAGCCAATCGCCTGTCTCGCGTTTGAGGGAAGCGCCAGCAAATATAGCAAATTTGAGATTTTGAGCTGCTGAAAATTCATTCGTTTCTTTCAAATAAGGAACCATTTGTTCGAAAACAAGAGGAGGAGCGGCCATCAAAGTACAATTGTTTTGCTTCAGAGCATAAGTGATTTCGTTTTGAGAGGGGGGAAGCTTCTCCAAAAAGACAACGCTTGCACCAGCATAAACAACAGAGAATGTACAGAAAAATCCAAATACATGACAGCTAGTGATGTGTTAGCATAACTTAGCTTGGGCTTACTGTTCCATAAAACTTACAGAGGTACACAAATAAGGAAAACATCGCTTTGTTTAACTAAATCTAAGTGAGGATTTTGTTCCTTGTAAAGCTTGAAGACACCACAGATATTAAGAACATATCTGTTAGTAAGGTATATAGGCTTAGGGTAGTTGGTAGAACCAGAACTAAAATAAATAATCAGTAAAGCTTCACAGCATTTTTTTTAAGAGAGGAGAAGCATACCTATGAATAATCAATGCAGGTTTATCGAGATCCTTTTCAGTAAAAGATGTGTCAATGAATTCATTCTGTCTATCATTGAGAGGCTGATTCAACAAAGCTTCAATATCAAAAGGATTGACAACAATGAGACTAACTCCTTCAATCTTGACAGAAGCGCTCTTAGCAATAGCTTTATATTTTGGTGAGGTAAAGAACACTTTAGAATTTGTTTTCTCCAGTAAGTTAACGATAGCTGCTTCGGAATTACGGGGAGACACAGCAAGTAAAGTAAAGCGTAATTTCATCAGGGCAATCATGGTAAGCAAGTAGTCTATACTATGATCGCTTATGTAAGAGATCACATCAGAGCCTTCCACTTGTTTTGCCCATTCGCAAGCCAAATTAGTAGTGATATGGTCGACTTGTGAGTAAGTTAAGGTCTTGAAACACTTGTTAACTTGGTAGCGAACAAATACATTATCAGCATAGAGTTTACTTTGTATTTTTATGAAATTGACAAAAGCTTTATAATAGTCTATGGCGGATTGATCTGAGATAGATTGGGTTGCTGAAGGCATTTAAATGAATATTATGAGTAAAGATGAATGAGATAGTGAAGCAGCAGAATTTGCTAGCTTTATATATCCTTTTTTACGCGTAAAATATTTCCAGAAACCTTGATTAATTATTGAGAAATTGTATATCGTCTCGGTTGAATATTTTATGAACGAAGATCTTAGAAAAGGAAAAATATTTAACGCAAAATCATTTTCTGTACTTTTCGTGTTACACGATGTAATGCTGTGTGATGAATATTTTTTTGGCTTCTTTAAAGAGATTCATATAAGTTGATCAGCATTTTGCTTTGGTTTGAATATGGCTTCAAGCTTAATATTAACAGCAGTAAGCTGGACATAATTTTGAATATAAATTGATTAAAAGTATGAAATTTTATGAAGAATGGGCTGTATTTGAGATTCAAATACATGAAAGTTTTTTTATCCATTTTAGGTCATTTTATGATGCTTTTCATTCTTTTCCGTACTTTACAAGCCTTTTTCTAAAACTCTGTGCTTATTTATTTAAAGAATTTTGCATATGAACTTTTTCTTTATTTGATATATACAACAGTCTTTCTGTACTTATAAAAGTAAAGAAAATCTGTTCACAAAATGAATATCAGATCTATTAATCTTGGAAAAATATTTAAAGCAAAACTATTTAATGACTTAATGCATGCTCAATATCCTCAATTTCAAAAGCGACAACCGTGATTATGCCTCTTGATATTTCATTACCACTTTTACGGATAAATTATTAAAAGTTAATCATTCTATCATTAAATAGTTACATCAGTGCATGTAATAAGTTCATTTAAACATTAGTGATTAGTTCATATGAATCGTTACGGTTACTATGAAACAAAAAATTTAATAGTCAATAAATCTCAAATTAAGATTTCCAGTGAATAAACACAATGACAGTATCTAAATTACTTTTACATTTTCTGATTATAATATACTGACTAGAGCAAAAAATATATAAATCTTATGAGCCCAATGATAAATTATGCTATAATTTCTTTATTCAGTTTTAATTAACATGTTCGACTTGTTATTTCTTTATTAAAAAAATCTCTTTTAATGAGTGAAGATGGCGCTTTAATATATCTTTCAATATACGCGTACTTGCTTGTTTTTTTTTTATAGCAATTCTAGTGTCTACTAATCCAAATTTCTGCATTTCTTTGTAATCTTTTCGTATAATTCACTACAAGAACTATATACCAAGAGCTCCCCGTTGCTATAAAAATTATATAGGTTTACAATTTACGTTCTTAAGAAATCGAGTAACATATTAGCTATTGCAAGATCAATCACGCAGTCTTTTCTGTTTTACTCTTGCTTTTAAGTTTGTATTATATTTATGATGTAGGATGCTTTAATTGCTTTTTCATTTACCCGTAACTTTTTTTTTTATTCTATTATAGTGCTTATACTCTGTCTAATTTACAATTAATATATCATTCTTATCAATCTGTTAGCTCAACCTCGTGCTTTTATTAATATCTATAAACAAATAAACGAGAATGCTTTCAGTAGCTTCTTATTATTGCTAAAGTATACTTCTGCATAAAAAATTATCAGATGCCTCAATACATGCAGTATATTTTCTTATTGCCCTCGAGACATTAACCACAAATATATGAGCTAAAAAGAATGCTTGATATATTCTGCTACATTTCCGACTAATTAACCACATTGTGTCGGTAATTATGATCCCTATTTTATTTACTCAGTAGAAGCCTCTTTCGGCGTATTACCTGTGCAATTGTTTTCGTCTCTAAATTAATATTAATTTACCTACAATACATTCCTTTGATTTGAAGCTACTATAGAGATGTTGAGTTCAAAGGCTATATATAGTATAACTGTTATTAAGTCGTAATTGTAAAGAAAAATATTAATAAATCAACTGGAATCAGCTTTAGAAGCGACCTCATGTTAATATTATGTATCATTCCTGGTATCACTCTTTTTTTTTTTTGATACAATGCTTTGCTTCTGATTCACTAATTGAAGATGATACCCGTCTTAGGTCAAAAATGCAGATATCTGTAAAAGATTGCAGCTATTAACATGTCCAAAAGACAAAAAAGATAAGTTAGAAATCCTAAGCATAGCCCAGAATAATGTTAGTAATGTTTCCTACAAACAAAGTATTATGGACATAATGCGTAGAAGACAAAGGAAAAGCCATAAGGAATGAAATATTAACATCTATTAGAGGATGAAAGTGTTATTTTTCAATCGAAACCTTAAAGCTTTCTGCTTGTTATGGGTATG
The DNA here is from genome assembly GCF_000149305.1 of Rhizopus delemar RA 99-880. Lineage (NCBI taxonomy): Eukaryota > Fungi > Mucoromycota > Mucoromycetes > Mucorales > Rhizopodaceae > Rhizopus > Rhizopus delemar. The sequence continues at coordinate 42,402 of NW_027137829.1, forward strand.
ATTTGTAACACTGAAAATGTCGTAATTGGACTCCTACATAATCGATCGGTGAATTCAGTAAATCTTTATCCAGACTTCTTTGGTTTGTTTATATCATTTACTATTTTTATCACATCACTTTCATTATTTGCTGCAAGAATATCTTTTCAAGATTAGCTTTTCTCAGCAATATAACTTCTTATCTTGGTTGTAGTCCTCAAATTATTTCCTCAAACAAGAAACACATTATGATACTTAGTTGTTAATATAGAATATAGTAGGTTAGCCATAGAAGTAAATGAAGCATTATCAAGTTAATCAGAAAAGATAAAAAAGGAAGAAAAGACAGCTTAAAATATACCCAAGAGCATGCAACAAAGCTAATTAACAAACCACGTTGATAGAACATTATTACCTTCTCATTCTTTCCTTTTGACCTGATTTTACTTTAATTAAAGCTAATTTGTAAATTGTTATGTCAATGCTGAGCTTGAACGGTTTAAAATTCTTCTCTTTGATGGTCAACAAATATAAAAAATAAAGGATAAACTGAACATCATTACCGGTAAATAATTTTTAGTTTCACTAATGATTAGACTGCTGGATTTGTTAATAGCTGTATACATATGAATTGGATATCCTCCTTAATACTATAAATGACGTAAATTCGTTGCTTTCAGGAGTAAATGGCAAAAATAGCATGCTAAAGACGTTTTATTGGGCCTTCATCTGAATGTAAAGCCTTCAAAGGTAGTAATTTTTTTTTCTTTTTCTTTTTTTTTTTTTAAAAAAAAAAAAAAAAAGACTTGACTATCAAAGAATTATTTCCAAAGTCCTCCTTTTGTCTTTAATCTTGAAAGCTAGAAGCAAGCAATTGAAATTCAAAAAATATAAAAGGGCTTAGTGATATATAGGCATTTAAGAAATAAAAACCATTTCTAAATCTTCATATCAACTTCAATTTCAATGAACTTTTGAATATAACTCTTATTGCGACTAATTATTTCACATCAGAATTGTTTATTGAACTCCATGTGCATGGAAAGCTGTGCATTATCTGAATACTCGTTTTCTTGTCATTGATATTATTTTGCTTGAATTCAACTTCAACCAAGGCCATATATATTATTTCGACATTGTAAGGGATTGGTACTATAATATCCAAATTAACTTTTTTTAATGCTTTTTGTTTATGAATGAAATCAAGAAACACGAGCACCTTTTGCGCCGTCTGCTTCATATTTATTTATTCAAGTATTACCTAAATATTCTATATAGAATCGTATTCAATTATACTATTGTTTTATTTAATAATTAACTTGATATTACTATAAGCAAATTGGGAAGAAGAATATGATACACAAGTGCTATAAACTTTGATATTTTGTATATTTGGTATACGTTTAAACACAAATTTTTATTAAAACCTCTATTGGGTGCACGATTATAATATTATATCTTTCCCGCCCGAGGCAGGTCAAAAGGAAGGGAGATTGGTAACTAAAAAGCCCTTTTGGGTTCAAGGGTAAAAATGCTGTGGAAAGAGTGGATGGAGTCAAGTGTAAGATACACTAGTGAGAAGTATATTTGGTATACACTATTTTCACAAATCATTCGTACACCTTCAGAAAATTTTTTATGAGACAAAGCTCAAGTTTATTGATGTGACAAGTTATGTAATCACTAAATTGCTTTTGGGTTTAAATAACTTGGTACTTTGCTTAATAACATTCGGTTGTTGCACCTCTTGTTATTGAATGTAGGTTTCGAGTTATTGGTAAATACCATGTATTAATATATTATCTATTTTCTACTTGCTAATTTTTTTTCTTTTATTACATGTACTCATTCTTGATATTATTCTTATTCCTGTTTCTACATTAAACTTATTTTTACTTTTGTACCATTTTTTCTATTTTACTTGAACGAATTTTTTTCTCAAAAGCATACCAATAATTCCAGAATAAAGTGAAGAGAAAAGGTTTGGTCCGATTACACACTCCGATTTTTTTTTCCCATGTTGTCAATTATTTTTATTTTTTTTTTTTTTTTTTTTTTTTTCTATAACTCTTGTAACTAACTTATTTGATGCCAGCTTTCCCGATTCTGTCGGTTTCAAGAAAGCCAGTACTTCTTGTTATATTTGTGTCTGTCTTTATATTTTTGTATCAAATTGCAAATCATCCAAAAGTATCAAAACAATTACAACCAGTTGCTTATTTTACGGATTATGATGAAGCTGCTTGTCTTCCACAAAAACAACTTGTAAAAAATCCACCTGCAAAGAAGGCCAAAGCAGCCATGGTTATTCTTGTTCGAAACAAGTAAGCTTGAAAAAAAAAAAGTATATATTGTTTATCTAATATGAAACATGTAGAGAACAAAATGACATTGCAGAAACTTTGGTTAATTTTGAAGATAGATTTAACAAGAACTTTAAATACCCTTATGTATTCTTAAATGAAGAACCATTCACCGATGAATTTAAAGATGCTATGAAAAAAGCTGCACCCAATGCAGATTTGAGGTTTGGTCTAGTACCTGAACGTCATTGGAGTTATCCTTCTTGGGTAAACAAAACCTTGGCAGCAGAGAAGCGAGCAGAAATGGGACGGAACCAAGTTTTTTATGGTGAATTGGAAAGCTATCATCACATGTGTCGATTCCAGTCTGGATTCTTTTTTGACCATCCTTTATTAGACGAGTTATAGTATATCATTTAATATCGTAAAATGTAACACTTGAATTAATGCATATATGCTTCTTTAGATTTGATTGGTATTGGCGTGTAGAGCCTGGTATCCGATACTATTGTGATATTACTTATGACCCTTTTCTTTACATGGAAAAGCATAACAAAAAATATGGATTTGTTGTTACCTTGTTGGAATTAAAAGAAACCATCCCTACCTTGTGGCAATACGTCTTGGATTACGCCAAATCAAGACGAATTGATATCTCGTCTGAAAAAAGCAACTTGCTTTTTCCTTATTTTGTAGACAAGAATACTGGTGACTTTAATTTATGTCATTTTTGGTCAAACTTTGAAATTGCTTCGCTTGATCTTTGGAGAAGCCCTGAATATCGTGATTTCTTTCATTATTTAGATCAAACTGGTAACTTTTTTTATGAGCGGTGGGGTGATGCACCTGGTAAGCATTTGTATATTTTATATTCTGTTTTCATTTATTATCCTTTTTAGTTCATTCTTTGGCTGCTGGATTATTCTTAGAGACAGATGAAGTTCATTATTTTGAGGATTTCGGATATCAGCACGATCTTTATAGACATTGCCCATTACCTTCAAAAGGCATTGGCTGTAGATGTGAATGTCCTCAAGGTACAACCAAAGAAAGCATTGATCATGATCAAAACTATGACACTTGCTTACCAAGATGGATTCAACATGTTAAAGAAGCAAAAAAGAAGAAGGCTAGTTGGGATGTTTGGTCATAAAAAAGTCATTTTTTTATAATAAAAAAATAATAGTAGTAATAGTAAACTTATTGAGATGATAAAAGAAAGAGGGGGGAATATATTACAGGTGCAAAAAATTGGTATTAAAGAAGTTAATCTAGCGAAAGAGTACGTTCATTAAATTTTTCAGGTGATGATGATTTATGACATTTGAAAATTACTATCAGCTTTGTATGCTAAATACATTTCATATATATTTATCATATTTACAATGAGGTCATAATCCTCTACTAAAATTTAAAAGCAAATTGTTGCTAAAATTGTTAAGGTAACAAATGCTAACGATATACTCCCTATGGAAAACGATATTAGCTAATAACAGACTCCTATTATCGACTTACCAAAAAAATGTAAAAAAGCCATGAACATATATATATTTGTATGTCTATAAGGAATCATAGATTCGATACATCTTAAAAATAAAGCAAGCGACGCCTGCACACGTACCTAAAAAGAGAAGACTTATTAGCCATGTTGGTTCGTGTTTCACCTATGAAGCATAAGAAATTCATTGCCTACAAGAAAAAATGATCCATTTACTGCATAAACAGCCAGTAACAAGATCAAACAGGCTATTAGAAGTGCAATCACTGTTAAAGGGAACTCGTTAGCCTCTGGTTCAAGTACCAGCACAAGATATTGTATAGATTAGCCAAAGAAGAAGAAAAAACTAAGTTTCAAAATAGTTAAAAAAGATCTGATACCACCTATACATGTCTATGGAAATTGTATTAGCTTTTTCGCATGGTTTTTTCTTTAATTTACTTCTTATTTCTGAATCAGTGCCAATCGTTTTATAGATTTTCCAGCTTTAGTGAATACGTTATTTAGCAACACATGAATATAACCAATTCTGTCTTTTATACCCAAACTCTTTATATAATTGCGAGCCAATGTAAAAATAGAGTAGCTGGCATACTCCAATAATAATAGCAACAAGACCAATAAACGATTAACAAAATGCTTCAATCAAATAGCTAAACCTTTTGATTTATGATCATTTGAAGCCAACGCGTCTCCAGTTTGTTTGAAATAAAATACAGCATATGCAAAGCAGCACAAGTTAAATGTTTAAACCAGATACTTTACTTATGGGCTTAAATGAACACGTGGCGTTTCAAGCTGTCATAATTGCCCAAGCTAGATTAAATAAGATGTAAAAGAAGCTAAAAAAAATCCCTTATGGGAACAAGGGCAAAAAAAGAACGTGAATGATTAAGAGGGAAAGGTGTGTCATAGATATCAGTATGAGATCGGCTGACGAATTTAGCAGATTTATTATGTAAAGTAGGTAATTAGGTTCATAAAGGATGGTACAAGCAGTTGGATGAACATGTTAGGTATTTATCCATAGAGTCTATACATGGTCAAGGATACGTCCTGTGTAGTACTTGTATGGTGGGACAAAGTCATATGACGCTAAGTCTTCGAGATCAACAAGGCCAGACTAGACAAAGAAGTTAGCAACAACATTGTAAATGGGAGTTCTGAATCGCTGCAGGGCGACACAGATTTTATGGGAGAATGCTTTGCGAGTACGTTATACTTTACAGTCAATGGGTTCATTAACCAGAGTATGATCACGAATGATTGATAGATCCAAAGGATCAAAACCATCACGGACTATGATGTTGAATTTGCTCAATTGTGAACGAAGCTCAGTTTCATAACCAATGTGGATAAGGAAGCCGAACAAATTTCTATCTGAATAATGGACATCCAGAATTCGACGGGTGTTGATACGTAACCTGCAAAGGTTGGATCGCAAGCGTTGTAGAAAGAGATGACTTCGAGCGATTACATGAATGAGCTTAAATCCTGTTGGTTCACCAGGTGAAGAGAATTGCCTAGCAATAGCAGTCAGGCTAGGTTGGGAAATAGCGTGTTTAGGCTTAGCAATATTAAGAAGAGGAGCGGAGGCGTTGTTAGACGATGGAGACGCTTAGATGGGGTGGGAAGGTTACGAGGAATGGAGGAAACGGTTGGCAATATGGTGCGTCCAGATGGAGAAGGTGGGGTGTTTGTGATTGACGGCTTCGGAGCAAGTTGCTTCCGTAAGAAAGCATTCTCTTGTTGTAGCTTGCGTATCTCAGCTTGAGCAATAGCTAAGTCTGCCTGCTGTTGTGGTGCATAGCGAGGGATTCCAAATAAATCAAAAGTCTATAGAAAGTGATGGAAAGAGGAAAGAAGTCTCAGCACAAATTAAACAGTAAAAAGCAACGACTTGCATTGTGTTTTTAGTGCACAGACTTATTTGCGTGTATGGCTTTTTTAATTCTTTTTATAGTGTACATAAACCAAGTCCTTTTTCCTCTTACAACATCCTAAACAGTGAATATTTTGTAGATCTGAGAAATATTAAAATCATGAGATAGACGGGAATCCGTAAACCTAGATTAAATTTTGAAAATCTACGAAGTAATCAACTAAGAAAATGCCATATTTTTTTTTATTAATGACTTTATCCTGCTTTATAAAAATTAAAAAATATCACTGTTTCTTACGCGATAACTATAATTGCTTCAAATATGGATAATACTACAAGTGATAGCGAATTGACCGAGTTAAGCCAAGCCTACATTGCATTATTATCTTATGTTGATCAAATTTCTTCGCTTTACAATAAACTTATTTTCAGCATTCTGCTCTCGATTTGTTGCATCAAACATTTTTCTTGATGATATATCAAGGCTTGCTTCTAACATTACTTTGGTAGAAAAATATAAAAATTAAGAAAAAATGAAAGGACCCTCTTTAAAACAGGAACCTTTTTGGCAACTCAGTGATAAACGAATGTCATTGAGCATTCCCTTTTAAAGTACATCATTAATGTTTAGTTATTATAAGCATGTTACCCTCATTTTAAAATAAAAAAAGAGGAAGGTTGGGCACATAGAATCTTATTTTAAATTACAAGGACATTTGTAATAGCCGAGTAAGTGGGTTTAAAATTTTGTCTTAAACAATAAAACATGTAAAAAACAAGTGAAAATAATTATAATTACATGCATTCGATAATTAAGCATTCCCTCTTTCTCTTTAAGCTTAAAGTGTAAACATACTATAAACTTGGACATGATCAGCAATGCTTGATAAAGCAATAAAATTCCAACTAATTAAAATAAAAGACATGAGAATCGTTACATGATTTTTTATGGATGAAGATTTTAATGTTTATTAAAACCTATTAAAGAATAAATAGATATAAAAGTGATGTAAGTGTATTAGACAGTGTCTTCTACCAAGGTGATACTCCACATTACAAAACTACCTTCCACGTAAGAACGTGCCTACATTCTTCAATTCCAATTTCTCTTACTCTCTCTCACCCTTCCTGATGATGCCTTACTCTCTTGCCTCCTTCCGTATATTCATATTTCTAGCAGCTGATCTCAGTAGTATACGTTTTCTAAGTCCTCTATATGGAAACGATGTCAACCCCACCCAAAAACCTTAGACAGATGCTCATTACGAGCAATACAAATGCAATTCCGGCAGGACAACCTCAACCAAAACCGATCGGAATGTAACTCTACACTCCTTTCTCAATGTCACCTGGTTATTTCTTTGGATCCTATCTTGTGGCTACTAATGACCAGAATAGAACAAAGTCGCTGTGTTTATTAGTGTCTCGGATGGCTGCCTGGTGGTGCACCCAAGCCATGCCCCTTCCATCCTTAACATACGCTTACAAAGTCCTATTTTATTCATTGTCTCAAAATACACTGCCGACTACAATTGCCTGAAACAACAGTTGATTCTCCGTCCTTCCTTCTGAATAAACCACCTCACCGAACACCACATTCCTTTCAAGCAGTCCTTCCTTGATTTCTTCGATGGACTACTATCTGTACCATCCTCCATGAGCTTGACTACCTATGACATGACAAAGCTCCATCTTCACTGTCACCCTATCTTGGACAAAGGCTCCTCGACTAGCTTCCCGCTTTCTCTCACTATCCAAGCTTAAAAAAACGCAGGGAAAAAACTAACGTGTGCAAATCTTATCCGAAAATCCAATATATTGAAGTATTCCTGAATTAGAAACCTCCCCCCTCACTTAACTCTCACCAAAAAAAAAAGTATTTGTATTTACAACAAAAAAAAATTCGTGATTTCTTTTGTTTATTAAAAAAATTAAGCTTCAACCTTTTCAGCCTTCTTATTAGCACGACGTTCACGGAGAGCCTTGTTCTTGGCACGGAGAACATCAGCTTGTTCAGCAAGAGTCTTAGCACGGACCTTTTCAGCCTTAGCCTTGTGAATGTGTTCCATCAAGACACGCTTGTTCTTGAAACCGTTACCCTTGGACTTGAGGTAAAGTTGGTGGTACAAGTGCTTGTCGATCTTTCCAGCTTCTCTGTACTTAGCCAAGAGACGACGGAGGACACGCATACGACGCATCCAGATAACTTGGCTGGACATACGGGCATCGGCAGTACCCTTTCTCTTACCGTAACCCATGTGACGACCGTTGCGCTTAGCAGCAGCACGTTCAAGGACACGGAAGCGAGATTGAGCGATCTCGGGCTTACGGATAATCAAACCATCCTTGACGAGCTTACGAATGTTGGCACCTGATTGTGTTTATTAAAAGCTGTTTGTTGAATGACCACATTTAATACTTACGAGAGTTGGCGTTGGAGATTTCATTGACTTCATTAGGATCGAGCCAAATCTTTCTCTTACCACATTTGAGGACGGAAGCAGCAAGACGCTTTTGGACAACCAAACTGACCCTATGTAAAGAAGATAAGTATATTAAATTCCACTATTATCTCAAAGATGAATTACATTTTTAAAATCGACTAAAGCGAAAAAAGAGGAAGCTTACATGTTTCCAAATTTACATCCTCAATTAAAAAAAAATTTGCTCCTAATACAAGCCACGTAATTTTAATTTACCGCAGCAACCCAGGCACAATTTGGTTGTCAGTGTTGATCTGGTATAATAAAAAATAATAGAAAGCCTCCTGTTATACTATGGTGTTTTCATTGAATTCAGACGGTTGCAAGATTTTTGAGACAATATAAATGAAAATTAGACAAAAAAAAAAAAGATTTTGAACAAATAAAAATTTTATCTTTATGTGATAAACTTAATCTTTTCCCAATAGAAAACTGTATTCATAACAATGATCAAGATATTATTATCCTCGGAACGCTGATGGTCTTTCCTTTCGGTATGGATATGCTTATGTTTCTCATATTTTTGGAAGCATTTTTACCCAATTCCAAAACACACCATTTGTTTTGCAAAGAAGGACACACTGGCCGTAGTTTTGCTTGAAGCAAGTCTTGATAAACTACGGACGCCTGAAAGATCTGAATTGTCTATTGTGGCAATAAACAAGTTATCAATGACTTCTTTCTTTAGGCACATCAGAGAATACCGGTAACATCACATCTGTTATCCTTGAGTTTCTCATGATCTTTTTACAAACTTATCATTGCCGAAAACAAACAGCCTTCTGCTTGTCTTTAAACTCTACTAGTCTCCATTTTTTAACTCTACAACCATTATTCTACAAGATTGTAGTTACATGATACTTTAACAATAGAGGACACTATCTACTTCCCCTCCCCCACTAGCATCATTCGATTTAGTAACCCTTTTTTTTAGATTTGGCTGTATTTTACTTTCAATAATTCTATTCATTTTAGACTACAATTTAGACTTAAAAGTTTAAAAAAGAACAAAAAAAGTTCAAGCATAGAAAAGTGTTTTTTTTTGTTTGATAAGAATAGAAAATAATATATGAATGACTAAGCCTAACAACATCGATCGAATCGTGTATTCTATATTTCACGAATATCCAAGCAGCCATTCCGTGATCCTTCTCTTAAAGACTGTGTTGTTGGTAATTGCAACTATTTCTTATTTGACTTGAGCCTTTTAATATAAGTTACATGTAGTTAATTGCTATCAATATCTAATTAAATGTTAAGCAAACATAAAAATTAGGATTATAGGCTAATCACGAAAGTTAACAAGTGGCATTGCCTACATGCGTTTGAATGTATTTTAGTAATATTCAAGGTATTGTAGCAAGTATACAAGCATTATATATTATTTTCTAATAGTAAAAGCACATATTATATCTAAAAGTATCTACGTTCATATAAACTCGAAATTCATTTTGCCTGAATTTGCTTAATAAGCTATCAAAATTCAAAATAAGCATATTTTGTGCGAAATGATCTAATAACCAATCAAATACAGAACAAACCATCGAAATATCTGCTTACAGCTCTTTATGCTAAACATCTTTTGTATTTCAGTGATAGGACACTGTTTAATGCGTTTGAACATTTACTTTATTTACAAATAAAATGAAAACCTAAATATGCGCAAGATGTCTAATATTACATCGTTTTCGCCTGGATCAGATCAAAAGAAAATGAATGGAAGTTAAAATCCCTTATGAGATCAAGGGTAAAAATGTTGGGGAGAAAGAAACGGTGACAAGTGTAAGAGACACAAGTGAGAGAAAGCGGGAAGCTAGTCGAGGAGCCTTTGTCCAAGATAGGGTGACAGTGAAGATGGAGCTTTGTCATGTCATAGGTAGTCAAGCTCATGGAGGATGGTACAGATAGTAGTCCATCGAAGAAATCAAGGAAGGACTGCTTGAAAGGAATGTGGTGTTCGGTGAGGTGGTTTATTCAGAAGGAAGGACGGAGAATCAACTGTTGTTTCAGGCAATTGTAGTCGGCAGTGTATTTTGAGACAATGAATAAAATAGGACTTTGTAAGCGTATGTTAAGGATGGAAGGGGCATGGCTTGGGTGCACCACCAGGCAGCCATCCGAGACACTAATAAACACAGCGACTTTGTTCTATTCTGGTCATTAGTAGCCACAAGATAGGATCCAAAGAAATAACCAGGTGACATTGAGAAAGGAGTGTAGAGTTACATTCCGATCGGTTTTGGTTGAGGTTGTCCTGCCGGAATTGCATTTGTATTGCTCGTAATGAGCATCTGTCTAAGGTTTTTGGGTGGGGTTGACATCGTTTCCATATAGAGGACTTAGAAAACGTATACTACTGAGATCAGCTGCTAGAAATATGAATATACGGAAGGAGGCAAGAGAGTAAGGCATCATCAGGAAGGGTGAGAGAGAGTAAGAGAAATTGGAATTGAAGAATGTAATATAGTTGGTAGCTTAGCCATATGGAGCATCACCTTAGTAAAGGATCAAGGCGAGCAGCTGAAGATCCTGCGTAGATACATGTTCTGTGCATCTTCGATTTGTGTAGTGAGGAAAGAAGTTATCGTTGTAATGGTCAAACCATATTCTAGCTGAGCGTGAATGTCTGTGTGTTGTGCTCCAAAGATAATCATTGTATAGCAATCAAGCATTATTAACGATTGATAGTATGAGTATATGGAAATGTAGACTTATTATTATGTATATATATCTACTAAAATAGACTGATGAATGAGGAGCAAGTGCTTATATTAAATTATGTAAAAATCTGCATAATAGAATATAGCATAAGACCGTGGGCATTCCGCCATCTGCATAGTACATATATTAGTATCTACACTATGAAAAGTATATAAACTCTGGACATGTATTATTAAATTAAGTCATATATATAATTTTGGGTCCTATTGGAATCTCTATTTTTATTTTCTCTCTCTCGTTTTGAAATCTAATAAAAAGGTTACATAGAGACTCATTCACTAGTTTTCAATTACTATCTCCTTTTTATTTATCACTTTATTATTTGCAAATACCTCACATTTCAAGTCGATTTTGCAAATATAACCGTTTTCTTTTATTATATTTCAAAGTGCAGGTATCCCGTATCTTGAAATGCTCAACTTGAATGAAGCTGTTAAGCTTTTGACAATCTAGCATAGATCAATACTTGGTTTTTTTCCTTTAATGTGGAAAATTTTGAAAGGTAATTTTTGTTTTGAGGTGAAATTTTGATCATTTCTCCCACAAAGGATTTTCAAATTGCAATATTCACGTGTAGTTGGTCCTATATGGACAACTGTTTTGCTTGAGCTCTTCAAAATATTGGCTGTTTTGCGAACTGTATCTTGTAATAATACTGAATCACTGACAACATTGTGTTACTGATTTCCAGGAGTTGATAAATTATTGAAGGCAACCCCTGGGGATCCCATCTGCTGGTATGTCATGGTTCTGTGTGGATGGAGATGATAGCTGTTGAAGCTGTGTAATTGGTTGTATTATTGTTGGGGTAGTAGTTGATGGTAAGTTTGAACTTGCTGTTTCTGCTCGGGATTCCCCACCTGGTGCAGATGAGTTAACCGTTATTGCTGGCTGTGAGAATTGTATTGATTGTCATCGGTCGGGATCCCACGTCTCCTTCTCAAAAAATAGGGATTTTTTTTCCCTCCACGATGTTAGTTCCACTGGTTGGAGTATCCTCGTCGACCACCTCCATTTCCATTATTTCCTCCAGTCGCTACTCAGATAATTCTTTGGTGATAAGTTGCTTCGTTATGTTATTCGAGGAATTCGATACTACAAACTTTCATTTTCCCATTATCTTTCGCTTCCAAATGTTTGAGACTGGCTGGAAGTTTAAGCACTTTAACAACATATTCTTTTGCCTCTGTATCTTGTTGTTTAACATTCTTTATCATTTTTGTAAGAAATTGCCGGGCTTCATCCTATAGCATCTCTCCTTCCTGGAAGGTGGAGAGCTGTTCGTACAGTTCAGTGGCTGCTCTGTCGTGAGATTATAGTGTCTCAGATCCTTTATAAATTGAGTTGACAATTTGAATTGTGTCAAATGTATAGCTCATAAGCTTTGGTATGAGTGACTTGTTGATTTCTTTCCCAACAGTCCATTCTTTGTCTTGGTATTTACTAAATTCTCGTTTGAATCGTTTAAAATTGTCTTGTATTTGGGGTGGAGCACTTTCTTCCAAATATGCTATGTCCACAGGTAGTGGCCTCTCTTCTCTAGTCTATTGACTTTTTTTTTTTTTTTTTTTCATTTCTGGATTGTTGGAAAAGTTGAAAGATTTCTTCTTCGGAGTACATTCTAGGTTATTCATTGGTACTATCTGTTATAATTTTGTCCACGATGCGCGGCTTACAAAGATATGAGAGAAAAAGAAGGTTTTATTATTATTATCATTTATACATATGGGAAATAAAGCGTGGCTCAGAGAGCATACATCATATTAGAGTTCGGAGTGAAGGCGCTGGGATTAGTTTAGGTACAACAAGCAATAAAAAATAGGGTAAGTAGGGAAAAAACTGATACGCAAATTTATTCCGAAAAAATTTTCGTGACCTTTTTTCTCTGTATTATTTTTTATATTTCATTGGAAACTTTTGATTTATACTTTTTTTTTTAACTTTTTGATTCAATATCTATTATGAGTGTTCAAGGTTTTTGGGGTAGGTTATGTACAAAAATTTCAATGAATGTATTTATAACATGTTATGCTTGGATAGGTCTTCAGTTAGTACCAGGTAAAACTTACAGTCAAGTTGTATCTGCTCCTTTTCGTATTACTATGGTATATATATTTTTTGTTATTTTTGTAAAAAAAAAAAGCCTCTTATATAATATTCACATTTTTTCTATTAGGCTTCTCTTGCTGCTGATGCTGAAGCTGGCAAGCGTACATCTGTTTCCGTTCTTGTTGATGAGAAAGAGTTTGTTCTCTGTACTTTGGTCCCCAACAAGGTAAGATAAAATATAAAAGCATAGCAACGTTTTCTGTACTTGTGTCTAAGACGTTTATGTGTGAAAGATTGAGCAACAGCCTTTGGACATCACTTTTGTCGAAGGTGAAGAAGTCACTTTCTCTGCCAAGGGTCAAAATAACATCCATCTTACTGGTAACTATGTCTTCCAAGATGATGAAGACGATGAAATGGGTGCTTCTATGATTGATTCAGATGAAGAAGACAATGTTGAAGATTTCTTAAAGTAAGATATTTGTCATTTAAAAGAGATAAAAAATATTGACTTTTTTGTTTAGGAAACTTCCTCCTAACGCTAGCAAGGAAGATATTAGTAAGTTTTTTTTTTTAAAAAAAAAGGTTTGGGTTTGACTAAAAACTTATAAAGACAAGGCTTTACTTGGATTGGAAGTTGATGAAGAAATCGAGTCCGACGAAGAAGTCGAATCTGATGAAGAAATTGAATCTGACGAAGAAATTGAATCTGAAGAAGAGGAAGAAGAGCCTGTTCCAGTGAGCAAAAAGCGCCCAGCTGAAGAAGTCAAGGAAATCGCCTCCAAGAAGCAAAAGGCTGAAAAGAAGGAACAACCCAAGAAGGAAAAGTCCAAGAAGGAAGAACCCAAGAAGGAAGAACCCAAGAAGGAACAACCTAAGAAGGAAGAACCTAAGAAGAAGGAAGAGCCTAAGAAGAAGGAAGAGCCTAAGAAGAAGGAAGAGCCTAAGAAGAAGGAAGAGCCTAAGAAGAAGGAAGAGCCTAAGAAGAAGGAAGAGCCTAAGAAGAAGGAAGAGCCTAAGAAGAAAATTACCAAATTGCCTAATGGGCTTATCATTGAAGATATTAAAATGGGCGAAGGCGCCTCATGTAAAAACGGTCAAAGAGTATGTATTGTTAAATAATAAGGCTCTTGAAGATAAAAAAAATTAACACTGTGTATTAGGTTGGTATGCGTTACATTGGTAAGCTTACTAACGGTAAGGTTTTTGACAAAAACGTATCCGGTAAGCCCTTTTCTTTCCTTTTGGGCCGTGGCGAAGTCATCAAGGGCTGGGATCTTGGTATTGCCGGCATGAAAGCTGGCGGTGAACGTAAATTGACCATTCCTGCTCCTTTGGCTTATGGTAAGCGCGGTGCTCCTCCTGATATTCCCAAGAATGCTACTCTTGTTTTCGACGTCAAGTTACTTTCTATGAAATAATTGCATTTACATTTAGCTTATAAAAACAATTCATAAAATGAAGAAAGCGAAAATCTTTCACATTTTAACATAGAGAATTTAAATTCGTTATTATTGGATTTTATCCTTTTTTTTTATTTTTGTTCTAAGTCTTCAAAGAAGGAATGATAGCAATAGCTACAATTTTAACCAAATTAATGATGGTTTAAACAAAACATCGATGGCGGCAGTGAAGCTACAGCATTTTCGACAGTTTAACCATAAAATGAGTCATGATACCAAAACCATATTCCATTTCAGCAACTTAGTTTTCCTTGTTGATTACCTCAAGCCTGTAGTAAAAGGAAGTATAAACCATGAGTACTCCGGTTCAAAGTATAATGAAGTTGAAGAAACATATGGTTAAGAGCTAACAAGACAGAAGATGGTAATGTCGATGTCGTATGCTTCAAATAGCCTGGACGTCATAGTGAGTATCAATGCACATGATTAAATGAGATTCATTTAGTTAATGTGTATGTCAGAACAAAATGGCTAACAATAGCTTTAATATCACTGTACTAAATAAAACTTCTATATACTACCATAAGTACATTCCTTGTAGATATAGGGAGCAGTATAGAGGTTGATCTTTCAGGAATTTGACAATGAGCACTCAACAAGTATTGAATGTCTTCAAGAACGAGAGCTGAAGGCACAATAAGAGGAATCAAATCAACGCATGGTTATGCATAACCTAGTTTTATCGGGAAAAATACGGAACATTGCTATATACTGATTTTATGTGCTAGAAGAGGCTAATAAAATTATTCATCTACAGAGAAATGCATTTTATGGAATGCATTCTTTCTCTTCATGTCTTTGTTTTTTGTAACCCCCTGAATTACTTTGTGTAGCATACATGTCAATTTTCGCATAAATTGTTACAAAAAACACTCCGCTTTCTCTCCGGACCGGAGAAAGTATAAATGCTGCTGTATCAGTCTAAAAAAATTTTATTTGATTGAAAAAAATAAACTTAGAATCTAAGTTTGCTGAAGAACCACTTGTTCTTGCCAGTTTGATAACGTTCTTCAAAGAGCTTTTTAATTATCTGCAAAACACTCATTAACTCTCTATTCACGTTTTTTTTTAAGCAATTTGCTTCTTTACCTTCTTGGCATCCTCACGTTGAGTAGGTTCTTTGAAGGTTTCAGAGGAGATAGTTCCCTTGATTTGCTCCAATTCCAAAGCATAACTATAAAAGATGAAATTAATTTGTTGTGTTTTTAGTTAGCTTTTTTTTTGCTACCGAGTGGGCATCATATGGTTGTAATTAACAATCTTGACGAAAGGCTTGACCTTAGAACGTTTGGCGACCTTCTTCTTACCCATAGACTTGGTAACTTTAAGAGGTGAGCGTTCAATGCCAGCAACGACGGCATAACCGTAAGGTCTGTCTTTAGTTCCTTCATCGTGGTCTACATATAACATTTGAGTGACAATCCAACCTTCTTTTTTTGTTCTGAATGAATCTTACTGCGGACAACGACAGCCTTTTTACCAGCGTAACGGCCTTGCAAAACGACAACAACCTATACATGGCAAGAATGTGTTAGACGTCGGATTGCATATTTTTTTTTCTCAAGCAATAAAGATAAATTTTAATCCTTCTTTATCTGCATCCATCCATTGAAAGTACATACTTTACCAGCCTTGATGAATTTGACCATGTTGATTAATGATGTGTAAAGGAAGAGAAGGAAATCTGAGTTTTTACTATTTCTTCCCTTCTCATACACACTGCTATTGTTTGGTTTGGATGTAGACTTTGGACCTCTCTCAAAATCTTCGAGTTTTCTGGGTTTAAGCTGTCTTCGAAAAATAGCGATCAACTCTGTTTTAATTTTAAAACATCAAGTTTTACGAATAATGAAATAGATTTAAGAATAGTACACATTCCTAGATTCTATGGTAAAGCGCTTACACTTAAAAATATAAGCAAGAACATACAGTTATGAATTTATATGCTTGTATTTTCTTATTAATAATTGTGCTTGAACTAAATCGCACTTTTCTGATAAATTTAATTGTAAAAATTATAACTGATCAGAATGAATTTAACTGTATCACTATTTACACCTTTGCTTAATCTCCCAATTTGCAAAATACATTCTTAATTGTAGTATGCTGTGTACACACGAAAAACTAAGTGAAACGAGGCCCTTGGCATCATATAACTGGCACAATTGCAGCAGAAAGAGCCCCTATGTAACCCTAAGTCGAATTGTCAAGTACATTGGTCATATTCTGCCACAAGAGTAAAAGCAATATGCTAATAAAATCTAAAACTTCATTTCATCCAAACCTATGCGTACCCTTTACTCCCTCTATAACTTCTTTACAACAAGCTGTCGGCTTCTACATCAAGATTCTCTCCTTCGACTTCTTCACTATCTCCTTCTTTTACAGCAACCTCATTCTCTTTTGTATTTCTTCATTGCAAAGATTGTGGTATCTTGACTTTAAATTGAAATAATAAAGAACAAAGAGAGTACTTTGATAGTTTTCTTTATTCATAAATTTGCTGTGCTGTTTTTCAGCGTTCATGATAGCTTGATATTTATATTTTTCTAGTATTGACTACTCTATCTATTGTAATCTTGTCGGGATATTATCCTTGGTATTGTCTTGAAAAAAAAAAAAAAAAAAAAAAAAAAAAAAAAAAAAAAAAGTGTTGGTAGTTCCTTATTTAAGTGCCTTGGACTTAGGATGTGCTCACTTCTTGACGTTAGGTACATTTTTAATATAAGGACTTTGAAGACCTGTGCTTTGTGCCTGGATATTATTTACTGGTATCGCAGGCCTAAAGTGCAGATGGTTATTGTATTAAGATAAGAATATAATCTGTATTAGTTCCTTTTCCTGTTTTTACAGTCTTGGATGCTCTGGGAACCTTTCTTTTCTTATATACACCCAGATTTCTCTTGGATATGTCGCTACTACCAGAACTACTTATACATGCCATGATAGTAATACTTGTACCCTTTTGAGTTAGGGTCTTAACCTTGGCAGGTTCATTTTTAGGGTCCAAGCTCGATTTCGCATGATGTGCCAATTGAAACCTGCTTCATCTATAAAAACACGCTTCTTCTGACAATGAATATTATTCTTTTTACATTTATCAATATACAACTTTCTTTTTCGGATTGTCGTATCAGAATCTCGTTTCTCACGAAGAATCTTAGCTCTCTTCATATATAAATTATATTTCGTTCTCATATGCTTATAAACTGCATTGACTGAGGTTTTTAAACCTGGGAAAGCTTGACATAGCTCGTCATGGCTAGATTCACAGTTGATGCAGCATTTGAATCAATGCATTTGATCAAGAGCTGAGTGTGTTCTTCAATCAAGATGGATGGTCCTCCACGGTTGTCTTGTTTTGATCCTTTTTTTTTTTTTTTTTTTTTTTTTTGAACCCAGGAAGCTCTTTACCACCACTCTCATTAAATTCATTCCACATTCTATAGGCTGTGCTATGGGAAATACTTGCCTTCTTTGCAGCTTTAGGTACAAGGCAACTCTCGTCTTGTAAACTGTGAATGAAACCAACAATTTGAGCGTGAGGATAGCTTTTGTACTTTATTTGAACTAGCTGAAAGTCTTCCTCTTCAAGTATCAAGTTGACGAGGTTATCTTCCATTTCTTCCAACTCATCGTCAGCCATGCTATCTTTAGTGGCAACGTTCATTACACTTTAATGAGCATGACCATAATTTATGTCTTGCATTTCTTCCTGTCATTTCTTCATCAGAAGTAGTATATTCATCTACAGATTATTCTTGCTGGTTTGGTTGATATGGAATAAACAACATTGCTTGCTAAATCGACACTATTTAGTAAAATTGTAAAAGAAAAGAAAAACAGTATTAACTAGGGATCTCAAGTGGTTTTAAAATAATCTCGACATTTTACTAATCCATCTTGCGCTTATTCCTACAACATGCCAAAATTTTCTTAAATTGTCCCAGCCAATTTTTTTATTCATCTCAAATTCACTGAAAAAAAGTACGTCTAACTGTATTCAATATTTGAAACACTGTTTCTCTCAGCTATTTGAAGTCACAATGGCAGTCTCAAATTGCGAAATCATTATTGGTGTTCACAGTAAATTGTATGGCCCTTTCTTTTTCTTTCTTCTTAAAAAAAGAAAATGGAAGAATTTAAGAAAGATGTTTTAAATAATCAGCAGGAAAATGTACGTCTTGATTTTTACGGTAGCTTTTTATATACTAAAAAAAATGCATAGTCCGTTCCTTTGCAAGAACCCAAAAAGAGAAATCATAAAAGAAAACCCCGTACTAAGGTTGCAAAAGGACAAGAAAGACCTGAGGAGAAAGATGCGACTGAAATGAACACTTCTCAACAAGGAGATGAAAAATCAGAAGCCAACGCAGATGAAAAGGGCAAGAAAAAACGATCTCATTACAAAAAAAAGGTGAATAAAAAAGCCGTAATTAGTTCTACTACGGTAGCGGGAAATGAAACAGAAAGTGTCCCCGAAATATCAGTGGTTGGAAAGCAATCTGAGGAGATAGAAGTTTTTGACTATGAAGAATTGGAAGAAGCATTAGGTGGTCCTGTAGAATTAGATAAACTCCCTTCCGTTTTCTTTGCACCTGACTTGACAACAAAATCTAAAAAAAAGAGGCCAGGGATGGAAAAGAGTCGGTCCGTGGAAAATGAAATAAAGCCAGATTTTGAATCCAAAAAGAATTCTACTGCGGCTCAGGGTAAAGGTAACCAAATAAAAAATTTTGTGCAATATTTAATCCTTTTTTATTATAGGACGCTATAGTGCTGTTCCCCCACCAAAGGATTTAACTGTAGAGCGTAAAGGAAAATCGAAAAAATCCGGAAATCAAAGCAAACCAAAGATTTTTGGAAAAGTACAAAATCAAGAAGAAAGGTTAAAAAATGTGGAAGAGGATCAGCACAGGAAATCTGAAAAGCAGCACAAAAAGAAGATTAGGAAAGACACAGAGAATGAGTTTAAGATTTCGACTCCTAGTGTAAAGTTACCAACCAAAAAAGACAAGAAGTCTTTTGCTTCAGGAAAAGAAACAAATCAGAAATATAAGCAAATCACCTTTGTAAAAGAGACGACTGACAAAGCACAACACAAGCCAGTATCTCTTGATGGAAACATCAAATTAAAGAGCAGCAGTTCAGCAGACAAAAGCACAAAGCAAGAATCAGTTGTAAAAGAATACTGTCACCCTTATGATGTCTTGAATGGCCGCAAAAATAGAATTCGGTTTGATCGATACTTAGATCCCAAAATATGTGAAAAGAAAATAAAAGAAAATGACTCAAAGATGTACATCGGAACGCTGCGGATCAATAAGCGTAACCGCATCGATGCTTATGTAACTACTGATAAACTAGAATCGGATATCTTTATCTTTGGAATACGCGATCGTAATCGTGCTTTGGAAGGGGATACGGTCTATGTTGAATTGGTCGATTTGGATAAAGTATGGGAGAAGAAGAAGGAAAATATGATTCGAAAGAGAGAACAAAAGAGCCAGGAAGAGATTGAAGTTGATGAGAAATCAAAACCCAAATATGCTGGTAAAGTGGTTGCTGTGGCAAATTCGCGTAAAGACCGTGTGTTTTCTGGTATTATCACTATCTCTAGAAATGGAGCAACTACATCCGACACAAATAATGATGACAAATCAATTGATAATGTTGCAGAAGAAGTGGATGTGATTGAAGATTTAGCTCATGCCGACGAAAATATTGAAACAGTTGAGCAAACGGATCATGATTCTCTTCAGCCAAAAGATATAAACAAAAACTCGTCCACGGAAAAGAAAAATAATATCCGCATGGTTTGGTTTAAGCCAATTGATAAGCGTGTTCCTTTGATGGGCATTCCACTCAGGCTTGCTCCTCCCGATATTGTTGAGAATGAAGCAAAATATACCAACTTGCTTGTAGTCGTCAGAATTCAAAAATGGCCTATTGATTCACTAACCCCGTTGGGCGCCTTCGTTCGTGAATTGGGTCATATTGGTAATATTCCAGCAGAGACTGAAGCTATCTTATCAGACAATGGCATTTCAGAGATTCCTTTTAGCAAGAAAGCGCTAAAGGGATTACCTCCTACGCCTTGGTCAATTGAGCAAGCTGAGATTAATAAAAGACGTGACTTACGTGATACTCGCATCTTTACTATTGATCCTGCTACAGCAAAAGGTATATAAAAACACAACAACGAAATCGTTTTAGGGATTAACAAGTTTATTCATAGACCTCGATGATGCAGTTCACGTAACAAAGTTAGACGAAAATGAATTTGAAGTTGGTGTTCATATTGCCGATGTTTCACATTTTGTAAAACAACATACGGCTTTGGATCACGAAGCCTTTGATAGAGGAACAAGTACTTACCTTTGTGATCGCGTTATACCAATGTTACCTTCATTATTATGTGAAGAGCTTTGTAGTTTAAACCCTGGTGTTGACAGGTAATGTTTTGCTCATTTTTGATCCATTTACTTACATTAATAACATAGACTCGCCTTTTCCGTTATTTGGAAAATGGATGGAGTGGGTAATATAAAAGAGACTTGGTTTGGCAAAACTGTTATTAGGTAGAAAGAAAGAGAAAAATGGCAAAAATATACAAATACTAACTTTGTATTATGTAGATCTTGTGCTAAATTATCATACGATGATGCTCAAAGTGTGATCGAAGGTAATGGATTGCCTGAAACTGTCACAATCAAGGACCACAAGTCAACGGAAGTAGAGCAAGATATTATTTACTTGTTTAACATGTCTAAGAAGATGCGAGAACGTCGATTTTCCAACGGTGCATTGTCCATTAACTCCATTCGGCTTTCTTTCAAATTGAATGAACTGGGTGAACCCTATGAAGTTTCGATTTATGAACAAAAAGATGCGAACCGACTTATTGAAGAATTCATGCTGCGAGCCAACATGAGTGTCGCTGAAAAGATTACTGAACACTATCCTAACGAAGCACTTTTACGTCAACATTCTCCTCCACATGAAAAGAGCTTGGTAAGTTTTTGTGCATCTTGTCGTCATGCTCTTTCTCACCTTTATTTATTTAGAATGAGTTTTTAAAAATTGCTGAAAATTTAGGATACAGCTTTGATAGTTCTAGTGCAGGCAGTCTTCAAGAATCGTTCAATGCGATTGAATCCGAGGATGCTAAAGCAGTACTAAAACTTTTAGCGGTAAAGCCGATGCAGCGCGCTAAATACTTTTGTACCGGATCTTTTGAAACTACCAAATTTAGACATTATGCATTAAATGTGCCTCTTTATACACATTTTACTTCACCTATTCGACGTTTTGCAGATATCATCGTTCATCGACAATTAGAAGCAGCACTTTTGGGAAAAAAGACATGCAGCTACAAAAAAGATGTTGTTCAAAAGACAGCCTCGCATTGTAATGAACGAAAGGAAGGTGCAAAGAACTCTCAAGACATGAATCTCCAATTGTACCTCACTCACTACCTTTATAATTTGGAGAAAGAGACAGGCAAGCATGTTATTTGTAATGCTATTGTGACGCAGGTGTTGAAAGATGCTTTTGATATATTGGTACCTGAATATGGGCTTGAGAAGCGTATTCATATGGATTCGATACCAATTGAAAAATATGTATATGATGCAGCAAAGAATAGCCAATCAGTCTATTGGAAGGAAGGCATTGATTCAAGTTGGGAATGGGACCAAAAGCGAAGAAATGATGAAGATGCTGTTGTGCCTGTGGGTGAAATGATTGCTTTAGATAATGAAGAAGAGAAAGATGATTGTCAAATAGCACTTGTCAAAATTCCTGAAGAATTATTAGGAAAGAATGTATTAGATGAAGAAAATAGAATGCAGAAATTTGATACGTTTTCAAAGTTAAATGTTCGAATTCAAGTGAATGTAGAAAGATCACCTCCTGTTGTAAACGTTTACCCTATTAATCCTTTCATGTAAAACTGTTCATATTTTTTTTTTTTTTTTTTTTTTTTTTTTTTTTTTTTTTTTTTTTTTTTGCAAAATAAAATAAAAAGGTTAAAGCTTCGGCTCATAATAAAAAGATTAGTCTAAATCATAAAGAGAAAGAAAAAAATGCATAATTTCATATAAAAGTTTAGTTACAAAAAAGAATTCTGAACCTGCTCCTTTCTTAAATCTCGATCCTTTGTAATATACTCCGTAAAGTGTCTGCTAAATGGTGAGATGTTAATAACAATTCTTCTGTTTCTTGATATTCATTTAATGACACTGTTCCTCTTTCATCTGTCAATTTGATTTGTGTTGGATAAGCTGAATCCTTGTTAGCATAATCCATAGAGATCAAGATGGGACTCGTATGATGATTGATATGTGCCTTCATTTCAAAATGTGATTTCGCTTTGTTTTCTGTCAAAATTTTAATATCGTATTCTTTTGACAAGTTTGCAACTTCATTGATTTGCTCTCTTCTTGATACATAAGCCTGTACACAATCATGAATAATACGTATAAATGTCTATCTAATAGTATGAGTACTACCATAATAATGTATTCGTAGTTTGTGAACCTCATAATTATTCGGTAAGAACTTCCTTTCTAAATCATTAACTGAAATAAAAGTAGGGATTGTATGTTTATCCACTTTGGACGGATTACTTTTCAAGAACAATAGATAATAAGGCTCCTTGTATGTTTTTCCATAAAATGTCTCTAATCTCACTCCAATATGTTTTTTTTTGAAACGAAAAGTAGTGCGTCCACTTAAACGGTGATAACTAATCAATTCTTGAATACAACTGGATTTTACTGCTTCTCTCATTTGCCGAAATATCTCTTGTTTTGCATTCGACATTTCTTTTTTAGCCACTACTGTTGGATCTATAAAAGCAAATAAGTAAACTTTATAACGAAACTTGTACTTTTTACCAGTGAATGCGTTTGTTAATTTTGAAACAACCAAATAAGAAATATCTTCCTCTAAAAGTTCTTTTTTCAACTTTTTTTGTTTTTCAGTAGCTCTGGTAACTATACATGATAAGTTTTTTTATTTTTTATTTTTAAAAGACTTTTCATTGTTACGTCTTTCTTTTAGTAGCTTAATTTGTGCTTTCAATTTATCTGAATCGGTAGGAAGACTAATGTTTCATAAGTACGAATAACAATTAGTGTAGCGTTATAACGCTTACAAGGTATCATTGTCGTCAATAATCATGTCACTCATTTTCAAAAGAGAAGAGTATGAACAATAAAATATATACAAAGAAAAAATACAAAATAAAATACAGCAAACATTTCAGCAGCCCCCCCCCTCTTTTTTTTGCTTTTTGCCCTCAGTAGTGAAATGTGAACATTTTCTATTAATATAGTGTACATAATGGTAATAGATACATCTTTAATAATAAATACTTTGGCTTTTGCTTGTCTATTTTTTAGCTAGTCATGACTACGTGTTAGTTGAAGATTACCAAGTTTAAAAAAAAAATACGGGTTTTCTCAGCCCAACCTACTGTCGGCTAGTCATAACTCAACAGTAAATTTTTTTTAGCATTTCTTTTGACAGATGATCTTTGAAAACACTTAAAAGACAAGGCACAATTGGATTTATGTGTCCATATACAGGTGATTTGTTGGCTGAAATGCCAAGAAAATCCTTATGAAGCTTGTTGCAAGCACGCGCGATAGTATTAAGAACAAAGCCATGAATATAGAAAAATGGATACAGTCGAACCTATGAAATTTGGCGATTTCTTAAAAAAATGTTGGATTTAGAAATTGTTTTTTTTTTTACTCCAATTTTATGTGTCAAGAGGCAGGCACAAGTTTTGTAATAAAAATTATTAGACAAAACAAAAATAAAGATGATAGTAGACTAAAATATAGATATAAAATACTTTGGGCAGTTAGAAGAAATCCAGAATGTAGGATTCTGCAATGTGCTCTTGAATATTACTTCGAATACTGTGTAATACCTGATTAATTTTGAAGGTAGTCTGCTGGAAGGTGCTGACCCAATGAAATTTCCATAAATTGGCAAGTGTAAAAGTTAATATCAATTGTGATGAGATAGCTGTATTTTGGCAGTAAGAAACCGAGTAGAAGTCTAATGTTTTGAAAACGAAGTATATGTCTTTGGTATCCACGGTAGGCCACGAAAATTCACGAATAATAAGTTCGTCAGACAGCTGCTTTAGGAGGACAGTCGAATAGAAAATGTTCCAAAGAATCGACATCAGTCGTACAAATCGTACATTGTGGAGAATCCACTTTATATGGTAGGTGGCGATGAAGTATGGCCCTAGGTGGGATCTTTATATTGGTGATTCGATAAATAATATTTCGTTAGACAGCTGTCAAGTTTAAAAACCAGAAAGCTGGCCAATGAGACAGGTGAATGTTTCCAAGAGGTTGAGGGACTGAATGTAGGAATTGGCAGGTTTTTTCGAAAAATTCTTGTGTTGACACTAGAAAAATCTTTACTGGGTGGAATTTGGAATCGTAAGCAACCAACAAATGTGGTGAATTATACATGAACATTTTCGTTTAAAAAATGAGGAGTCGTATTATTCGCTGAGAAGCAATGCTTTCCGAAAAAGAAACTGATGAATAATTTTCCTTGTTCTACTGCTCGAAAAAACTTGTTCATTCCTCGACGAAAAAGAGGATTGAGTTCTCCCAGAGAGATCCTTTGAAGCGAGCCATGGTCCGAATTGAAGTAAAAAACATATTTGACTTTCATTTATTGGCTAATAAGTGGGAGCTTGAAGCTATCGTCAAAATGTGTGAAAATAGACTGTATCGATAATGACAATCAGGCCTGATGAGCAAGATCCATATTTGCATAGTCTCTAATAATATAGTCCATAGCCTGGGATAAGAGATTACAAGTGTTGAATAGACGCATGGAAGGATGTCGTCTATCTTCTGGAAACAGGAGCTAGATAGCAGGGTGTGTTGACTGGAATGCATTCTGGAGGTGCATTCGTAAGAGGAAGACACCTTTGCACTTTGATCTTGATACTCGAGTAATAGGGGCTTAATCCAATGAAAGTATAAAGCTGCTTGTTGAATATGTGGGTCAAGTACACTGAGGCTACCGTATTGCTTTGGAAATGTCAACAGTTGTAGAACAGAGTCTGATCATAACGGACATTGAATAATCACAACTAAAAGAAGTATATTAAAATTGATAAAAGATAATAATTTAAATCTTTATTAAATAAAATATATTCTTCTTCTTTTTATATAAAACTATCACTATTAGATTCATTCTATAAAGTAAGCATGAACACTAAATAAGTCATGATCTTTACTATTCATCATTTCTGTAAATGAATAATAATGGATCAGGTACCTAGTCAACTTTGATCTGACTGGAGGCATTTCATATAAATATATCTTTCCTCTCAATGAAGACGGGACAACTCTCCCAGATCAGTTAAAGAACAATAAGATCTATAAAAACAACGAATTAAAAATTTTCATAATCGATTCAGTGATCATTCTTCAATCAAACGTGTCAATGATTGGATCTACGCTCATAACTACTCATTTACCCGCCAACTGATAGAAGAATATAAATAGTAGACTTTGTAATGTTTTCTTTTTAACAATTAAGATTGTCTTACATAAAGTTCAGTCTCAAAAAGTATTCTTTGGTTTATCTTTGTTATTACCTTTACCAGAACATAACATATACAATTAATAGTCAGACGATATAATCCAGGGTTCATTCTAAATTATTAGTTCCTCTCCTTTTTTACTTAATAAATAGTAGTTGTTAGCTATTGACTTCCTACTGTTTTCATATTATAAGTACCAAATATCTCAGTATTTATTCTTATTATGGAAGTGATGCGACTATTTTGTATTCTTATACTTTATGCCTAATAATCAAATCACTACATAGTGTACCGAGTTCAATATAAAGTGCACCGGGTGTGTCTCTAGTGTACCGAGTTCAATAAAAAATGTACCGGGTGTTGACAGTTGCTAATTTGTATGTTATGTTTAGCTTCGCTTAGGTGAAGTAATAATAGAAACCAATTAATGGAAGGCTATAAAAGACTATTAACGTACAATAACAATGAGACTAGTTCTTGACTTCAATTGCTTGAACATGCAAAAAACATATATTCGGCACCCAAAATTAATTTTAACAGGACGAAAGCCTTTTTGTTTATTACTTTACAACAATAGATACTTTGAAATAATATATTAAAATAAGATAGTTAGGGAAAATATACTGTTATAAAGAGGATTATGGTGATTTTGATAAATAAAGTAAATAATGTATCAATTGAGTATTCATTAACAGCACTTACTTAATTCAGACTTTTCTTCTACATTTTCAGCTGTAGATAGCATTGGTGAATTTGTAATGTACCGTTTATACTGATGCGGGTCAGCCTAGATTTTGTCTAATGAGACAACAACTGGTTTTCTTGGACCATCCAAGTAACAAACATCCATTCCACCAACATCGACACCAAAATGTATCTTTGGAAAACTTTTTACAGTTTTCATCAGTGCATTCTTGGGAAAAGTGCATACATACTGCTTCTTTGCGTGTAATTAGCATTTTATTGATGTGTCAGAGAAAAACCCAAAACTACTACTTGAACCACTCGCCAACTTTTGGGGACATAGGACCACTTCCAGCATAATTGGGAATAATGCTAGCAAGATTAGTGCAAGGAGATGTTGAATAGGAAGAAACATCTCTTTTTTTTTTTACATGGTCAACACCAGGAGCCTTGTTCGAAGGGAGTGATCGAATAGCTGATAGGATATCCGACAATGTAATTGAGCACGCTAATTCAAATGGTAAGCTATCTGAACGGTCTTCGTACCTTTGCATTTCCTGTGTAGTTTCTCTAGAGTATACGTTTTCAAGATGTCTCGCCATTGTTTCGGCTGAATGCTTACATCCTTCTATTGTTGAAAATGTTGGGTTTATTGTTCTTCGTTTTCGTATACAGCTGATTTTGGCAATTGCTTTTGCATATTGACTGGATGCCAACTGTTTTTTTTTGTGTATGAGGATTTTATTGAAGTGCCGCCTTTAGACATACTGTCGTATTTACCCCATTAAATACTTATTATTCGTATGAGATTACTCAAATCTTATATAAGAAATAACAAGTACTGAATACATAATATTATATATTACATATTCTCTAAGACTCATTTACAATATTAACCATATACAATATTTATATTATTCAAGTTCAATACTAAAATTGACCTTGAACTCACTTCGGTCCCTGAATAATTTTATTTCCTATATAAAGGCGTAGTTTGATTAAATGCGTTCTCTCTCTCGTCTTGAAATCTAATAAAGAGGTTACATAGAGACTCATTCACTAGTTTTCAAGTACTATTCCCCTTTTAATTCTAAAATTTATTATCTGCAAATATCTCACGTACACTGTAAGAAAACAGTTAAATATATAGAAGTGTGAAATTAATGTGATATCTGATGAATGTCTTTAAATTTTTCCTGATACAGACTTTCTTGATGTATTCTGCGAAGGAGTATAGTTGCTCTAGCAGCAGCCTCATTTGGCCAGAAGGGCGATCCATCAAAAACATGTTTCCAATGATTTCTCCATAAGCACAGTACACCGCAGGCAACTACTTGGAAAGAATCAAGTTGCCATTGCGCACGCACTGTGGCTGAGATTGGGTTTGGTCGAGAGATATCCTCAAAAGTCAGACGTGAATTCTGGTCAAAGAAACGAATTAAAAGTGTATCCCACATAGACTGTTTAAATGGACAAGACCATAGGAAATGTTCATCAGATTCGATTGCGCCACAGAGCATACAAAGTTCATCAGTAATAATATTAGGCATGAGTTTGTGCAGTCGGGAACGTGTTGGCAGCTTGGAATGATAGAGACGCCAAAGAATGGTTCGTACTGGGTGAGGAATTGAGGCGTGCCAAAACTGTGTCCAGGATGACTTGCTGGCGCGAGGATAGTGTGAAGATAGACTAGTTAGCGGTAGCTTGTCAATATGGCGGAACCATTTTGTTGATAAATTTTCTATAGGTGTGCCATCTGGTAGGGACGTGCCAACGAGAGAATGGAATTCCGGCGCAGGACGAGGGCATCCCATGGAGGATATAAAAAGTCCAAGTGAGAGATCAGAAGTGCTTCTGAGTGCTGTAAAAAAATTTTCTTCTTTAATGTGACCTAGTGAGAGGAGGTCAAAGTATGCCTCGGATCGATTACGTTGCTTTCTCGACAGAAAAGAGGTGATTGGTGTAAGCCTTCCATCCACGGTGCTGAATCTATATAGGTCTTTAACCAAATTTGATTTCCAATAATTGTAAGTATGGTCAGGATCATTGATAAGCAGGAGCGGGCATATTCTGCTCAAAGGGATCTCTGCAGCTGAGCTAGCGTTTAGTGCCGTCCAATTAATCTCAAAATCCATTTGGTCAATAGTTTTGAATAAGGAGTTAAAACAGCCAATTTTATGAAGATCGGTTGTGCGTCTCTCAGGAAATAGTAACGGTAAAACTGGTGATGGCGCAGACGACAAGGCACATAGAGTGTATTTCATGAGGCTGGTAGCAAATGAATCTGAATTGGTTGCTTGGTCGGGTGGGAGGAGAAGTGGAATAAGCCATCGTAACTGCAAGGCAGAATGTTGTTTCGATGGGTCCAATATAGCGATACCGCCCTCGTTACGTGGACGCTGACAGTCTTGGAATTTCACAAACGGAAAGTTCTTCTGTTTCAAAAATGATATAATCACCGTACGTAGCCGCTGAAAGAAACTTTGAGGAGGTGACAAAACCCTTATATTATGCCAAACTCGGCTAAGGAGGAGTGAATTGGCAACCATGCTGCGACCTAGTATGGACAACCGTCGCTGTGAGAGGATAGTAGCATGTTTCTCGAGTTTCACAATAAGACTGTCTAAATAACTAGACATTTGTTGGGCACTACTTGTGAGAGGATAACCAAGATAAATGGTAGCCGAAGATGCACGCTTGTCGTGCCACTGAGTGATTCCATTAGCAGAAAGCATTTGTCTCCAATCCTGGTGATCTTCCCCTGAAAGAGAGACAGCCAAAGTCTTGCCACGGTTCAAACGAGCGTTGGAAGCTTTATCGTATAGAGAAACTAAATAAAGTAGCGTTTGCAATTCTGTAGGTCGTGTGAGAAAAACCAGAACATCGTCTGCATAGGCTAGTGCTTTCAATGGTGGCGATGATCTTGGCAGAGAAGCAAAATTAGGCTGCTGCGGTCGAGGAAGTGTAAATCCCGAGATAAGTGGTGACGACCATATAGCACGTAGCAATGGTTCTATTGCCAAATTGAAAAGAAGAGGAGAGAGGGGATCTCCTTGACGTAAGCCTCTAGCCTGCGAAATTGGTGCCGTGAGAAAGCCATTGACGTTTATACAAAGAGTTGTACCAAAAAACAGGGAGATAATGCTGGCAACCAACGATTGTGGAAAGCCAAATTTATCTAAACATGCTTGTAAATACTGAGGGTGCACACGGTCATAAGCTTTCTCTTGGTCTAAAAGTAAAGCGATACCAGGGAGTGTCATTCTTTGAGCAACATCCATTACTAGTCGAGTGGTAACCCCATTGTCTACTATGAAACGATTAGGCATAAATCCCGTCTGGTGTATGTCGATCAGGTGAGGCAGAACTTCATTGACTCTTGTTGCTAGCAATCTAGTATAGATTTTTGCATCAGCGCATATCAAAGAGATGGGACGCCAGTTTTTTAATTGGCTTCGATCTCCTTTTTTTGGCAACAGGATTACAATTGATTGTTGCCAAGTGGCGGGAAATTTGCTGTGCTGAAGAGCGTTGTTGAGTACTTTCGTGAAAAGACGGATACAGAAAGGGTGCTTCAATAGAAGTTGTAGCAATTCATAGGGGATACCGTCCACGCTCGGGCTGCTGTGAGATGGTGCTTTAGAAGCGCACGCAAGTACCTCTTCTTCGGTCCATTCAGTTGTCAACGCATTATTTGTAGCTGTATCAAAGCAAGTGGAGGTAGGAATCTGCGTTAAAAGTTCATCTAACGCTTCATGCTCAATTGGGTCAGGAGAATATAGTTGCTCGTAAAATTGTTTGGCGCAATCGTTGAGCTGGTTTGGAGAGCGAACCAAATATCCCTCTGAAGAAAGAAGTTCGTGGATAGCCTGTTTTTGAGTTCTGGTCCTGATAGTCTTATAGAAGTATGAATTGGAGCGTTCACCGTGTTCTCGCCAACGTAAACCAGACCTTAGGGCAAGGGTATTTGCTGAAAATTCGGCTATTTGGTCGAGTTGGGCTTCAATATGACTTAACGCTTCTGCAGCATGTTCGTGGTGTTGATGTCTGATGAGTTTGTGTCGCTGTCGTTGCAGGTAAACTTCTTTTCGACGATGTTTGGCATGTAGTTTATGAGAAAAGGCTTGAATGAAACCTTTTAGAACAATCTTGAAGTGGTCCCATTGGGATGGAGCATCAAGATCTGGAATGTATCGTGAAGCAGCATCACAGAACGACTTTAACTCTTTTCTAAAACTCAAGTCGTGCACGAGGTAAGGATTGCACCGCAATATACCTGGACCAGACCATTGAGTTCCAAAAAGGAGATTGATAGAGATAGCTGAGTGATCACAGCGTGGGACATATTGGACAGCAGGTCGAGAGACATCATATTTGAGATAATTAGTAACTAGCAAAAAATCAATGGTAGAAATATTACGGAATGCAGGCATGTTACGATATTCTTGAACGGAATGAATAGGATCATGCCAGAAACGATGAATCCAGTGTTGCTATTCTACAGCACGATCAGTTCTGATGGGTTTGTGTATATTGTGATTAAAGTCGCCTATAAGAATGCAGCGTTCTTCTGGTGCCCTATGAAACTGAAATAACCTGTTGGAGTCACATAAGAAATTAAGACGTGCTGCACTAGTGGCAGGAACATATATAACATATATAGTAAGTGGTTCAAATAAGTTGGAGTTGTGAGTAACTGTAGTTGCCAAAATTCGTCCGTCGATAGAGGACCATAGTGGAAGGAGTGACAGGGAAGGGTTGAAGGAAATAAGACCACAATGATGGGTCCAGTTGCTAGCTGAAGCTTGTAATATCATATCAAAACTGTTTTGTAGTTGTTCGGTAGAAGCATGTGTCTCTTGTAGAGCAAGTAAATCATAAGGGAGTGAGCGTAAGGTTTGAGAAAAGGAGCGACCAGAGTTAGTTAATATTTTTTTTAGACCTCGACAGTTAAGTGAGGCCAATGAAGCATGAGAGTTATCTCTCATACTCATAATAAAGGTTCAGAGATGTTGCCGCTATCGCCCGAAGACGAATGGACAACTACAGCACCCTCTCGTGGATATGGTGTAGAATCTCCTTGGGTATTTCCCTCATGTTGTAAATCCTCGACTTCTTGGCTATCAATTAGCATTTTGTCATTTTCTTCTTCATCTTGACTATCGTCACTGCTTCCTTCGGACTCCTCCGGTGGCACATAATCTGAATCATCTATGTCATCAATTTCGATATCATTATAGCTATTGATCGTCTGTTCTGGAGAAGGGTTAGTAGACGTGGTCCCTCCAATATTGGAGGCCACAGGAGCAATTGTAGCATACTTTGATGCAGCGGTAGTGAGATCGATTTCATTGGTCTTCGAGCCGTTGAGATCGCTGGGTTGGCTGGTAATTACTGACTGGGCGATATCGGCAGGGTTCACATGTGATTCGGTTCTTGCTCTTTTCTCCCCTACATTGGGTGATCCGATCTTAGGACAATCCCTAACAAGATGTTCGAGACTCTTGCAGGCATAGCAGCTTTTTATCTTTTGGCGTTGAAGTCGTTGACATCCAGACTTAGTATGGCCAGGTTTATGGCAGTAGAAACAATGTTTTTCCATACCTCTCCATGTGGCTAGGATGACACAATGATGACCAAGAGAGATCTCATGTGTGAGTGAACGATAGACCTTAGATTCATTGTCAGCTACATCCAACATAACATACCCCTTTCCAAAAAATAACTTTGTTTTAGGATCTAGGTACAGCCCAACATGCAAGACCTTGCCATACTGGCTGAAAACCTCCTGGAGGAGTGGACTAAGTTCACCTGGTCGGAGGATAGGCAATTTATCCAAAGATACTCTGTAAACACTACTCTCAGCCGAAAGAGTGGCTGTTCCAAAAAGAGTGAAGTTCTCCAGCGTGATTCCAACGGTGCATGCTCTGTCTCGCGCTGCAATGGTGTCAAAAGCTACGACAGTTCCCTTGCTGCGCCTTGCTGTGTATCTACACCTCGAATTGCTTCAGGATATTGGGTGGATAAGGCTGCTAAAAATGCATCGATTGTGACGTTTGTTGATTGTAAGTCAAAGACAGCACTATTTTTTTTCTGTGGACTAGATCCATAATCGTTCATTGCGTTTTTGACGAGATGTTGCTTTGGCTTCTTTGTCTTCAAAAGCAGTAATAACTTGACTCTTAGTAAGTTTAGAGTATGCTCTAAATGTCTGCCAAATGCTCGCTGATGTCGTCGATGTAGTAGAAGTAGAGATATCTGCCTTGGGATGTATGTCTTGGTCTCCCGTAGGAGGTGGGTTGTGATTGGTTGGATCTTTGTGTAACATATAGATGTGCAAAAGAGCCCTGGATGCCAACTGTTGACAGAAATGTTCCCAGTTTTCTTTGCGCCTCTTTTGAATAAGTCGCCATAGCGCTGCATGAGCCTCTTGATTTTTGAGCCAATACTTCAGTTTGTTGAGATCTTGAGCTTTTCGCCACTTACAGCAACATCTTTCTCTGTACTCGTAGGTTTTTTGCACCCTCTGCCCAGAAGTCCCTCAGTGGTTCCACTGGTTGTAATTGTTGACCGCAGCTTGTATTCAAGGAGTAATAAATTGCTTGGTGAAGTTGTCTATTGACCTACTCAATGTACGACGTTGCTGTTTGGTGATCTCAAATTGACGTAACAAATATTATTGTATGAGCCTTTAATATATTTTGGGTGGCCGTTTCGAATTCTTTATGTATTGCTTGAATACCTTGAGGCTTTTTAGTCGACCAAGTCTCCAAGCAATTCGCTTCTCTCGCGGAATACCTGTCGTGGTTCTCGCAATGTCAAAACTTAAGGTCATCAATTTGTGGTTGGAATCTAATGATAGATCACTCCTTATTACTAAACAAGGGTTATTCAATTCATTACTACTTAAGAAATAGTCTATTATGCTACTGCCCTGATATGTCATGTAAGTAGGTTGACCAAAGCATAGCCTTGAGTTCCACACAATCAGGTTATTTCGTTGAATCCAGTTGTATAGTTGATCCCCTCTAGAGTTTGAGTAGTGATCGCCAGTATAATTTCCCATTATGGCATTAAAGTCATCACATATAATTGTTTGGTTGGTATGTGGATGGTTTTTGGTAGTGAATCAAGCGCTTCGGCAATGGTTTGGTTATCAAATGAAAGTAGATAATACACGCAATGTACCAAAATATCTTTGATTGTAAGAGAGCTTATATTGCGAAAACTGTAAATCGTCATTGTATAGGTGATGTACATGGAACTGACATGCAGGATTAACCAAAAGACTGATACACTGGCTTTCTTTTGTGGCGAGTGGATGTGTTTGTATTCCATATGTATGGTATTGTTTCCAAGGGATGGGGTATCTATTTGGTGATAATAAGCAAGTTTCTACGATTAGTAAGACTGATGAGTGTTTTGTTAGAGATAGAATAGGCAATATAACTTGTTTAGGTAATCCGGTGGCATTGAAGAGTATGATATTTAATTGGTTTATTAAATATCAAAACCAATGCTATGTTGGGAGCTGTTGGCGTCGTTTGAGGAACTGTGGTTATTCTCATGTTCATTAGTTGTGCTCGTTTGATCGTCCTCTGAATAGTATAGATCATCTACTACACCTTGGTACCTTGGACATCACATTGGAATGATGCCCAAAAGTGTTTTTTGGTTAATCCATCCTTTAGAGAAGAAATGGTGGGCAGCAGTAAACTTGAAGAGTACTCATATGAACTGTAATGCGCGTTCCATTCGATCACGATTGTGCATAAAAGCGCAGTTTATACGTTCTTCTAATGGCAAATTTGCGTATTTAGGATATATAAGTTTTTTGGGGACTACAAGGGTCAAAGCCATCTTTGGTGATAATTTTGGATCGCTGAAGTTGTTGTCGCAGTTCAGCAGTGCAGTCATTGTGAATCAATAAGGTCAAGGTGTTTCGATCGGGATACTGTATGTCAAGGATTCGGTTATTATTAATGCCAAGCTTGCGCAAACGGGATCTAATCTTTCCGATTGAAACTCTAGCCTTAGTAAGAACATAAATATATTGGAATCCTTGGTTGTCTGATGGTGGCTGAAGGAAGCATGCAGCAGCCTCTTGGTGTTGTAGGTATCTTTGGTTACGACTTGCAATTAGATTGTTCTTAATACGTTGTATCTTAGCAGGTTCGTGCCAGGGAGCGGATTCGATGTTACTCATTTGGGTCGTAGCTTCGGGGTTTCGGCAAGGAGGTTGTTCATTTAAACTGGGAAAGGGTTCCGTAGTTTGGGTTTGTTGTAAAAGTTGTTGCTGGAGTTTATCAGTTTGAGAACGAAGGCTATTAATTTCTGTTCTTGCCTGTTGAGGCTCTTGTGTCAAGGACTGGATTGTATCAATGAGAGCTTGCAAGTCGTTTTGGCTGCTGTGAGTTGTTGGTGTGTGCGTATTGTTATTTTCTTGGAAAGATCTAGTTTGCTCCATACCTGTCGGTGCCTGAATTTACCATTGCCTTTGACATGAATCATGAATAATATGCTTTATTGATGTTGCTTGAAAACATTTGCACAGCTAACGCAGCGGAACAAGAGGCGTGGTGGGTCTGACTTGGTAGAATCATGTTGTCGGAAGTGACCCTGCTGATTACAGTTTGGACGTATTAAGCGTTTATGCTCTTTACTAAAAGTTGAGAGAAGAGAATCAAATTCCTCTGTAGACAAAAGATGGTTTTCTGATCCCTGAAGACTACTGGAGTCTATAGGCATTGGTTGATGATAATAAGTGTAGAATTTGAGTTGTAACTGCTGTTGTTTTGTAGCGTAAAAAATCTAAGACGAAGTATTTTTCAAATGTAGTAAAAGCCGCAAATAAAATAAAAAAATGGTGCAAAAGTAAAAATAAATTCAGCATAGAAACAGAAAAAGATTTTGAGCAAAAGTAGAAGAAAAGCTGGTATAAAAGATAGAATAAGAATAATAGCAATAATAAGTACATATAACAAAAAAAAAAATAGTAGGTAGTTTTTGTTCCTTTGTTCATAGAATTGATACTAACAATGTTTTTAGGTCATAATATCATTTTGATTAATTGTGTCAGCAATAACACTATGATTAGAGAAATAAAAGTTAGACATTGAAAGCACTCAATAGAAATACATGTTAATGGATTGTTAAAATATAGAATACCTAACAAACATTCAAATCATCAACCACGCTCCAAAATCCAAATAGTAAAAAGCCACAATTATTCTATATCAAGACAAAGAAATGAAGATGTAACTTCTCGAGATAGAAATAATAAACATGTACAAAGAATAATTACCTTTCTTCTATTAAAAAGGTTCTATTACTTGTAACTTATTTTGGTTATCGATTTTCATGAAGGGTTACTACAGCAGTGCTTGTTCTTTGTTATGGAACAGATCAAAGCAAGGCTAATGGCTAAACATTATTATGAATGTATCAATAAATGAATAGAAAGAAATGACCATGAGACGCTCTGTAGCATAGTAGAAAAAAGGGAAGAAGCTGTGCTTTTGCATATGTACCCAAGACAAGGGTCAAAACAATAATTAATTGAATGCTATCTCTCCTTATGGTGTAGTAAAAATCAAAGTAAAAAACTAAAGGCACTTGTCCCTTCGAAGAAGAGAAAGGCAGAAGGCAGTTCTCAAGCTTTTGAGAATGTCAAAAAGGGAAATGTAACTGGGTACTATGATTTTATTGCAATTGCTCTTGATATTTTGTATCAGCAAGAGTGATTGAAAAGCAGCTACATTGTTATAGACAATACTCTTATTCACAAGAATGATGATATTAGAAATGTTGAGCAACGCTGTTACAGCTGTATTTATCTTCCGGGCTACTCCCCTGAACTCAACCCAATTGGAAAGTCTTGGTTAGTATGTTAAAGTAAGCTTAAAAGAAAAAGAGCTTTTGCAGAAAGAGACATTGTCATCTAGAAGTGAAGATGCATGCAACAAAATCCTTTTGAGCAATCTTCAAGGATTTTGTGGATATTCAACCGCTAGATCGAGGACTTCCTGAACAGTAAGCCAATATGATTTTTTTATCGTGCAATTCATGCACCCGTAAGTTTTTTTTTGAGCTTGAATCAATCTTTATCTTTAAATCACACAAATTTTTTTTCTGAAGGTGTATGAATAATGTGTGAAAATAGTGTATATCTTTTCTCTTTATCTTTGGTTTCCTTACAAGAGAATGACGCAGGGAGCATTTGGGTGTACCTAAAGGGAAACAAAGTCAATGATTACTCCTATCTCTTTTGGAAGTGTTTAAGGTGTGTAAAAATCCACAACCATTTCAAAAGATTAGGGATCTTATGATAAAGTGACACGAACTTTTAAGGTATGGTGGTGCTATAACAGAAGATCACAATATTGATTGACATTCGTTCATTAAAAGAGTACACAAATCAAAGTTAATTTACGTCTGTAATATCCAGCGTTGAAAAAAGCATTGACAGGATGTGGAGTCGAGATTTGGCCGCAGCATTGAATTTCAAAAGCACTGTAGTAATTTTGAGCCCTCAACAAGGCCAGAAAGGTTTTATAGACCAAACAATTTCAATACTGGCCAAAAAAAAAAAGGAACACCATTTACTGTCAATGATTCGAAAAAGAAGTAGAAAAATGGGATTATCGTCTCGGAAAACCAAGACGCAAAACTTTAGCTATAATTGTAAAGTAACTAATCATATGTATCTTTTTTTTTATGAGATATTTCTTTTGACAAATCAATTTGACTTGAAAAACTCTTTAACCGTCTTCTTTCAGATTAGTGTGTTTTATATGAGAACGGGACTTGACTTCTTGTGTACTCGGAAATTGTATTATATTCAACCAATCATTCGTTATCAAGCAGAGAAGAAGCGGTGATCATATGGCATTGACAGTTTTAAACAGCAAAAAAACACGACATATTTCAAAAAAAGAAAAGAAAAAATCGGGTTTTTTGTTCCATTTTCCCCAGAAGGATAAAAAAGGAAATTGGAATTAGGGCATAAATGATAGGATCAACATAACAGAAACCTCCTTTTCTTTCTTCTTTTTTCTTGTATATAGAAAATGCTAAAAGAAACTGCTTTTTATTTATTTATTTTTCTATGCTTATTAGTGAATCGAATAGAATCCTTTTCTTTATTTGACCAAAGACCTTTTACTGCTTTAAAAAAATCACGTAAGCAAATTAGAAAAGAGCACGGTGGTTTACCAGAAGCCCATGAATTGAGTACAAAGGAAAAACAAGACTATATAAAGCAAGCATTTGTATTTTCATGGCATGGCTACAAGAATTATAGCTGGGGATTTGATGAGAATCGACCTAATAAGAATAAACCGAGAAATACAAGGTAAAAAAAAAAAAAAAAAAAAAAAAAAAAAAAAAAAAAAAAAAAAGAATCTATATGTCATGGCATAGAGATATATTAAAAAGAAAAAAGAAATGGATGGGGAGCAACTATAGTAGACAGTCTGGATAGCTTATATATCATGGGACTTGACGAAGAATTCAATGAAGCAAAGGAGTTTGTGTCCAAGATCAGCTGGACTTCAACCGAAGAACCTGTTCAACTATTTGAGACCGTTATACGGTATTTAGGTGGATTCTTATCTGCTTATGATTTATCCAATGAAACGATCTTTCTTGAGAAAGCAGTTGAATTAACCAATCTTTTATTACCTGCCTTTGATACACCTACCGGAGTTCCCTATCAATACATGAATTTCACATCGTAAGTTGTCCCTTTATGATGTAAGCCCTTTACAACATATTTATATAAGCTTAGAGGAAGGCCTATGAAATCGCCAATAGCTTGTTTAGCAGAAGTTGGTTCAATTCAAATTGAATTTACGAGGTTATCTGAATTAACTGGAGATTGGCAATACCATTATGTCGTATGTTTTTTTTTTCTCATGCTATTTTAAAATTCATACTAAAAAAAAAAATCATCAAGGGACAACGCGTGTACGATAGTTATATCAAAATGAATTCAATGAAGGGTCTTTATCCTCACCTGATTAATGTGAACACTGGTTTACCCGTAGGAGGTATACAACATCATCTTAAGTAAGCAATGCTTACCTTTCATTTCTTTAGATCATTTTACTTGGGGAGGAATGGCTGATAGTTTCTATGAGGTAATATTATTTTTATTATGCAGCTTGTTAGACTTATTAAATACTATACTTTATATAGTATCTGATTAAACAACTAGTCACTTCAGAAGGCAAAGATCAAGTAAAATTCAAAATGGTCAAGGAAATCATTTCTAGCTTAGAAAACCAATTGTTGGTTACTTCCTCTATGGATCCCAAGACATCCTTTTTGGTTGAAATCAATGGAAATCGATCTACAAATCGTATGGATGAATTGGTAAAAGCAAAAATTCATTAAGACAATTAGCTAACAAAGCCATCAAAAGGCATGCTTTGCTCCTGCTAGTTTAATATTAGCAGCACGCAGTTTTCCTAAAGAATTTAAACATGTTGAAGCCATTGCCGAGCGGCTTTTGTATGGTTGTTACAGTGCATGGGATTCTACAGCGACTGGATTAGCGCCTGAAGTATTCACTTGGGATGTTCAAAGCCGATTTTATGAGCAAATCCCTTCTGTAGCACCAGTGATTAAATCCTATATCCTAAGACCAGAGACATTAGAGTCGCTTTATTATTTCTATGCCTACACACACAACCCTGTCTATCAGGACATGGCATGGGATATATTCAACTCTTTATATACTTATTGTAAAACGAACTCTGGTTATTCTGGTTTATATGATGTACAGGATACTGAGTACCCCTGGGATGATCGTGAAGAAAGGTAATTAAATAGCATGAAAAGGTGAATATAAGAATAATATGTGACATGTAGCTTCTTTTTTGCTGAAACCTTGAAATATCTATACCTCATATTTGATGATCATAAACAACTGCGTTTCCCATTCGATCAGTGGGTCTTTAACACAGAAGCTCATCCTTTAAAGATTCATAAAAAAAAACCCACTTTATTAAAGAAATAAAAATCACTATTCGTCATCGTCATCTTCAGACCCTTTAAACTCGTCCTCCGAACTTTCTTCTTCATCATTCTCTTCGTCACCTTCTTCACTTTCTTCTTCATCATTTTCCTCATCCTCGTCATTTTCTTCTTGTTCTTCACTCTCACTCAGTTCGTCTAATTTGTAATTTCTTTTTTGTGTTGCATTTCTTCTTCTTGTCCTTCTACCGTTGCTTTCCTCCTCCGCACCATCGTCTTTTATGATATTACTTGTATCCAAACTCTCAAATTCTTTTTTTAATTCTCTTTCTCTTTTTACTGCCTGACATTTTTCATTTGAAGGTCTCCCTTCGACACCGAGTTCCTTCAATATCGTCTGTAATCTATTGATCTCTGCCCTAGCTGAATTACAACCTGCTAATTCTCTAGACCTACGCCAAAAGTTTACAAAGGGAAATCCACAAGAGATTGTACTGTTTACCACACTTTGCGAACACCACATTTGTTGATAAAACCCTTAAGCCTCTTGATCGTTTCTTCATTTTTAGCCGAATAAGGTTTCTTTTATCGATCGTTAGACCTTTATTTAACATCCTCTTCTTTTTCACTAACCCCTTTCACAGACACACTGGCTGCCGATTTTTTAGATTTTACGACATTGGTCTCTACAGGATCCTCATCTTCATCTTCCTCCTCTCTTTCACTCTCCTCCTTCTTTTCCTTGTCGTCCTCTTCTTCAGAAGCCATGAATTCTTCTTCAACCTCATCTGAACTGATCGTTTCGGCTTTTTTGGCTCTCTTTCGTGGTGCCTTGTCTTCTTTCTTATCATCCTCCGTGCTGCTCTTTCGCTTTTTTGGGCTAGCATCTCTCTTCTCTGTCGTTTCTTTTACTTTTTCTTTTTGTTCTAATTTTTTTGTTACACAGTTGTCAATCAGTTCTCCAATCATCGTTTTCCAAGGATCCTGACGAAGGGTGTCTCGATCCAAGCCCTAGACATGGTTTAATATAAAGATAAAATGGGGTTGTGATCTATGCCTACATAATGTTCCTCCAAGTCGTGTCTTATTTGCTTTGGTGTTAAAACACTAGAAATACAAAATTAAAAAAAAAAAAAAAAAAAGATCTGTCAATTACCTCAAATCACTTTCGTCAATTAAGCTATAGAATTGTCAATACATTGAAACTGCAATTTATTTTTCTTCTTCTTACCTTTGTAGCTTGTTTTGGAAGCCTTTGCTTTTTATGAAATCTTCACCAACAGTTACCATCACTCGCAGGAAAAAAAAGGAAGAGAAAAAGAAAAACGCGAAACTGAGCTTAAAATGTGACAGTTGCCTTTGTTCAAAATTGGGTGACACACTAAAGATACAGACAATGCAAGTTGTTTGATTTTTTTATGTCAATCTAATAAAGTATTCATTTGCAGTCGTCTTTTAGACATGAATCCCTTTCTTAAGCATGCTTGACAGAATAACGATTTTTCTGCTTATTCATGCCCTGATCATGCTGGAGTATAAAAGCACATCGTTCTTGTTTCAAGTATAAATAGATTTATTGTGTTGTTAGAACAGTTGATTTTTTGAATAGTCTCAATGAAGAAGAAAGGACAGCATGGAATCTCAACAAACTTTAATCAATATTGCCTTTGGATCAACATGTTTTCTTTTGAAAAGCACAAGAACAATCCTGAAATGTTGAATGGTAGAACACTTTTATAGATAATAATGCCATCTCATCCGATTCAGCCCTTGAATAGACAAAATGAAATGCGTTTTATAAGATTCACAAGTTAGTTTATCTGTGACTGCTCAAGAGTAGGAGTAGGTATTTGAAGGTATCCCGCAAATCCACTTGTAAAGTTCAGGAGAGAATCTATTTCTCATTCTTTTGCATGTCTTAGTACTCTAGGCCAATAAAGACTTTAGTTTTGCAACCATTTATTCTATTCTGCACAAATGATTGTATGTACAAAGAGAGACTTTGAAACAGAGTAGATAAGATTTGAATTACTTTTGACAAAATCAAGATTCTAGATTTTTTATTGAAAAAGAAAGAAAAAAACGGAATGATAAAATGGGAGAAGAAAAGGGGAGGTGGGTGAGGAATATGAAGAAAGAGTGATATTGTTGTATGATTGCAAGGGGGGATGGATTTGATTTATTCGACAGTGACGGATTTGGCAAGGTTTCTAGGGAAATCAACATCAACACCTTTCAAGATAGCAAGGTGATAAGAAAGTAATTGAAGAGGGATGATGTTAACCAAGCCTTGCAAACAATCAGCAGTCTTGGGAACTTCGATGGTCTTGTAAGAAGAGTTGACCAAGTTTTGATCACCCGTGTTACAGATAATGATAGGAGAACCCTTACGAGCAGTGACTTGTTGAAGGGCAGATTGAACCTTGGGGTAAAGGTTATCTTGAGTCATCAACAAGATCACAGGCATGTGCTCATCAATCAAAGCCAAAGGACCATGCTTGAGTTCGCCCGAAAAGATACCTTCACTGTGAATGTATGAAATTTCTTTGATCTTCAAGGCACCTTCAAGGCAAGTAGCATTTTGATAACCACGACCGAGGATCAACAAGCTCTTTTCTTGAGATAATGTGTCAAGAGCAAGCTTTTGAAGCTTGTTATCGATAGCCAAGACTTCCTTGATATGTCCAGGCAAACGGTAGAGGCCATCGATGATTTCTTCGCGTCTCTTTTGTACAGATGTTCTATCGGCAGATAATTGAAGAGCCATCATGACCAAGGCAATGTATTGAGAGGTATAGGCCTTGGTAGAAGCAACACCAATTTCGGGACCAGCATTGATGTGCACACCACAGTGAGTCTCACGAGAGATGGAAGAACCAACCGTGTTCGTGATACCCACACAGAGAGCACCACGTTCTAAACAGTAACGCATGGCCAAGATGGTATCGGCCGTTTCACCCGATTGAGAAACAAAGACACAGACATCATCACGGAAGATGGGTGAAGCACGATCCAAGAAATCAGAGGCCAATTCAGCTTGGGTACCAATTTCACAAAGTTCTTCAAAGATGTTACGAGTAGCCAAACAAGAGTGATAAGAAGTACCACAGGCAATGAACATAATACGACGAGCACGACGGATGACGTGAGTAAATCCACGAAGACCTCCCAAGGTGACTTCATGATTTTCAAAGTTGACACGACCACGCATGGTGTTCACGACAGATTCGGGTTGTTCGTAAATTTCCTTTTGCATAAAGTGGTCAAAGGATCCC
This sequence comes from Rhizopus delemar RA 99-880, assembly GCF_000149305.1. Classification (NCBI taxonomy): domain Eukaryota; kingdom Fungi; phylum Mucoromycota; class Mucoromycetes; order Mucorales; family Rhizopodaceae; genus Rhizopus; species Rhizopus delemar. Next base: position 85,310 of record NW_027137829.1, read on the forward strand.
TTCATGATTTCAGCTAATTCAATTTCTAAAGTTTGAATGGAACGAGTGGCGGGTGTGTTGTCTTCCTTCGAGCGACGAACACGATGAATGTGAAGTTCTATTAAGAAAAAGCTATTAAAAGTCTTTTTCTTCCCCGTCTTTGATAAACTTACCACCATCAGCGATGTGAGCAATATCATCATCTTCCAAATACAAGACACGCTTGGTGTGTTCAACAATAGCAGAAGCATCCGAAGCCAAAAAGTATTCGATTGGTTGAGGTAAACCATCTTCACTCAAGAAAGCTCTGGATTGAGAACGATTTAATGCAGGACGAGACATATCTTGACCTTCAACAGCAGCGACTGTTTTGATAAATAAATAAACAAAAATTAATTTTTTAGATGAAATTAAAATAGAGCAACTTACAGCTTGCATCTTTAGGAGTAGGGTTATTACCAAATTCGACATCAACAAAGTCAACCTTGAGTTTCTTTGCAGTCTTGACACCAATCAAGAGAGGAGAACCACGACGGGTGGCAACGACTTCATTAGGAAAGTACTTGCTCTTGAAAATGAAAGCATAAGAACCTTCTAATTCCTTGACAACAGCCTTTACTAAATCAGTTAAAGTCATGTCTTTGTTGTGAGAATCATAAACATATTTGGTCAATTTAACAACACATTCAGTATCCGTGTCACTTTCGAAAACGTAACCCTTCTTTTCTAAAAGAAGCTTGATTTCTTTATAGTTCGTAATGATACCATTGTGTACGATCGTAAACTCATTGGCAACATCAGAACGTTGAGGATGAGAATTGATTTGTGAAGGTTGACCGTGAGTAGCCCAACGGGTATGAGCCTAATGAACAGCATTATTTCTTCTCTGCATCTTTGTTTATCCACCCACAAACACACTTACCATGCCACAGTGGCTAATAAAAGGCTTTTCAAAATCAAGAGGTTGTTCATCCACTAATTTTCTTAAAGCAGCAACTTTACCCACTTGCTTAATGATCACAGCATCTTCATTATCACCATCAATAGCGAAACCTATCATCAATCCAAATGAGCTGATCAATCAAAACGCGTCTTTTTTTTATCTTCTTTACCAGCAGAGTCATAACCTCTGTATTCTAAACGAGCAAGACCGTTTAAAAGGGTATCTGTGACTTCACGACGAGAACGTTCACAAAGAAAATTACAATAACTAAAAAGGAGGGGATATGAATAACATGATTCTTCTTTTCTCTTCTTTTCTTTACCCAAAGATTCCACACATGACAAGATGACTTTTGAGAAAAAGAAAAAGAGAAGAATCGTAAATGAACTGCTTTTTTTTCACTCCTATTTATATTAAATCAATCCAACTCATTCCGCGGTTTATTTTCATTTTTAACTCGTCAAGTTCCGCGGATGAGGACATTTACCCTATTTTTTCTTTTATTATCCTTTTTTTAAAATAGCGTGTATCCAGAAATAACTACCCAATCAGAATCTTAATTGTAGTTTACTATTTATTAAAACAAGACATACATCATTCATCGTCTATCCACCTTTCTTTATTTTTATCAATTTATAGTCTCAAAGCAAAAAAAAATCAGAGACAAGTGAATCAAGATCAAGAAAAATATAGAATCTATTTTCTTTTTTTTCTTTCTTTTCGGGACAAACATCGAAAATAGAAAGAGGGAAGGTTACTAAATAGAATATTGTAAAATGTGGCATAGCATCTTTTTACTCTACGCACACATGTGTCTATGTCTTACCCTAAAAATAATCTATTTTTTATGAATTCATGTTTATTTCACTCCATTTTATTATCTATTCTCTCTTTATTCATCATGACGCGAAGAATCTCAAGTGAAATATGAATATTGACTGATATCAATCTAGTGTCGTAGTTTTTTGTTAAATTAATCTTTATTAAAATATAAACCACAGTGAATACAAGAAAAGCATGTTTGTATTAAAATGTTACACGAATGTCAATAATCTTTGGTAATAAAAGGAGAGGTGAGTACTAAGAAGGAATCCCAAAAGAAAATGAATCAAGCCAAACACGAGTATTCATCAAATGAAAGGAGATCACACAATGTTTGTGATAAAATGACTATTGACAGCCAACCAAAGAAGAAAAAAAAAATGAATAAATTAGTTTTACTCTCTATTTCATACCCTCACTCTTTCTCGTATCAAAAGGATGAGTCTAGAAATCAGGGCACGAACACGGAGTTCATAAAAAGGAGAAAAATTTATATCAAAAGTTCTAGACAGATCACTCTACATTGTGTAAAGATATAAATGAACACTTTGAATTTGATGTATAGCTTATTCATAGCCTGTTCTTTATTTCATATACGAACAGCATTCATTAACAAGCTGTAGAAATAATACACACGACAATCTATTGACTGTATTCATCTATGCTTTTGAGGGTAAACTGTTGAATAGAAAATAAAAAGTGATGAAAGAAGACTAATAATAATAAATTAAAATTCAAACTTATTCATTTCTATATAAACGACGGAAAGCTGCTAGTCTTTTTATTAGTGAATAATTAAACGAGCTTATTTGTACTTTAACTGATAAGCAAAAAGGTTTCAAAACATGTACACCTATGCTTGATAACAGCATTATTTAATAATATCTTCAAATGACTTGTACATGAATCAAGTAGGATCCCCTTCCAATTGACTACATGTAATCTTGCAAGATATACTTGAATAACATTTCTTTTTTAACCAATGCAAAAAAAAACAATCGTATTGAATCTTAAGCTTAATTGAATTTTTGTTATTAAATCATAGAATACCAATTACTTTCTTGAATGAATCAGGTATGCTTTTAAAAGAATAATACCATTTCCTATCAACAATAAAGAACTTTTAATTGTCCACCTGGAATGTTTCTGTGATATTTCCTCTGTAAGAGTGGCTTTTGATTGCTAAAAATTAATAGAATAAAAGAAAAAAAAAAAAAAAAAGAATAACATTCATTATTTTAGAGACAAAAAGTAAACAGCAATACTTTTCTATTTCGCCAATATTGTCATCTGAGATTGAATATTCTCAAAATTTGAAGCCTTTAGAGCCTTGTTAAAGCAGGGAATCTTTTTTTTTTTTTTTTTCAACAATCAACCATGGACTTTTCTCGATTCAACCAAGCTGAACAAGCTCAAATTGCTGCCATGATTGAGCATAAGCAGGTTCACGTTGAAAAATATACAAGAGAGAGCATCTAGCTTATATTTGGAAAATAAATAGATGCGCGATTTCATGAAGCTTTACAGCAACTTGGTTCAGCGTTGTTTTGACGAATGTACCAATGATTTCACCACGAAATCTTTGAACGGAAAGGAGGCAAGTTGAATAGTAGACAAGAAGAAGAAAAGACTAAAAGAGGGAATATATAGGAAAGTTGTGTAAACAAATGTGCTGATAAATTCTTGAAGCACTCTGAAAGAGTTGGCACTCGCTTTGCTGAACTCAGTCAAAACGTAAAAAAAAAAAAAAAAAAAAAAAAGGTTTGTAAATGCAATCATTCTAATATTTTTTTAGTTGGGTGCACAATAGAGAAATATGCCTTTTTTAGACAAAAATGTACAAGTGAAATCAATGATGAAAAACTAAAGACAATGTATAATTAAAAAGCTTTTACAAGTGGAATTTGATATTAAATCCATGAATATAAAAATCAATTATGAAAAAGAAAACTAAGAGAGTAAAAGGAATGCCTACATTTAGCTTTTATCTTTTTCACAGCAAAGTATAATTCAACAGCGACAGTTCTTTAGGGAAAGCATCCCTCTTTTTATATATAAAAAATAAGATGGCATCCTGTATTCTCTCTCAAATATCCTTCTTTATTTTTCATCTTGTTTTTATGCTTTGAAACAGAGCATATCATGACAACCTGTAAAAAAAAAGGTTAGAAAACGTGTCGTTTCTCATAAAAATCAACACAGACTGAAAAAATACTTGTTATTCAAAGCAAAGAAAAGCAACTTTTGAACATTAATTACGAAAAAAATTGATTTAAAATAAACTATTCTGTTGCAATCAATGACCCATAAAGATCTCATTTTTCAGATGAATGCTTTGGTTTGTATCTTCAAGTTTTTTGCTATTGGATTGGCCCTTTAAATCAATGGTATGGCGTTAAGTCCTTTGAACCGAAATATTGAAATTCAGGTTAAAGCAAAAAAAAAAAACAATGTACATGTTCACAGTGAGACTATTATAATCTGATGTGTGTATAGTGGTAATTGATTAGTGTAAGCTTATATAAATAGAATAGAAAATAAGAGCAGCATATTACGACTGGTCATAGATGACTACTAAAAAAAAAAAAAAAATGAAACAGCATGAGTCAAGTTCAGTGGCGGGCATCCTTTTACTAAATAAGGATGCTTCTTTTTTTTTTTTTTTTTTTTTTTTTTTTTTTTTCCCTTCTTTTCTACTCCTTGTCATTTCAAAAAAGATGAGTAATAGCAGTGAATGGTCACCTTCTTCTTGGAAATCAAAGCCAATCGTTCAAGACGTTGTCTATGAAGATCAAGCTCACTTTGACAGAGTTTTAAATAAATTAAATAGACTTCCACCTTTAGTATCTGCTTCAGAAGTAAGTTGTAAAAGAAACAATAGGGGATAGATATCAATCGGTGCCTATTTTAGATTGAAAATTTGAAGAAGCAACTTAAAGATGCTGCACTTGGTAATTCATTTTTATTACAAGGCGGTGATTGTGCTGAATTATTTGATTATTGCTCACAGGTAAAGTGGTTGTAATCGAAAAGATGTCAATTAAAACATGTATGAAAAAAAGGAGCCAATTGAAGCCAAATTGAAAGTGTTGCTTCAAATGTCGCTGGTGTTAACTTGGGGTGCACGTACACCTGTGGTGCGTATCGCCCGTATGGCTGGTCAATATGCTAAACCTCGTTCAAATCCGATGGAAATGTATGAAGGACAAGAGATTCATTCATTCAGGTAATTGTGTTGTGGATTTATGTATTTACATTGTAATGTAATGTATTTTATAGAGGAGATAATGTAAATGGCTATGATCCTAAAGATCGTAAGCCAGATCCAGAACGTTTATTAGGGTAAATGAAAAAGAGAGATTGGACTCAACCGATGGTTAACCATCGATTTGATAGGGCTTACTTTCATTCTACTGCTACTTTGAATTATGTTCGTGCTTTACTTGATTCTGGTTTTGCTGATTTACATGAACCTTCTAAATGGAACTTGTCCCACGTTCGTTCAGAAAATGTCAAAAGAGAATATCAAAGTATTGTCTCACAATTGACAGATGCACTTGATTTTATGAGAACAGTGGGCGCAGACAACCAATCAAATGCACTGACTTCAATCGATTTCTTTGTATCTCATGAAGCTCTCTTGTTAGACTATGAGGCATCCTTGACCAGATTGATGTCTAGTCCAGGCGGTGAAAAGAAATGGTATAACGCTGGTTCGCATTTCTTGTGGATCGGTGATCGAACACGTCAACCAGAGAATGCCCACGTAGAATATATGAGAGGCATTGAGAACCCAGTGGGTATCAAAGTTGGACCCTCGACTGTACCCAAGGATTTGATTCATTTGCTGAACATGATCAATCCTACAAAAGAAATTGGAAAAATCACACTGATTACCCGTTTTGGTGCTGCTAATGTTGAAAAATACTTGCCACAGCATATTGAGGCCGTACGTCAATCAGGTCATATCCCTGTTTGGGTTTGTGATCCTATGCATGGTAATACAAAGACGGCTGCCTCTGGTAATTTAAAAACACGCCACTTTGTTGATATCATTCAAGAATTATCACAGACATTTAGAGTACATAAAGAGAATGATAGTAAGTTAAATGGCGTTCATTTTGAATTGACAGGTGATTCAGTCACAGGTACTTTTATAATAATAATAGCAATGTACTTTGACTGATTTATTTCATAGAATGTGTCGGTGGATCAATGGACTTAACAGACAAAGACTTGTCTAGTAACTATCAAACTTACTGTGACCCAAGATTAAATTATGAACAATCTTTGGATGTTGCTTTCTTGATTGCAAAATATTATGAAAATGAAAGAAGATCTAAAGAATTTCCAAATTTATGATAGAATAAAAAAAAAAAAAAATAAAAAAATTAGCCAATCAATTTTATTTGTTAATATCTCAATCATTGTCATTTTTTTTCTCTCTCTTTTTTTTTTTTTTTTTTTATTGGTATTATTATTTCCCACTGTAAATGTGTCAAGGAGAAATCAAAACTGTTGGATTGATTTTTACTAGAAAGAAAATTAAGCGTTCAGGATTTATTGGACTTGAAGACTATGCAATGTAATGAAAAGAGTTTAAAAAAATGAAAGAAAAAATTAATTGTTTAATAGAAAAAGGGGCATTCGTATTATTCACATTGACCTTTCTATACCCATTGAAGATCAAGGGAAGCTGGATTTGATTGTACATAAAATGACGGACGTTATAGCTAAAGTAGAACGTGGAGATCTTGAAGCAAAAAAATTATATGAACGTTTTATTGTAAGTCTAAGCTTATGAATGAGAACACAAGACTAACTTTTTCACGCGTATATAATAGAACTATTGTAAAAGTAATCCGAATGTGGTTGTGATTGATGCTTGGTCAAATATAGAGAAAGTCTTGGATAGAATGGTATTATATCATCATACTGAAATATGTGCAATGGAGAGCATAAAAGGTAATCATCATTCAATACGTAAGATAAAATGAGTGTATGTGATAATGATGATAAATTAGAAGATAAACCTTTATTTAATGTTCCCAAGAGTATTGCTCTGAATTCCATTGATGAGTGGAAGTCTAAAGAGATAGATGTGCGGTTTCCTGTAAGTCGAATGTTAGTCACAGTGAAATGATGTTAACATCCTTGTATAGGCAATGTGTAAGCGTAGAACGGCATGTTCATCAACAGAGGCGCACCAAATGACTCTCATTCCTTCAATAGAAAAGATGGACCAATTGAAAAAATATGTAGAGGATAATGAGGCTGTGATCATACAGGAGTTTATACAACATGACGGTGTGATTGTAAAAGTATATGTGGCAGAGGGTCAAATTACTGCATCCACAAGACCTTCTTTTAAAAATATGGATAAAACTGGAGGTAAACTATGATTGTTATTGATAGGATTTAACTGAAATAATAGTTTATAGATGTTGTTCATTTTGACAGTCAAACACTACCAAAAAGCTTTGAAACTGAGATAGAACTATCGGATGATTTAGATAAAGTCTTTTTAAAGAAGGATCCTAGCCATATTCATATTCAAAAGGAAGCATTATTAGACTATAACAGATTACAACAAATAGCTAATAGTTTATATTGTCAACTGGTAAGTAAAAAGAAATAAAAATACGTGTTTGCTATCTTATTCATATTATCATCAGGGACTCACATTCTTTGGCTTTGATGTCTTGTTACAATCAAAAACAAATGCTTATTATGTCGTAGATGTAAACTATTTTCCAAGTAAAGTAGTACTCTTATAACTATTGTAAGCTTATTGATAAACTCTTTCTTATAGGCTTTAAAGACGTTGATAATTTTCATTCAATGTTTGTGGATATTCTTGAAAAGAAATTAACATAGAAAAAAAAAATTATTAGTTCTCTTCTGTAATATTTTGTATTTTTAATAAATATCAACCCATGCGCAACCAGTTGTTATCCTCTCATACTCTGTACCTTTAAGAAAACAAAATAGTTCTAACGCAACGCTTCAAGTTTATTATCTCGTACTCAAGGCCTGATCAATAAAGATCTGGTCAAGTTGGCAGGCATTGACCTTTTAATAAACCCTTAACCATGAATCATCGTCACACGACACAGTACTCATTTAATCTCCTAGACAAATGAAGTTAGTCAAGAAAATAACAATTTTTTTTTTTATGGATGAAAATTTTAATGTTTATTAAAACTCATCAAAGAGTATAAGGATTAAGAGCGATACAAGTGTATTAAACAGTGACTTGTCGCGAAAATACAAAAGAAATTAGCATAGAGAATTGTAAGCAGATAGTTTCAATAGCTCCTTCTGGATTTGATTGAGGACAATCTCATCCACGACAGGAGTCTGTTCAAAGAATTGTTGCCATTGGGCACAGTACAGCTGAAGAAAATAGGCTGGGTCACCGATTTTGAAAATAGGACAAACAAACAAAAAATTGGGACACCCAATCGAAAACTAGGACATTTACGTTTGTAGTTACTGCCAAACTTCTGTAATTCCTATATTGCATCAATACCTTTTTTTTTTTTTTTTCTTATCTTTTGATAGTTTTCTTTAACAATATGAGCATTAATATCGATATGGATAGCCAAACAATTCCTGTTATTGTCCAATCTTCCATGGATTAATTTTTTTTGGCACCACTGGCTTTTACAAATCAGCCGTCTTGACACTGGCTAGTGGAATATCTTTGAAACACGTTTCAACAAGAAGCAGGTTGCTGTTCATTCTTCCTTGTCAGCTAGACTAACATTAACATATATATATAATCGATCAGGTGCTGATTTCGTTCAAGCCTAGTCATTATTGTTTGAAATTCGTGCTTTTGAAACAGTGCTTTTTTCTTCATGGTATTCTTATTTCTTTTTCTGCGATTGTAAAGAAAATAAATGCCTTACACTACAAATATTTGGAGCTCACGAGTTGATAAATGGTCGCAATTAAAGGTTGATTCTGAGATATGATGGTAAAAAGAAAACATTCGTATGTTTGTTGACAAAGGAAATAATATTTTAGCGTTGGGGTAAGTGAACTCTTTGTTTTATTCTAACGTGCAGTGGAGACAAGAAGCATCAACATGCAATGTGAATGATTATTTAAATGACTGGTCGTATGAAGGTGTAGAAATGAAAACGGATAAATTGATGCTGTTTTACTAATGGGGTAAATGAGGCATTGTGGTTTGTCCTTCAGTCAAAAGCTTAATGGAGATAAATTATAACGGCTAGAATAAAGTAATTCTATTATTTTTTTATTGACTAATATAATATATATTAGATGATGTGATTATGATGATAGAATAAGAGTATTATACAATTTTCTTGAAATATACCTAACTACTGGTATAATTGTAATAACCTCTTCTTGACATTTTTTTGCAATCATATTATTTGCTGTGGAGATTGAACTGCTTAATTTATTGGCGATTTCACTGACTAATCCATTATTATTATTGCAGAAGGAAGTTACGCTCAATTCACCAGAATTTAGACTTGCGTTTATTTTATTCATTACTTTAATGATTGAGGACCATTCTTTAACATCACATTTTTGTTTCATTATATTCTCATACTCTAATAAAACATTATGGAAATCACTGAGTTGAATGATACCTTTGTTGACTAATATTGCTTTGGCAAATATTTGTAATATATTAGAACCAAGTTTAGCACCAGATGTTGATCCAACACCATATCCATCTTTATTCGGTAAATCACAAAGAGTGAATACTGTTGCTGGCGAGTAAATACTACTGTCAAATTCTTGCAACGTAGATCTTCATAGTAAATATGAGGAGCATTTGCTAAAACTCAATGTCACTTGTCTCAAACTTGATATATTGATGTGTAAAGGATTTAATTTGGGTCTCAAATTTTTTCAAAAATTCTTCAACTTTTGATTTCATCAAGTAGATTTTGCAATTTGAATCCGTGATTGAACCATGACCAAACTCTACACCTGGTCCAATGTTGATTTTTGGTTCAGCTGATATTGTAGCAGAACAAGTAATTAAAAGGTTGATGGTCTTCGTTCCAATAATAAGCTTCAGTTTCGTAGCACCACCGTCCGACTTTTCATACGTAGTACATGACAAGCAATTCTTGTATCCAGAGGATTCGCTAGGAACAGAGAATTCAGTTGACTCGGAATGCATATCAACCGAAGAGTGACGGCTGTACACTTCACACGTAATAATAAGTAAAGTGATGCTATCGTGAAGTAACGCACCGCAGAATTGACAGTTGCTAATTTGTATGTTATGTTTAGTTTCGCTATACGGTGAAGTTATAACAGAAACTAATTAATAGAAGACTGTAGGAGACTATTAATGTACAATAACAATGAGACTAGTTCTTGACTTCAATTGCTTGAACGTGCAAAATAATATGTTCGGCAACCAAAATTAAATTTAGCGGGAAGAAAAAGGTGTTTTTTATTACTTCACATCAATCGATGCTTTAAATAACAAATTAAAAAGAAAGGTAAGTGGGGAAATATACCATTGTGAAGAGTATTCTGGTGATTTTGATTAATAAAGTAAATAATGTATCAATTGAGTATCCATTTTCATATTTATTATTTTGGTGTTCTTTTCATGTTTAGTGTGCTGGCACATTGGGTGAACAATGCGTCCAGAGATCGTCTTGTTGATGTATCCTGTGAGAGGAGAAAATAATAGGTAAGGAAAATAATGTCGGCCAATTGTGACTTGCATTCATTCAATTCCCGATGCGGTGAAGCTGATTGTTTTCCTTTCCTCTTATTTTCTTTACATTTTCTTTAATAACGTCTGTTAGAGTTATCCAACCACACCGAAAAGCATACCATTAGAATCGCCATGAAAAGGAGCATCGTTTGAATACAAAATAAGCTTTAAAAATAAAAAAGGAATCAAAGGCGACTCTCGACCAAAATACGTCTTCGTCAGAATAATGGTGGTACTAATCCAATCAATTCAGATCTAAGCCGGAAATCGTAGTTTAGTAATTCTAGCACCGTCGCATCAATTTCTTGGTGTGGCCCTAGCTCCTACAAGGGTTTTGGAACAGCAGAGGCGCGTACAGTCATTTCGACCTTGGCAGTGATACAATCACTGTCTTTTAGTACTGGTTCGATCGTATCATTTGATGAGAAAGAAATCCTTCCGTTAAAAATACCAGGCGTGATATTATTTTGGAAGTCAATCAAAGAAGATTAAGGGCAGAATCGTTTGTCATCAAAGCAAATGTTGTTGAAAGCTTTGTACGTTTATCAACATCAAATACCTCCAATCTGAATGGTTGGCAGCCCACAGAATGTACAAAATGATGCGATCTTTTTCTATGACTAACAGTTTGATCATATGTACCTAAAGCTTGCTCAGAGTCTTCTTCAAAACTGAAAGCTTGCTGTTTCTCCACTGGTATTTTCCTACAACCTTGACAGTACCCTATTTTACTTCTTGTAGAATGAATGGTCTTAAGACATCGCTTGCATTTCGATTTTGGTAACTTCGACATGGTTGCAGTTATTAAAGTTTGTAGAGAAAACTTGTGTTATCTCGCAAAAAATATAAAAAGAATAAAAGTAAAAACAACAAATTAATTATTAGGAATGAAAAAGAACGGGTTATTCATGTTGCCAGATACACTCACGAAGTCAGTACCTAAGTATCGATTTTACATAGTCACAAATAAGCTTGAGCGAAGTCAGTACCTGATCGATTATATATATATGTTAATGTTAGTCTAGCTGACAAGGAAGAATGAACAGCAACCTGCTTCTTGTTGAAACGTGTTTCAAAGATATTCCACTAGCCAGTGTCAAGACGGCTGATTTGTAAAAGCCAGTGGTGCCAAAAAAAATTAATCCATGGAAGATTGGACAATAACAGGAATTGTTTGGCTATCCATATCGATATTAATGCTCATATTGTTAAAGAAAACTATCAAAAGATAAGAAAAAAAAAAAAAAAAGGTATTGATGCAATATAGGAATTACAGAAGTTTGGCAGTAACTACAAACGTAAATGTCCTAGTTTTCGATTGGGTGTCCCAATTTTTTGTTTGTTTGTCCTATTTTCAAAATCGGTGACCCAGCTTTTTTTTCCGCTAATTTATAAAACCAACACTGATAATAAAACGTCTCTAAGTATGCCACCTGGCTCTATCAACCAAAACAATACGCCAAGCATATCAAATGTCCTTACCCAAGAGGAAACTACTGAATTGATTGCCCAGTTCGAACAACACCGTAAGGTCTTAAAATGCCCTCACTGTGAGAAACAGGGTCTCTTTCGACGAAACGGCCACACTAAGACAGAATCCCCGCAAGCTCTTTTCCGTTGTACCAGCTGCGGTAGTAGCTATAGAGCTATAACTATGAGATCCATTATACATTCTTGCATTTCTTCTTTGACACAGATCTCACCTACAGAGAATGTCGAAATTTCTAGACCCTCGCAAACAACTCCGACCCACCAGCTAGACTCACTTGGTAGTCAATCAGGTGACGTACAATCTCTTCTAAACATGATCCAGCGCCTTACGCAAGAGCTTGCAGCCGCCAGATCTGAAATTGAGCAACTCCGTACCACAACTATCCAGTTACAGAACCAGTTTAACCACGAAAGATTAACTAGTAACCAACCCACACCACCTGTAATAACAAATACTCAATCCTCCTTTGATATCCCTGAACCCACGCCAACAGCATCACCTTGGCGTAACCCCGACCAAGTACGTCGATTGAAAGAAAGCCTAATGCAGCAAAGACAACAGCGACGACAACAAAGACAAGAAGCCGCCGCCAGAATATTACAGCCACCCTCCGAGAATCAAGGCTTTAAGTACATCTATCTCCCCACGAAGGCCCGAGTACCCATTGGCCAACTTCGCTCCCGATTGCGTAAATTGGATATCAATAATAACCGTATCCTAGATATTCACTACCCTGATCGTAATGTCGTAGCCCTACTGGTGCACAATGATTATGCCGACGAACTTCGTTCCCACCTGCAACGTTTCAAGGTAACGCTGAAAGATGATTTTAATCCTTGTGATCCTAAAATCCTTCGTGACCCCCAATACGCTGACGCTTCTGACGAAGAACGAGCCAACCTCGCCTTTATGCATCATTGCAACCGTATGGAACGAGCTCTGAGATTCATACGTACCCCTGTTAAATTTGCTGTTGCAAGATATTTTTACGCCCAAGGATGGATCAGCAAGCAGACTTTACAGGAGAACCTACCCTCAAACCGACGTAACAACGAACCAGAGTCAGATCCGCTATGTTTCGAAGATGAGAACATGAGTACCACAGATGAATATAAGAACCAAGATCTTCCTTCTGATGAGGCCTGTATGAACGATGCCTTATCACTATGAGTAATATTACAATTTCACTTTTCAATACAACTGGTTTAGCTCGTCAAGCCATAGGCCCTATCCTTAATATAGTTCGATCGTCTTCTGTTCTCCTCCTTACGGAAACCTGGCTCTTAAATCCACTTAAGTATCCAACGCATTGGAAACAATACCATACATATGGTATTAAAACCCAACCTCTAGCTACCAAAGGTAGTCAAGGAATCAGTCTTCTCGTGAATCCTGACTGCAAGTATCATGTCCATCATTTTAGAACTGACGATACACCATTAAGTCAGTACAAATTGTCTTTTACCATTGCTAACGTCTTAATCCACTGTCTTTACCTACCTCCCCATCTGGATAACCAAACCGTCAATCAAGTTTTAAACTCTTTACCGCATACAACTAGCCACACTAATACGACTATTATCTGCGGCGACTTTAATGCTAGACTGGGATCTATTGTAGGGGACCACTCAACGAACTCCAGAGGCAATCTGATCATAAGCTGGATACAAAGAAACAATATCATCCTATGGAATCAAAGGTTGGCGTATGGACAATATACTTTTATGGCCCATCAGGGCAGTAGCATTATTGATCTATTTATGAGTACTACCGAGCTTACTGGATCCTCCATGAGAATTCGCCAAGATCTTTCATTGGACTCGAATCATAAATTAGTATCTCTTTCCTTTCAAATCAATGCCAGCATTCCACAACTCCCAAGGCACCCACGGATTATCTGGAATCTAGGAAAACTCAAGGACCGCAACAATCATGAAGTATACTTGCGTCGTTTTCAGGAGTTATCCCAGCCTTTATTGCAATACCATGAAAAACATTATTATCATATGAACAATAGACATTATGCGGTTGACTACATAGAAAAGCTCAATGCTGACCTTTGTCAGGCAATATATACCTCACTAGATGACAGTTGCGGGAGAGTTTCACACTCTACAGATCCATTACGCGACTTCTGGACTGACAAATTGCAAGAAGCTTACGACTACCGAGAACTCTGCTACAGGAAATGGAGAAAAGCATATGGGCTTAACAAGCTCCATTATTGGCTAAAGCACCAAGAAGCTAGAGCTACTCTACGTCGACTGATCGCCCAACTTCGCCGAGAAACTTGGGCCACTTTCTGTAAACAAATGGCATCTGAAGAATATACCAAGGCAATATCTAAGCTTAGCCGTATTCGCAAGAACCGAACTTTGAAACCCACTTTCTCCACTCCAGAGGGCCCACAGCATGCAGCTGAAATAATGGCTTCCTGCTTGGAAACTACTTTCTCAGGTGATCTTCTTAAAAACGTCCAACTTTACGAAATCGATACTCCTATTTTACCTTTTGAAATAGATTGCCCGTTCACCAGGGACGATATTAACCTCGCTATCCGTTCCCTACCAGTCAAGAAAGCACCTGGGATCGATCACCTGCGAAATGAAATGCTCCAACCAATATCTCATCTGCTAGCACCTATTCTCTTTCACCTCTTCCATATGTGCTGGGCTTGGTCATATGTCCCACAGACATGGCGCATTGCCCAGGTGATACCCATATACAAGAAAGGCTCACCATCAGATCCAGGTAATTACCGTCCAATTAGTATGACCACTATCTTTAGAAAGATCTTGGAACGCTGCATCCAGCACATTCTACAAACCGACGGACCACCTCTTGATATAGCCCAAGGTGGCTTTAGAGAATCCCGCAGCGCATTAGATCAGGCTTTGTGCCTCACAGAAATTAGTCACATACTGCGTACACACTACCATGTCAAGCCTGTCTTAGCATTTCTTGACATCAAGTCCGCATATGACACAGTCAATCGCAGTTTCGTATGGGACACTCTGAGCCGTTACGTCTCATCTCCCATGCTCAACCTGTTACGTTGCCTTTTTGACGATGTGCAAATCGAAATCCTTCTCTCTAATACGACCTCTCGTCGTTTTCACCCGAAAACAGGCGTGCTTCAAGGCTCTATCCTCTCACCGTATCTCTATTCCATCTACATAAATCAGCTTCCAGCCCAATTACGATCCCAGGCCATCACCACTGACATGTCGCCATTAGAAACGATACCGCTCCTAAACTGCTTACTCTATGCAGATGACGTGGTGCTAATAGCTGAACGTACGACTATGACTGGTCTGCTACGTAAGTGTGAAGAGCATAGCCTACAAATGGGGTACCGATGGAACCCCTCCAAATGTGTCATATTGGACAATCAGCTAGAACCTATACCATATACCATTTATAACCAAGTCCTGCCACAAGTAACCTCTTTTGCTTATCTAGGCGTACCATTTAAACCAGGGGGTTACCTAGACCCAGATGAATTGATTAGACGCAACTCCTCTAAAGCATTAGCCACGATGAACGTACTGAAGTCAATGGGCATTAATCCCTCTGGCTTCTCTAGGCTCCTTTCAACCAGATTTTACGCTCATATAGTTCGACCACAGCTTGAATATGGCTTGGCAATCAACCGCTTCACTAATACCCAGCTGAAATCCATTGAAGATGTGCAAGATACATGCATCCGTACGATCTATGGTGCCCGTGGAAACACCTCCACCAAAGTGATGCTTCACCTAGCTAAACTTCCCCTTATGGCAGATCGAGTTCACATTTTACAAGCACAGTTCCTTTACAGGTCCTTATGCTTACCTGACGATGCACTGTTATGCCGACTATTACCACACATTCGACACATTCGTGGACACCAATGGTTCCTCCTCTCAAAGACCCCTCTCTGGCAAAGCTTACCTTCTACAGGAGAGGAACTGGATAAGCACATGTTCAAAACAGCCAAAAAACGCTTCCTGCAACAATCTCTAGAAAAGCGCCAACAAAGTGGGCATTACAAACTTCTTTCAAGTTGCCGTAGATCCGTATCTTTGGACCCTATCTTATGGTTACCCATGTCCTATGCAGAACGTAGTCGATGTATACGGTGGAGGCTAGGTTGGTTACCTGGTGGAAAGCCGCATCCGTGTCCCAAACACCCTACACTCAAGTTCACACGCAAACACGCCATTACTTGCCTCAATATGCACCAACGCCTCTATATGCCTAAAACCATTACAGATCCTCTGTCGTTCCTTCTGAATATGCTTCCATCTCGCCCCTCAGTATCCTCAAATCTAGCACTCTCTTGGTCCCAACGCTGGCCAGTTATATGTTCAATATTACATGAACTGGATCAACTTCAACATGTCACAGCTATCCCCATTACTCACCCACATGGTCAGAAGCTCCTCGAATGGCTTAAACATTTCCTTTAGCTCCATCTTTTATGGCTCCACACATTTCTCCTCCCTTTACCTTTTTTACCCTTTATCCCAGAGGGGTTTTTTCATAACATCGACATCCTAACGGATTGACCTGGTCCGGGCGGACACTTATTTGTTTTTATTTTTAGCGCTCAATTGGACTTTCAATAAAGTATAACATTTAAACAAAATCGGTGACCCAGCCTATTTTCTTCAGCTGTACTGTGCCCAATGGCAACAATTCTTTGAACAGACTCCTGTCGTGGATGAGATTGTCCTCAATCAAATCCAGAAGGAGCTATTGAAACTATCTGCTTACAATTCTCTATGCTAATTTCTTTTGTATTTTCGCGACAAGTCACTGTTTAATACACTTGTATCGCTCTTAATCCTTATACTCTTTGATGAGTTTTAATAAACATTAAAATTTTCATCCATAAAAAAAAAATTCTTCAGCTGTACTGTATGCAGCTCGTCCTGTTAATTACACATTCCATCTTTTTCATAACTACCACCGCTGTAAATCAGTTTTGAGTAAATCGCTTTGTTTCTTAATTGACTCTAAGCTTCATCCCTCCTTATACTAAAAAATCATGGCAGTTACTATCGATAGCTTTCTACCTTTTTGGCAAGTGTTCCATTGTAATCAATAAAGAAACATTTGCATAGGTGTTCTGGAAAAAATTGTAAAGCGATATCAAGCAAAAGCGCAATAGGGAAATTGGATCAAGCATAGACGTAGCTCTTTTTATGTTTAATAAAAAACATCAATATTATCTCATCTGGGGAGGTATGCCAACTATTGTTTATCCAAACATTTAATCCTATATCTAGTACCAAGTTTGATATCATCTCTGCAATAGACCATCATCGTTCATTTGACAAATCATAAAAAATGGATAATTTATATTGTTTAAATTAAATGCATCTCTATATGCTTGTCCCAGTAACTGATTATTGCAGTTGTGCATTAGAAATCGTATTATTTAATAATCACCATCTATACTCCCGCACTATTTCTGACATGTCAAATTCATCAACCCAAGTAGAAAAAATTTATACATACAAAAAATGCTTTTATTTTATAAACATTTTTCTTAGTTGGCAGCAGCAGCAGCTCTACGACGATCACGTTCTTCAGTGATAGAGAGCTTGACACCCTTACCCTTAGGAAGAGAGATCCAGGGCTTGTTACCTTGACCAATGGTGAAGACGTTGGAGATACGAGTGGCAAAGACGTGATCAAGAGCATCCTTGATGTGAACAATTTCGAAACCACCAATGTGACGTTCACGGTGAACCAATTGACCGACACGACCAATGTTACGACCACCAGTAACCATGACAACGTTACCGACATCGAACTTGACAAAGTCTTCGATCTTGCCAGTTTCAATGTTGAAACGAATGGTGTCGTTGGTCTTGATCAAAGGATCAGGGTAACGGATAGTACGACCATCGTGGGTGGTGATGTAGGGGACACCCTTGGAACCGATCATGACCTTCTTGACCTTACAGAGCTTGTACTTGGCTTCTTCGTCAGTGATACGGTGGACGGCGAAACGACCCTTGACATCATAGACCAAACGGAAGTTTTCGCCAGTCTTTTCAACGCTGATAACATCCATGAAACCAGCAGGGAAGGTGGAGTCGGTACGGACCTTACCATCAACCTTGACCAAACGTTGCATCAAGATGGATTGGACTTCACGGCCGTTAAGAGCGTACTTCAAACGGTTACGAATGAAGACGATCAAAGGCAAACATTCACGGGTCTTGTGAGGACCGGAGGAAGGCTTAGGGGCATAAGAACCTAAAATCGAAATGTGAATACATGATCTTTGAATAAAAAGAATCAAAGGGTGATTTATAAATAGATCAATTGTGTCGTCCATACTGTGCAATGTCTATCTACTGCTCTCTACCCTCCTTTATGTTTATATAAAGTAAAAGACATTTACCCAAAAGTTTGTCAAGCATCCAATGCTTGGGAGCTGCTAAACGCTTCATGTGCTTCTTAGGACCACGACCCTATTAAATTTGTTGTGTTAATCATTTCAATCCATCTAACTATGTATCCATCTATCCATCTTCATTTGAGGATGATTCCGTACCATTGTGATATAATTATTAAAAGAATAAAAAAGGAGGGATCAATGGATTATATCTTGCTTTCTATTTTGTGGATGTGAGTACGTTCTACGGTCGGTGGCTGAGTTCCCGGAACTTTACTAAATTTAACAGACAAAAATTTGAAAACTTGACGCTCAGAGATTTAGCAAGGTTTGATTGGGCCATTAGGAAAATTGGATAGCTGTTTGTTTAAGTTTGACAAGCATGCTTTGGTAATTTGACAGAAAGAGCATGCCTTATCACTTCTTGACCACTTTGATAGGTTACTTGGAAGCAGTATACTATAGTGTATAGGATCAATATATTGCCGTTATTAAAGGGATTTCTTTTAATGCTGTACTTTATTTTCGACAAGCATCCTCCAATAGAATTGAAAAAAGACGAATATGGAGAAAGATAGATACAGTTTCAATTTCTTTTCAATAAATTTTTTAAAGACATGCAAAGATTGTCAATACTTGTTATGATAAAATGATCATATGGCGTGTTTAAGTCAAAAACATTCATGGCATTATTCAAGCCACTCATGAAGTGTTTTGTTCTTGTACTTGTTTCTGCTGTAGTGACTACAACTTTTCCATCAACTCATCTTTTTGTTCCTAAAAATGTAATGTGTTACTTAAAGAATTATCAACTGCTTTTTAGTTAGACATAACACCAAAGATAGCTAGCAAAGTATCTTTGGATTTGGAATACCCAGCTTTAGCTAGTATGTGTGTTTCGGTCGTTCTCTTGTACGACCAACATACAGTGCTTCCAACAAACAATGTCGCAGCCAATCAAAATCAATGTTATTGACCAATCAGAATTGATGTCGCGGACGAGTTAAAGTTGATATCGTTGTTCACTAAAAATTAATTTCGTATTTTCAGAAATGGGAATCATATTTTTAGATATTTTGTCGTAATTCTTGACACTCGAAAAATATAGGAGAGTATTTTTTCAAGTATCTTTGTTATCAAGATGGACGTGGAAATGTTGTCAATGAAAATGGTGAACCTTTTTTTAAAGGCTCTTTTTAGGAGGCTTTTTTTCTCTCTTCGTTTCTTTCCTTTTGTTTTTTCCCTATAGATTCGTCGCCTTTAACTTTTCTTACTTTGTACATTGATCGACAAAGTAACGTTTATACATTGAATTCGCTTGTCACATTTGTGACAAAGGTGCGTTTACCAAAAAACAGTACTTAAACCGGCATTATCGTAAAGTTAAAAGAATGTCAATTTTCCTTCATTAAGAGGAAAACCTTATTACGACGTTTCCACCGCTTGTACTGTTATCAATGACAAGGAGAATGCACATATCATCAAATACGTTTGTTCTTGCTGTCATATATTGTTAGATGATAAAGTTAATCTTGGAAGGCATGTTAAAACACACCGTTTGAAACTGGAGGCCCATGTATCTCCTGAAGAAAGGTGTGTTATCTCATAAGAATAAAAAAGACTATAAAATTCAACAAGACTTAAAAAGTTATATTTTTATTTAATATTATAGCATCTGGTATTTATACAAGTTTCATGCAGTTTTAATTAAATCCTTTTCAAGATACTTTAATTAATTATAGCTGTAGATCTAGTATGAATAAACTTAACGTGAAGATCTGTTCCTGGTTATGCAAGTGGGCTGTTTACAGTTACTTATCAAGTTGATTTATTTTTCATCTATGTCGCATTGCATCAGGAGCTATACTAAAACAACTTGTATTGAATTAAAGGAGTGGAATTAGTTATGACCGAATAATAGAGAAAATACAGTAATAAATCTTTGTAAAGCATTCACTACTCTGGTTTCGTATAAATTGAATGTGAATCATGTTTAAAGTATGTTGGGATACGACAAAAGGTAAGCTTATTTGTGCGTAGAAGCAAGATGAAAGTTCTAAGCATGTATAAAGGATCTAATTCTCGCTTTTTTCATTTTTTTAAACGTGATAAAGTAGAAAGGAAGACAACTGCATCAATGGCTCGGATGAGGATACCGATCCTGAATTGATTGATGACATGGAATCCAATAACATGGCGGCTTGTTCGGATAAAGATCTTGACTTTAGGCCAGAAGACTTTATACCAAGCGACAGTGGTTCATCTGTGATTGAGTCTACTTTATCCTTTGAACTTCCGGCAACGATAATACCTCTTGCTGATTATACCAACAAGCGAAACCGAACGGAACAACAGGCTATTCTCCATGCTTGCCGGAAACAAACGTGCGACGAAAGTGAACGGAACAAAACGATCTTCATTGTCGATAATTTGTTATTGCGACCATTTGCTATTTTGGACGAAAAAGGGAATGAGGAGAATGTACTTGCTCATGACGACGTTGTAAAAAGACTAACGTCCAAACACTCGTCAATTCAGCCAATTGTGCCGATGAAACGACAATACCAACAAGATAATTCTAGCAGCGACAATACTTTGTGTGCTAAGTGCATCCCCAAGGCACATATCGATCTCGAAAAGCTGTTAGCAACATCTCCGTATGTGTCATTACTATCACAACGAGAATACATACCTCTGAAGGACGAAATGTGTGAATTAATGAATCGAGATTGGAGACACAATGCTCAGGTGAAATACTTCACAGCTGTTATCTTGGCCGGGTCTATTCTTTTGAATACAAAAAGAAGTCAAGCGGTTATGATCAATACGGTTGTGTATTATCCCAACATACTTTAAACATGATTCACATTCAATTTATACGAAACCAGAGTAGTGAATGCTTTACAAAGATTTATTACTGTATTTTCTCTATTATTCGGTCATAACTAATTCCACTCCTTTAATTCAATACAAGTTGTTTTAGTATAGCTCCTGATGCAATGCGACATAAATGAAAAATAGAACTTTTTAAGTCTCGTTGAATTTTATAGTCTTTTTTATTCTTACGAGATAACACAGGTCGAATTATACGGTCGAACCAAAATAGTCGATGGATATCGTGAGTCGTTTGGCAATCACTAGGATGTGGTCCATACAACGTCGCTCTCTCCTCCACTCAAAGCTATTCATCCTGATGTTTGGCCCGTGTCTTTGTCACGTAACGATGGCCCTAAGCTTGTCATTGGAACTCAAGTGTCAAATGCACTGGTCACATCAAGCATTCGCTTGGATCAAAAATTGCTTCCATCTGTTGGCGGTATCACGACCAGCTTTAACATGACAGTCACTGATTCGTTTGCCTCCAAGATCTTCATCGGTGTGGAATCTGCGACAGCTGCCAAAACCATAATCAGTAATCCAGCCACGAAATGTGTATTAAATACCGGTATGCTTTCACATCAATTACGCCAAATCCGTACTCGATTTGATTTGCCCAACACATACATCTTGGTCCGGGCCTCGGGTCCGTGAATCAAGAACCACACGTGTCATCCTTATACTATTCTTACCTTGGTTGATTGCGATCGTGACCGCAGACCTTGTGCCGCCCTGTTTGACACAATTGGCAATGAAATCTTAAAGAATGGTATCAAGGCTAACCTCATGAAATTTATTGTTTTGAGCTGCAATGAAAATGCTACTGGCAAGATAAAAGAGGTTCTTGAAAACATTCTTACTTTGTATGGTCATGACGACAATCTGCTTATCTTTTTTTTTTTTTTTTTTTTTGTAGGAATATTTTAGTTTATTAAATAAATTAGATAAAGGTTTTTGTTTATTAAATATTATTGAGCTTTTTAGAAGGCAAAGAGGAATGAAAAGATTCATTGGGTTTGAATTAGAATTGATCGCAAACCATTGATAAGCAGCAAAGAGCCAAGCACTTGAACAACAACCTTTTTGTAAATAGCCTCTTTCGATAGTCTGGTTTTATTTTTTTTGTTTTGCTTTTTTTTTTTTTTTTTTTAAGGTAGTAATTTTTTTAAAAGATAATATTTTTTTAAAAAGATAATAATAAGAATCACCCTTGAATTACTCTTTTAAACACTTTTTCAAGTCTATAGGATATGAGTGGTACCCCGAAGGGCGTTCCGTTCACTGTCAGGTTCTAAGTCTATGTCTGGAATGTTCTGCGAAAGATATACCCTATTTCTAGGGATCACCCTCTCTCAAGCAAAGCGTGACCGGGTCTGTTACTTCGCTCGTTGTAGCTTCAGATGTCAAGACATCTTCCGTCTAGCACTAGGATGAACAGAGCGGGTATTACTTTTACTTGAGTTCCCATTCCTCTTTAGAGCTTACAAGTTCCAGCAGATCATCGTCCCATCCTGCCACAGATTTCAGAGGCATAGTAAAGAGGTCATAAAGAGATAGAAAGAGAAGAGATTACAAAGATAAAGAGACTACCAAAAGAGAGCTTTTTCAGGGAAAGGATTGCACCCAAGTGGGCCATGCAGACATAGAAGCAAGTACAAAAGCAGCCTTAAAGAAAAACCATTTATATTGACACAGGAGAAGATAAACTATTAAACTAGGAGAACAAGTTAATAAAAAGGATAATCCTACTATGAAAATTACTATTTAACCAAAGAGGCAGCAAAAAGGATATTCTTGACCAAGACTAACAAAGACAGACAGAGTAAGTTATTTCAAGAATGTTAATAAAATAATTATAAAGTACAAAAGAAATTTTTTTTTACCATTTTATGAGGCCAAGATATGATTTCTTTTTTAACCACTAAAACCAATGGAATGACGCGTTTAACATTGAATGAAACCAAAGGGACCATAGAACGATAAACAAAAGAGAGTACACCAGCTTTTGATATTAACTGAGAGCATATAAAGAGGCAGAGTATAGATGTATTATGTAGACCATATATTTTTAACGTTGGTTAAAGACCAAGTTGATAGCAGATAAGAGATTTCAAGAGGCCAAAGAGAGAGAGAGAGAGATTTGAAGCACAAAAGTAGCAAAGCATTTGTTTGAGAAGAAAAGTTTTTGACAAAAGACCATGAGAACCAAGTTTAGATTTGAAAAGACAAAGTATTTAGGCCATCAGTTTTAGAGAAGAGTAATTGTTTGATAAAGAAAGAAAAAAAAATTTGGACAAAAAGAATTCTTTAAATATTTTTTTATTTTTTATTTTCACATTCTTGATGAGGCTTTTTTCTTTTTTCTTAGATTTCTATAAAACTTTAAAAAACTTGTTTATCCATAAAGAGAGGGTAAACAAAAAGACAAAGCCATTCTAGACTAACGAGTAAACAAACTTGAGTTTTTTTTTATTTTTATTTTTTTTTCAACTACAATCATTAACATTCCCTACATACAGCAACTTGCTTAAGGGAGGTTTTTCTTTCTTTCAAATCTTCCTATTCTTTTTTCATTGTTAAATGAATGACACTCTATCATAAGCAAGATGGTTGATTGTCTATTTCTTTGTCTGTACAACCGTTTTCTGCATAAATTCACATGAAATTTAAAGACCTATTGTTCTCTTATTTATTTAAAGGTATAAAAAACATACAAGCAAATAGAAAAACGCTACTCTGTGTCTTTTTATTTTATTTTATTTTTAATCATACCTTGTGTGAAATGCATTTTTTACTTTTTTTGCTATAAAAATGTGCTTTTTTTTAATTAGTTTAATTAAAAAGGAAGGAGACACAATTTTACGCCGAGTTTCGTGTGTAACGATTTTGTAGGAAAAAAATATTAACCTGTCCCCTATTGTTCAGGACACATGAACAAATATTACTTTGTTAGTGTGATTTCATTATACTTTTAATCAATACTCACTTATGTTCTAGTGAAATATAGTAATAATGATGATTAAAGATTAAAAAAAAAAAGAAGAAAATGAAATGAAATAGTCAGCTAGTATCATTTGTATTGTTGTTTGTACTTTTTCATATCTGAGTCTATTTTGCCTTTTTTTTTTTTGTTTTGTTTGTGGTATTTTTTGGGACCGATGGGAATAAAATAAAGCATGATTTTTGTATATATATTGTTGATAAACAATGCTACAAATTAAACCAGTTCTTCCTTGGAGAGACACTGATCGTTTGAACAGAATCAAACAGTCTATGACAAAAAAACATGAGCAAAACCGTATCCAACGATAAGAAGCTGCTCTCGCCTACTGTAGTCACCTTCTGAGAACCAGAACTTCCAATATATTTATATTTCAACCAAGGTCACCGTATCAATTGGACAATTACACAGCCACCTCCATAAACTTGAAATAAATAACAACCGTATCACTGATATCCACAGCCTGACCCGCAATGTAGTAACCTTTTTAATACACGGCGATTATGCGTCTGAATTAACAGAGCATCTAAAAAAGTTCAAGTATAGCTCAGAGAAAAATTTAACACATGCGATGGACCCATCCTTAAGGATTCAAAATACAATAGCTGTGCCATGGAAAGACACATTAATCATGCATTTAGGCACCACTGCAACCGAATTACATGGGCTCTCACTTTCATTTGTCCGCTAGTCAAGTACACTGTGGACAGATACTTTTACAGTAAAGACTGGATACAAAAGTCGTACCTTAATGATATAATTTCTTCTTAGCAACATAATAATCTTATTGAGCTTTTTTGCTCAGATGAGGACGTGGACATGCTGCAAGAGAACTCCTCTGACAGTTCTGCTGATCAATAATGTCAACCCTTTCCATTTCTCTGTTTAACGCTATCGGTTTACTTAAACAAGCTACCTCTCTTATTACAATTGGCCATACTACTAGTAACAGGATCTCGATTAGTTGCTCCTAATCAATACCCTACTTATGGTCAACCCATCAACTCCTTTCGGTTTCATGGAAGCCTTGAGCTCACTCTATTAGTTAATTTTTTCTGTCCCTTTCTAGTTCATCGTATTATTCATGACCATCCTGTGTTAGCCAAACTTACCCTCTCATTTATAGTATTAAAAATTCACGTTCATTATCTCTACCTCCTACCATCCTTGGATCACACTTCAATTCAAGAAGTATTGGTATTTCGTTTTCAAACACTCCATAATACAACATTAGTTGTATTTTATGGTGATTTTAATGCAAGAATAGGTTTGTTTACAGATGATTCATGCTCTAGGCGTTGGGGTAATATCTTGCAAATTTGAATTTATTCACACGATATAACCCTTTGGAGTCAACACTTGGCTAATGGCAGACTTACCTCAATTACACACAATGGGAGTGATATCATTAGCTACTTTATGAGCACTGTGATATTTTGGGTTTTATAATATAAAAAAGTACAAAGTCAATCAGCAAATATAAAAATAAGTGAGACTCAAAGTAGGTTGTCCTTTATTCAAGTTAAAAATATGAGGGTATTTATACTTTTCTTTCCACGTCTAAATATTAGTATTTACAGCATATGACTACTAGCCGACCTACTCGCTACGCTCGCTTAACGGCCGTCATCGCCTCTCTGCTCGGACCCTGGCTTCCCCCCATCACCACCCACCACCCACACCAATTAATTGAGCGTTAATAAAATGCAATGTTATTGGTAATAATAATGATAATAATATTGTTTATAAGGCAACATGTGTGTTTTAACAGTAAGAAAAAAGTTATATATATATAATGATCAGATGTAAATTGAATGGGATTATCGTTGTGATATTAGCAAAGCAAAATTTGAGGATAAACAATGTTTTCAGTCTTGGTTGAATTGACGTCTTTTTTTTATCAAGCAATACAGAAAGTCCAGATACAGATGTTACTCTTGATAAGGCGACATATAGCTGGCCATGAGTAAAAACGGGTAAGCAAAGATCAACTCTAACAATTTTAAGCGATTGCCCTTGTGATTTGTTGATAGTCATTGCAAATGAGGATCTTACAAGAAACTGCTTTCTAGTCAAAGTGAAAGGATACCCATTTACAAGAGTAGACAGAGTGAAACGTGGAATTACTTCAACACGGCCATCAACACCTGGTAGTTTTACTTTCAAAGAAATTCGCCAATACCCAAGGCAGTTACTCGTGTGACATTGCATAAACCTTTTTCTGCATTGATATTTCTTAATATCATGACAGGCATTCTAACTTTTAATTCTAAAACAGAAGGAGGTAGACCATGAGGATTTAAGCTTTGAAGGTATTCAGTAGGCATCTGGCGGTCCTCAGAGCCAGTTGAGTCTTCTTGAGTAATGCGATAAACAGCAAACAATGAAGTTTTGTTGCCAGGCAATTAGTCTAAAACATATCTATTGATCTCATCCACTAAATCATTTTTTGGTGCGATAATAGTCCTTTCTTGAAAAATTTCAGGAACTAAAGTTTGCTCCATAATTTCTTTTGGATAAATTGAATCGACAAACGTGGTAAGAGAGTGATATTGCGCAACATAATGTGACAAGAATATTTTTCCATTTAGAAGGGAATTGTAAGATATAAAAGTTTTACAGAAATAAAGAAAAAGGGAGAAAGGTTAAAAATTTAGCTCTCTGCCAAAGAAGCAGTCATTTTTTTTTTACATCGAGGTTTAAATTCATGTACAATTTTTGATCATTTTATAGTATATTATACAGATGATGATGATGATTAAAACATTAGAAAGCCACACGTTATAATGAGAGGTATGCTTTTACTGCTGAAGGTAGAGCCTAAGTTTTTCAAAAACGGAGGTAACAATGTGAATCGGTGATAAAGGTATATTGTCAAAAATATACCGCCAACGTGCTCGCCAGATGAACAGCATAACGTAATAACTGAGTATGAGCAACTTCGTATTGTCAACATGTTCATAACGTCTCATTTTACCGAGAATCTCGTGGATGTCTTCTGGATTGAATTCCAAATAAGGTACAAACCGAGAGAGAGCTTTTTGCCATATCGGCCATTTGTAAGGGCAGGAGATCACCAGGTGATGAATATCTTCTCTAGGAGTCTTGCACAGTTTGCAAGCACTTGAAACGTCCGGATTGAAGTGTGCTATTGTAAGTTGACAATGTGATTTGCCATAAAGAAAACGGAAACACAACGATCGAGCTTCAGGGAGCATCTTTAAGGACCAAAAGCGAACCCAATCAGCAGAAGAAAGAGTAGTAATAAGATTCCCTGGATCTAAGGCAGCAATTTGATTTTGCCAAAATACTTTAGGGTTGTACAATATCCAATCAGGAGAGCGGATGAGTCAAGAGACAAAAGGGTAGACATCAACTTGTCCTAGGTCAGGAGAAAGATTTAGAATTAGAGCCCATATCATGCCGTTGAGGGTAATTATACGGCTATTAAGGTCACGCAAGAGCCAAGCTGCAGGTCTAGGGCAATGAGATGAGTCCGGTCGTAGCAAAGGTCGGATACGTTGTAATGAGATGTCATAGGTAAAGAATAGTCGAGCTTGCATTTTCAAACGCTAGTGTTTACGTAACCAATGATCATCAGGAATATGCGAAAAAAGAGATAACAATGATAGACACAGCAATGTTGCAGGAGTGCATCGGACCATACTAAATTCTTTAGGTAAAAAGAAATCCATAGCCATATATAGTGTGGACATGAATGAACCAGGAGAGACGGAGGATATGGAACGTAGAGGTGGAAAAACAAAGACAACCGGGTATCAGTATCTGAAGAGTGAAATCGACGAACAAAATCCTTCAAGTATGACTGACTACAAGAATTAGGATCATCTTGAAACAAAAGCCGTAACCATCGAATTTGTAGACAGCAGCTTTGAGCTACCGGGTCTAGCAAACCAAGGCCTCCTGAAGTGATAGGTTAACACAACAGAGTATATCGGAGGCCAGGTTTGATACCTTTAATGATAAACTGGTACAGCACTGACCGGATTTGTCTAAAGAGCTGTTTAGGGAGTGAAACAACTCTCAGAGAATACCACAATTTGGATAAGATCAACGAATTAGCCAAGGTCACACGCCCACGAAGAGATAAATGGCGTTGAGAGTATATACCACATTGAGTCTTTACACTTTGCAACAGCTGATTCCCTACACATTTCCTTTGAGCTACAGATTGAATGACTGGAAATCCAAGATATCGTAACGGTTGGGTCATAGAATGATCATGCCATTGAGATATTTGATATTGGGTCAATACCTGTTGCCAATGGGGAGAGGTACGTCCATTCAAGAAGATTGCTTCAGTCTTCGAAAGATTAACTTTGGCATTGGATACTTGACCATACGAATTCAAGTGATGTTGTAGTCGGAGGAAATCGGCACGAGAAGAAAGAAAGACACAAACATCATCGGCGTAGGCTAGTACCTTAAGAGTTGCTGGATGAGGGAGATCTTGTGATAAAGGCGAAAAGGAGAAGCCAACGATAGAAGCGTCTTGTAGGATATGGCGCAGGAATGGTTCCAACACCGGGTTGAACAGCAAAGGTGAAAGTGGGTCTCCTTGACGAAAGCCACGACCTTGATCTACTTCTTTTGTAAAATGTCCATTAATATTGATGCAAACCCGGTTATCAAAGAAGAGTGCAATCAGTGAGCTCACCAAGGTAGGAGGGAATCTGCTTATCTTATTCAACGTTACTCTTAATAAGGAGTTGGAAATCCTTGCAAAGCTTCTCATGCCTTCAATTGTTTCATGGAATGCTTCAGTAACACGTCAAATCAAGTCAGTCTTTGAATATCTTGACTAATTAATACCTATTTTCTTTACTTTTCCCGATGTTTTTCATTTTGATACCATGAAATAAACTTTGATCACAATGTCATTCAGATTGTCTTTTTTTTTCTTTGTTTAACTTGGGAATCGAGATAAAAAAAAAAAAAAAAAAAAAAGGTACGGAAACGTGATGAAGGACACAATTTTAACATAATTTTTTAAAGTGGGCGGCCCTTACAAAACGAGCCTCCAAAAAAGAGACTTTAAAAAGAGCCTTAAAAAAGGGCTAATGTGATTGGAAATCAGGTTCATCTCAACGCTTTTGTCAAGGATATACTCAATACCGAAGAAAAGTGATAATGTTATCTTTTGACTCTTGCTTCCCAACAAAATTCGTATTCTATGAAAGCAGCCATTCAAAATGCCCAGACCAATAAATTCATTCTAATCAACAATGTAGTCCATGGGCTCAGGCCCACCATTTTCATCGACAGCATTTCCATGTCCATCTTCATATAAAAATATTGTATTCATGTTAAATTGTAAAATATTGAAAACAAACAATACTTGAAAAACACTCATTCTGTTCTATGTTTTTCGAGTGTCAAGAATTACGACAAAATATCTAAAAATATGATTCCCATTTCTGAAAATACGAAATTAATTTTTAGTGAACAACGATATCAACTTTAACTCGTCCGCGACATCAATTCTGATTGGTCAATAACATTGATTTTGATTGGCTGCGACATTGTTTGTTGGAAGCACTGTAAAGGTTAAAACTGTACTCATCAACGTATACTCAGTTCTTCTCAAAATTCATATTTTTGTATGTTATCTATAGTTAAAATGGAGGGAAATTGGAGGGCTTGATTTTGGAATAATTATTCAAAACTATAGTTCTCAGTGAACCTCTTTATTTTTTGGAACTTAAAGTATATTATCCTTTTACATGACTATTGAAGCCTGACTCAATCATACATACATTTGGATAAAGTCTTAAGAGATTATACCCTACTTGTTCTAAAGATTTTGATACAAAATTATTGAAATTTCTACAGCAAACATCCTACATTCCTCTTTTAAAATGTTGAATCTAGCAACATCTTTTCTTCTCAGGAATGGATTGATATTTGTTCACATGCTTACCAACAAACAATTGATACCTGACACTGCTGTCATTTTTATATGTCTCCTTTTAATAATTAAAGAAATACAATGAAAAACGTACTTGTCAATGTATGATTTATAAACAGCCAATGATTTTTACTGATGCTAGCTTCAGCAGTGTTGCTTGCTAAACCTTATAAGACAACCTCAAAGGTAAAAGTCTAAAACTTGGTATTACTTTCTTATGATCATAATTGCAAAACCGTATAATTTTTAAGCATCATTTAAATCGTGTCATTGAAATGATCAAGATTGAAGCAAAAAAGCATAGTGAAGGTGAAAATAATTTGTTTATAACGGTATTGAAGAGATCAATATAATTGATGTATTCTTCTATCATAAATAACGTATGGCTAGGTTTATCTCTCTCTTTTTTTTGTGTCAGTAAAAGAATAGAGTTACTTCATATCTTGAAGCCAAATAATATTGATTGTTGTGTAAATCAATGGTTTTCGGAAAGTTTTGTCAAAAAATTTGTTTCATGTTTAAAAAATTACAATTTTTGCATTGATATTAAATTGACACTGTTCGAACCAGCTTTAATGGTATTTAAAGAAAAGCGATTTGAGAAGAATCACACGAGAAAAAAAAAAAGAACAATATGACGACATTGTATTTCAATAGCACCCAGCATTGTCATTTATATATTCCTGTCGTGTGATTGTTTCATGGTTTGTAAAAAAAAAAAAAAAAAAAAAAAAAAAAAAAAAAAAAAAAAGATACATTTGATTCAAGGGAAGAAAGACGATGGGGTAAAAAATGAAGACAGTATGGATTTGATAAGTAAGAAGTATAATATAAATAGTAAGGAAGTGTATTTAAAGAGATAGACATAATAATAAAGGCTTAAAGTGTTATTATTTATTATTTAAAGGCCAGAGTTGGCTTGATGAATTTCCTATATTTGTCACATATTCATCTTCTCTATTGCCAGGCAAAGAGTTTCCCCGTTACCCGACCTTTGTTTTCCTGCAAGACACCATGGTAAAGCCAAGCCTTGGTACATGTTAATTTCTTTTGTAGAGTAAGAAGATGCTTTATTGTTAACGGGCAACTTAATATTGTAAGCAAATAAAATTTGATTGTGCTAGTTGCTTCACAATAAAATCAATTTTGTTTTGATGATAGACATATTTGCTAAGTTTATGGAGGTTTTGAATAGATAGACATTTGTTAAAGTCTATGGGATAGTGTTTTGTTAAAAGTAACGATAATCCTTCTTTTGCTGTAGATCTAAGATATAATTAAAAGGTGACTTCCCAATTTTTGATAACACGGCTTTCGAATAGTATTCAATCAACACAGATCGCGAAGACTCCCAAGGATTCTCTGAATATTTGAAGAGATCCAAGTTAATTCAACTATCAATGAGTCCTTAGTGCTTGAAGTTTGATTGACTAGCATTCAATTGTTTGGTATCGTTTTTTTTTTTCCTTTGGAAATATAAAGCTTTAATCAAGCGGCAAGTTGATAATAACAAAGCCAAGATATTTATAGCCACTTTTGGGCTATAGACTTTTGCAGTGTCTTTATTTCTGAGTAACACTGGCGAACACAGACTAGCATTTAGATTGTTATGATGTTTAAACTTGTTGTTTTAATAGTATCAATATGTTTTGATTTACTTTTTTTTTTTTTGCTACTACACCCCAAAGAAATTTTATCCTGCTTTTACCTGTTTTGCCTTGATCCTTATAAAAATTAAAATAATCATGAAATTTAAACATAACTTGAAGCAAGATGTCCTTTTTTTATAATTTTCTATAAAAAGTTTAAGTAGGTTACTTTATTACTTATTTGATAACATTTGAGGATAATAACACAAGTACCCTATGATAAAAGCTTAACTTATCCATATATATCGAACGAACAATTCAAAAATTATTAATTATAATTAAGCATACTAAAAATATCATCTTAACATAGAAGCAAAGAGAGGTCTCGACAGAAAAAAAGGTAACTGGGATGCAGAAAGATATTTATAAAAGTAATGGGACAAAGAAATATATAATGATTGCCTCTATTTAAAACATAGGGATTTAGAAAAAACAGTCGGATGAAATAAGCGTTTGCTTTATATATACAATCAAAGCTCTTGTAATCCTTTTCATGTTTGTCAAAGCTTGTATAAGAAAGTAAATAATTTTTATTTTAATTTATCCTTTAAAATTGAAATAGGCAAACACTTTAATACAGCTCTGTATTACCAAAGAATGAACTCAAAAGCCAATAAGCTGTAAATGACATAACCTTCTAATAGTCTTGAAGATAGTGTTTCATAAAACGACCCAAAGTGACACTATATTCCGTCGTCTTGTATTACACGGACTTTTAAATACGCGGTGATGGTGCCTAAGAGTAAGCGAGTGTGCATGCCTGTGATTTTTTTTTTTGAAAAATCTATTTAAACAGTACAGCTTTTCTCCCCCTTTTTTTTTAAATTTTCTCTTTTTTTTTTAAAAAAAAAAATACATGTAAACATGTCACAGTCGCTACATAGTCCATTATCTTTTCTAAAGAACGCAAATGACTCGAGTAGTTCACTTCAAGAAAATACACCAACACGTTCAAGATCAGCCAGTATTTTTCGAGCTATTTCACTTCACAATCAAAGTACGATAAATGAAGAAAATATCTCTTGCCAACCAGAGGATTTTGAAATAAAAAATCCAATAGGTAACCCTTGGTTATTTAATGCATTTTTTTTTATTAACTTTAGATAGGCTATGGGTCATCAGCGGTTGTTTATAGTGCAATTTATAAACCAAAGAATATCAAAGTAGCGATAAAAATGATTGACCTTGATTTATTTGAGCGTAATCAGATAGATGAACTTCGAGTAAATACCTAATATCCCATTATATATGTGCGTAAGCCATATTGATTCTTTTTAAGCGTGAAACAGCATTGATGGGATTATGTAAACATCCAAATATATTAAAAGTATATGGATCTTTTGTTAGTGGTTCCAAGTTATATATTGTTACACCTTATTTATCAGGAGGTATATAAAAAAGCGAAATATTTATGATAAACTAACTTAATGATAGGATCCTGTTTGGATATTATGAAAAATGGATTTAAAGATGGATTTGAAGAGATAACGATAGCAACCATACTTAAACAAGCACTTGAAGGACTTATATATTTACACAAAGATGGGCACATACATCGTGATGTCAAAGCAGGTAATTTACTCATGGATGATCAAGGGACTGTTCTCTTGTCTGATTTTGGTGTTTCAAGTTCTCTGACTGAGAATAGTGAAATCAGAAAGACATTTGTGGGCACAGTAAGCTGAAGAAATGAGTAAAAAAGTATTCCTAATAATTTATTTTTATAGCCTTGTTGGATGGCACCTGAAGTAATGGAACAATCAGGTTATGATTTCAAAGCAGATATTTGGAGTTTTGGTATTACAGCAATTGAATTAGCTACAGGTCATGCTCCCTTTGCGAAATATCCGCCGATGAAGGTTTGTGACAACATTTTTGTTTGTGTATAAACAATAACAATGATTCATAGGTTTTGATGATGACATTAAATCAATCCCCACCTACACTCAATAGAGATCAAACCAAGTTTAAATATTCTCGTTTATTTAAAGATATGATTGATCTCTGTTTACAAAAAGATCCAACCAAAAGGTATTTACTGCTTACTGTCTACTGCTTATTAACATATTACATAAAGGCCAACTGCAGATAAACTTATTTTACATCCATTCTTTAAACAAGCCAAGAGAAAAGACTATCTTCTAAAGTCAATCTTGTCTTCTATCACTCCAATTGAACAAAGACAACATAAAAAGTCAGCATTCAAACAAACAACCATAGAAAGTAATACAGTTCAATGGAATTTTAGTGAAAATGAGGAAAGACCTAAACATATTACCTTTGGAGATGCAATCATTAAAAAAGAATACTGTTTACCTTCACCACCTTCTGAACCAGAAATAACCAAAAAATCTCGATTTGTGATTGAAGATGTAGATTCTCAACGTTCTTTATCTTCCTCTTTTAGTTCTGGTCATAGCCCACCACATGATTGGCAGGGAATAGGATTAGGTATAGAATGTAGTGAGATCAAAAAAGGTCGATTTAGTGTCAATCAACAGGTCAATGACTGTACTGTGCCCATGTCTCGTGTGACAAGCACAGAAAGTAGTAAAGGTAAATGAATACGATATGTGTCTATATACTAAATAAAGAATAGGACGTAAATCAAGATTTGAAATATCATCCAATATAGAACAACCAAAATCTGAGCCATTAACAAGAGAAAGTTCTAAAAATCATCAAAGAAGTGTATCAAACAGTAGCAAGATTGGTAGATTTTCTATTGAAAAAGATGAGTTAGTGCACCCTCATGAGCAACTCGAGTGTCGAAAGAAGGGAAGGTTTGAATTAATACCTTGTCCTGAGTCATCATCTGCAAAGGGACAACTGGAGACACTCTTGAAACAACTAGAAACACAAAAATATATATTAAATGACATATTACAATCTATACCAAACATTAGTAGATCTTCTTCTATTATCGATATCCGCAAACTATCCAATGCTTCTTCTTCTATTGAATCAATGAATAGTAATCAAAATACAATTGTAAGTAATTCTATTATTTAATAATTTTTATTAAATAATAAAATAGGATCATTTACAACAAGTATTAATAAACTCACATCAAGAAAAACAAAAGCTGTTGAAGGAAAATCAAGCACTTAAATTAGAAATTGACATATTAAAAAAATCCAATACCCACTTGTAATAAAGTAACTATTTTTGTATAATGACTATTCACACTATGATTATTACAACAATCAATGATAGGTTCACTTTATAAAGTAACCCAAAAAAGATTTAGTTTCCGAACATTTAAAAATCCCTTTTTTTTACTTACTTGTCAACCAATCCTTTTTCTTCCCTTTTTTTTTTAATATATATTCCATGACGACCATTCAATCTTCAAAAAAGGAGAATAGAACTTATGTAACTTTAGAACAAAGTAAACAAATTATCAATTTACCACCAAAGAAAGTCATGGCGAGCAAACTGGCTGCTGCTGCTGCTGCTGCTGCCGCTGCTGCCGCACTTAACAATAACAATACTACTACGGTTAGAACAACAACAGCAACAATAGAAAGGAGTGAGGCAAGCAGTACCAGCCCTTCTGTAAAAAGAAGGCTATCAGAGACTAATGAGAATACCGGTGTTCGAGAAAAGAAAGCTACGAAATCACCCATGATGAAGTCAGCAAGCAAATCTATTACTCACTCTGAACGAATCGTTCTTGCTGAAATTAGTCAATACAAGTCTTGTAATATAATCTTTTTCTTTCATTTTTCTCTCTTTTTTTTATATTAATTATTATTTATAGATTTCGAAGATGCTGACTTTGACGATCCCTCTACTCAATCTCTTCTTCGAGTTTCACTTGAATATCCTGGTCTAGTTGAACCTGAAAGGTAAACTACATCTTTAAAACACATAAACAATTTAATCATACCTTGTGTTAGCTTCTTACTATTACGTCCAGTGATAAAGAACAGTTCAGGAAAAAATGGAGAGGATGAAGAGGAAGATAAGGATGAATATAACCCTATTACCGATTTATTGCAATCTTGTGAATTCATTTATGATTGTTACCTGACGGAAAAAGAACAACAGCTCTTTGGCGATCAATCTCACGGCATCATGCGTAACTTGACCAAGTACCGTAACCGTCGTTCTGCTGTAGGGTTTAAAAAAGCAGTAGAGGAATTCAACAAGGTGATGGTTAAGCTCAAAGCAAACGGTGCGCTCAGTAGAAATGCAAAAGAAATGCGCCATCCAAATTATGATTTGGCTTGTCATATATTATTTCAAGTTTATAGTAGAACAGTTGCTAGACAAGCAGAGGCTTTAAATAATTATCAAGGTAATTTATTAAATAGAAGCAGTAATAACTTATTCATCTTTTTTTTTTCCTGCAGCATTTTCTAATAATGTATATGGTGAAATCAATCCTTCTTTAGTAAAAGAATTTATTACAAAAACAAACATAAATTCAGATAGTGTATTTATGGATTTGGGTTGTGGTATTGGCAATGTTGTACTTCAAGTAGCTGCTCAAACAGGTTGTGAAGCATATGGCATTGAAATTATGGAGACACCTTGTAAATTTGCGAAACGTCAATTAAAGGAGTATGCTGCACGTATGAAGTAAGTATACAACATGTTCTTGATTGATGTGTTACTTACTGGATAATAGGGCCTGGCGTCTTCCTACAGGCAAAATACATTTTCGTCATGGTGATTTTTTGGATGTGGCAGCTAATGATTTATACAGTACACTAAAGCGATCAGATGTATTACTTGTCAACAATTATGCTTTTGATGCAGCTACAAATCAAGCATTAGCACAATTATTTCTGGATTTAAAAGAAGGAACAAAAATCATTTCACTAAAATCATTTGTACCCAAGCATCATAAAATTAATCAAAGAACGATTAATATGCCTGAAAGTATATTACGAGTAGAATCATTTGAATATTATTCAGAAGCAGTTAGTTGGACAAATAATGGTGGTCGTTATTATATTGCTACTGTCGATAGACTAAGATTAAAACCTTTTTATGATCAAATCTATCAACATTAATCTGTATAGCTTCTTCACATATATTATTACCCTCTCTCTCTTCACCCTCTCCACTCACATTTGTTTATATAAATTATGTTTTAGTATTCGTAATAAAGAAACCACCATGATCCTTTCATTTTATATTCCCCTTTTTTCAATTAAACCTCAGATGAAATTTTGAAATAAAATTTGTATTGTTTACTGCTATTTAAATATTTTGCAGAGTCAATAGAGTATTTCATGAACTTTAATAAAATATTTATTCGATACTGATAATGACAATAATAACAATAAACATATGCACACACATAAGACTTGCTTTATCGTACCTTTTATTATTTGTTGCATTATAACGGGAAAAAAAAAAGCCTCCAGACGGACAATAAAATACGCTTTTTCTTTTTTTTTCTTTTTTTTTTTTCCCCTTTATTTATGCCTTCTCATATTACTTCTTGCAAGCTAAATGCTAATGAAACTGCTATATGCGGTGGTATAGCAGGTATTGCAACAAGGTAAAGTAATTTTTTGCTCCTTTTCCTTCTTCTACATTCATTTCTAATAACTATAACAAGATTTGCTATTTCTCCTTTAGATGTGATCAAAATTAGATTACAAGTTCAGTCAACAAGATCACAAAACATAAAATACAATGGAATATCACAAACATTTAAAACTATTATTCAGGAAGAAGGAATAAGGGTAAAATAAGTATATTATTCGAAGAGAGGATAATTTTAATAATTTTGTAAAGGGTCTTTTTAAAGGAAATGTAGCAGCAGAGTATCTTTATTTGACTTATGGAATATCTCAATTCTATGCTTATTATCATGTAGACCAATTTATAGACAAGGTAATTGAACTTAATATGGATTTGTTTGATTTAACATTATCTATCAGAAAATGCAAGTTATTCCTTCTTTAAAGCCGTTTGTTTCCGGCATGATTGCCGGTAGTTTTGCTACAACTGTCACATATCCATTTGATCTTTTACGTACAAGATTTGCACTGCAAGGTACAAATAAAGTAAGAAGATAAATAAAAACAATGAAAGTATGAACATGCAAATATTTATTTTTTTATGTAGGTTTATAACAGTTTGTCACACGCTGTATTGGATATAGCTGAAAAGGAAGGTATTGGAGGCTTTTACCGTGGGCTTGGATCTTCTATTACACAAATTATGCCTTACATGGGCTTGATGTTTTTCAGTTACGAAGGATTATATTCACTTATTCAAAGACTAAAGGTATTCTAGCAAGATTTAACTACAATACAAACAATGAACGCATTCGATTAGGAAAAAAGGATGATTTCAGATAAGCAAAGTAGGATAACCGATATGATTTGCGGTTCATTAGCTGGTATTATCAGTAAAGCAGGTGTTTTTCCACTGGATGTCATCAGAAAACGTTTACAAGTCCAAGGCCCTCACATCTCGGAATATGCCGTTTCTTCAATTCCAACCTATCATCAGGGCTCTGTAATTAAATGTCTTACGAGAACGGTTCAGACTGAAGGAATTTGTGCACTTTATAAAGGTCTTTTACCGGGTCTTTTAAAAGCAGGTCCATCAGGTGCAGTCTATTTTTTGGTGTTTGAATTCTCAAAAGATTGTATGACAAGAATGAAAGAAAATGGCTATCGTTTATTATCCAATAATACTTTATTAAGTACATCAACATAGAACATATCTTACTTATACCCTGTAGTTATATTATTAAAAGAAAGCAAGTATGCGTTGATACACAGTGGACCAATTGACCATGATTGGACTACAAATCAATAATGCTGCACTAAATAAAAGCATCAATGATTCAAATCCAGAGACTGACATGACAAAACCAGCGATGACAGGACCAATGAACATACCAATTGAATAGGCCATATTATATAATGCATACACTTGAGCATATGCTCCACTTCCCTTATATGATAATATTAGAAACATTAAATAGTATTTTCTATTCTTACCATCTCTGTCACAGTTTCCCCCATTTCTGGTAATACGGGTGTAAGGGTAATAGGACTTGAGAGACCAAAGATCATGAGTGGAAGAATAATAAAATAAATAGAACTATAATGAATAGCAACCAGTGGACTGATAATAGCCATCATGACCATACCTGTAGCTGATATAGCCTGCCTTCCAATTTTATCAGAAAGATGTCCAATCAGAGGTGCAAAAAAGGCAGGTACAACCATAGCAACAAAAATCACTATTTATCAAAAGTTTAAGAAATGACATCTCTTTTCTCTAATAAACTTTATACTTACTACCAATCATAGAAGCAGAAGCATTAAATTCATTTTGAAGATGAATTGGTAAAGCAGGTTCAATGCCTGAGAAAACAGAAGCACTTACGATCACGCACAAGACACAAGACAAGATGCGCCAATTCTTTAATAGACCAATCATGGTCACTGTCTGCTTTTTGTTTCCTATTAAAGGTGTGTTTTCATCAATATTCTCTTGTGCTCTCGAAATGTGATCAGATGTATGTTGGATGTGATCTGGTTCTGCCAACCAAACGATAGCAAAGAAATTAATGATGGCAAATGCAGCACAGAACAAAAAAGGGGAAGCAAATCCACCAAATTCATACAAAAATCCACCTACTGCAGGGCCAATGGCGAACCCAACTGTATGTGCTGTGAGTACTGTTCCCATCACTACACCCAATTTCCTTGTAGGGAAAACATCGGCCAATAAACCCAACCCGATCGTCCTATGTGCTGTAAGTAAAAGTTTTTTTTTTGGTTTTTTTTTTCTAATGTCTTTTTATATACTTTGTACCATGAAGCACCACCAGCTACACCTTGAGCTGTACGAGCCAAGACTAATAATGCATAAGTATCTGCTACTGCAAAGGCCAAGGTTGATATGAATAAGCCCAACATGCCACCAAGCATTGGGTATCTTCTATTTCTATATTTATCAGACAGAATAGCGAATACAGGTGTTGATACAAGTAATCCAAATGCTATATAAAGGAATTAGATATTAAATAGACAATATCAAATCACAAGTACCATAGCAGCCAAATAAGAATCCAACCATGGTTGAGTCACCTTTTAATCGCTCAATGACAATTAAAGGCAAACAAGGTATGACAACTCCATAAACTAACATATCACTACCACAAATCAACAGTCATTCTCTCATCAACAAACAATAAACTTACGTAAATAGAGTAAGCGCGACAACACAAGCTACACCGATATGAGAGCGACGAGCTCTGGACCATCCTGATTGATAGCTGTCTGTCATGTAAAGAAAAAAAAAATGAATAAAAGTAAAAGAGAAAGAAATGATGAGAGTGTCTGATAAGGGCTACAATTAAGGGTAATCAAATATGAGTCACACAAATGTTGAAATCAATAAAAAAGGTCCTATGCATTAACTCCCTTTTCCCTCCCCCTTCTTTTGTTCAGTCAGTCAATGCGTTCTTTTTTATATTTTTCCCTTTCATATCACACGTACATTTACATTTTACAAATATTTCATACACTGTGTGGAAAAAAAAAAGATTAGCGCCATTTAAATTTGCTGTAAATTCCGAAAGAAAAATTAGAGTGATTTGTCATAAAGGGGCTTATAATTCAAGCAATCGTCAAATTCGTTGGAGAAATATCTATGGCATTGTTGAGGATTATTAACACAATCTTTCTAAATAAATCACAAGGTTTTTTCAATAAAATGAAAGTTAGAAACTATTAAAATGGGAGAAATTTCATTGGCTAATTGGGAACATAGCATTAATACAATAAGAAAAGTCAGGGGGGAGGGGAAATGAGGAAGCTTTTTCTTTCAAAAAAGCAATGTAAACAGATAAGTTGAAGAGCAAATGAAATTGAAAAGTAGAGAGAAGAAAATTAAATTAGAAGGATTTGCTAACAATCTCGTGACTACTGTTGCAATAATCACAAAGTTGTTATAGAAGGTCCTTATGAAATACACAGATGTTGTGAAGGAAAGCTAACAAGTAAAGCAGTTAAGTATAATTAAAAATGATAATTAACAAAAGTGGCTGAAATGAATGAGCAATAACAGTGAAAAAGACCCGATTGAAGTTACAACAGGAGAGTTTGCAAGTATAAAGAAGATAACAGAAGGAAAGCTATACAACGACAAATTAAAATCTGTTCTCAATGTCATCTGAACTCGATACTGAAAAAAATGGTGTGACAAAGAAGCTAAAAAATGAAAAGTTAAAAAATATATAAAAATATCACAACCATTTAGTCAAAGAAAAAGGACAGTACAGTTCTACTCACATTTTATTTTGTATATTTTATCCAATAAACAGGCAACCTTCTCATAGAAAGGTCCTGATCCCTTTATTTTTTTATCTTTACCTTTATTTGATCTTAAATAAAAGATTTGGTGGTCACTACAGTACCTTACTTTAAAAATTTCAAGAAAAACTTTTATAAAACACTCAACCCCAAACCACAAACCGACTAAAATAACAATGAAATTTATACCCGAAAATCAAATTAGAAAAGCAAACATGCCCATCTTGCAGATCATGGCCCAAAACATCTCACTGTATGCTCTCACACGGATCGACAAACAAGTATATTCAATAGAAAACATAATAGATGCTGAATATCCAAGAACCATTAGAGGTGTAAGAAATGGAGTTCAAAAAATACTTGATTTATTGGAACAACTTGAGGTAGAGTGCATAACTTTGTCCTGTTGACTGTTGTGAATATCGTATTCGAAAGTAGCATTCATAAGTGATGTTCGCTTCCTGGCCACTACTTGGGACCAGGGCATATTTTTCAATTTGGCAGGAGGTTCTGGTGCTTGTGGTCGCTACGTGACTGCGTTGACCGACTGGTTAGATACTTTTGTCGCAAAGAACCATGTCAGTTTTAAAACCAATACAGTACTGTACTTCACATTTCTCAGTTTCAAAATGTGACAAGGTACACGTCGGTCATTAAAACACGATGGAAAAGAAAAAAAAAAAGTTCGCGCTCCAAAAAAAAATTGTAGATATCTTTCTTACATAAATCACACCATGAGCTCTTCAAGTAGAGCAGAGAGAGATAATAAGCTCAAGAAGCTTAGGGATGCTATGAGAAGCAAAAGAAAGTCAAAGACTATTCAAGTAAAAAGAAAAAAGATTTAAAAAAGATTGTTGATTTAAACTGTCAATATAGGATGACGATGATCTATATGAAGAAATAGAAGAAAATGATTATCTTGCTATTCAGGACGATGAAGCCTTTGTTGAAGACGATGATAAAGGAGGATATATTGATAATGGTGAAGAAGAGGAATATAACTATTCTGATGAATATGAAACTGAAGTAGAGAAGATCAGTAGTGGTAAATAAGAAACAAGAAACGTAAATAAATCATTTTTTAAGCTTTTTTATTATAGGAAAAAGAAAGCGAAAGATAAAACAAAAGCAACCTTCCACACCAGTCAAACCAAATCAACAGATTAACAAGTTCTTTTCAAGCTCAATGATTAAGAAGCACACAGCAGAAAAGCCCATTAAGCATAAACCTGTAAGAAAGAGCATTTGTGTAGACTGGAAGCTTATTAAACATATCTGATAGATTGATAAAGAAGAATCTGATAGCTTTTTAAATGATTTGCTCTCAGAATTTAATACACCAACAAAACAGGAACGTAAAGCACCCGTGAATGTTCCCGTTCGAGAAAAGCCGGCTGTGAACCATTTGTCTAGATTGTCTCAAATGAGAACACCTATCCAACGTGCCTCTTTGCTTGCACAACAACAGCAACCAGAACCACCTATAGCTCAAGAAATTAGTGAGCCTTCAGTTCCTACAAGCTCTGAACTTGAACTTGAATCGATAGATTTTGATGATATAATGAATGATATTAAAGTGGAAAGCATAAATCAGATCGAGATGAGCAATAATAAACCAACCTTTAGCACTTTAGAGCCAGCAACCATCGCACCAGGACTTCAAGGTTGGGAAGATGCGGATGCTAGCATGATTGATACGTTTGCACAAGATACAGTCAAAGAGGAAAGCCAATCAGTGAATGTTTTTGAAGAAGA
Organism: Rhizopus delemar RA 99-880; assembly: GCF_000149305.1. Taxonomy (NCBI): domain Eukaryota; kingdom Fungi; phylum Mucoromycota; class Mucoromycetes; order Mucorales; family Rhizopodaceae; genus Rhizopus; species Rhizopus delemar. The sequence goes on from NW_027137829.1 coordinate 128,175, forward strand.
CGGTCATTTAAGAATGTGGTGGTATGATGCCTATGAGCGTAAAGAGAAGGGTTACGTTTACCTGTTTGGTAAAGTATTCAACAAAAGCATTAATAAGTATGTCAGTTGTTGTGTCACTGTAAAGAATATTGAAAGGAACCTATTCTTTTTACCTCGTTCATTCGCATTAGATGGTATAAGTATATATTTCATATAAAATATAGTAGCTCTAACCCATTTTCTAAAAAAGCTAGTGGAAATTCGACTGACAAAGAAGTGGAAATAACTGATGTTTATGAAGAAGTCTCTGAATTGTTTTCAAAGCATCGAATCACAAAGTATGCATCAAAAAAGGTATCAAGAAAGTACGCATTTGAACTACACGATGTTCCCGCCGAATCAGACTATTTGAAAGTCTTGTATGACTATGAACGTAAACATTTGCAACAAAGCCTTTTTACAATAATCAGTTCTTATATATTTATTCTACTTAGAGCCTTCACTGACAGGTACTGAAACGGGTAAGACATTCAGTCGTGTCTTTGGTGCAAATACAGGACCTCTTGAACATTTTCTTGTCAAGCGTGATATTATGGGCCCTTGTTGGCTAGATATCTCGGGTGCTCAAATGAGCAAAACAAGTGTAAGTTTGAAGTTTTAATTAATATGTTTGTCTAAGAGATATTCATTAACAGGAAACTTGGTGTAAAGTCGAAGTTACAGTTGAGGATCCCAAAACTGTGAATCCATTGGTTGATGAAACAGGAAACAGACCAATTCACGTTCCCCCACTTATTGTCATGTCACTCTGTTTACGAACCATCATGAACAGTAAAAAGAATGTCAATGAAATTGTAGCCGCTAGCGCACTTGTTTGCAACCAAGTTCAAATTGACGATACCAAGTCTCTTGAAGAACAAACCAAGATGCGATTTACGGTAGTTCGACAGTTAGAAAGTCAACCTTATCCTGCTGGTTTTATGGAGATGGTAGGAAAAGAAAAGAAGAAGTCAGGTGGGTTTTCTATCCAGGCAGAGAGAACAGAGGCATCGCTCTTGAACTTCTTAATTGCTCGAATCCATTTGTGTGATCCTGATGTGATTGTGGGTCATAATTTTGCTGGTTTTGATTTGGATGTACTTTTGCATCGTATGAAGGCATTGAATATTCAGCATTGGCATAGATTGGGTAGATTAAAGCGTAAAAAGTAAGTTGGATAGCCTAACTTTTATCCGAATAAAAGGTGCTTTGACTTATTTCTTTCTAATAGCTGGCCCAAGTTACAAGCTGGAGCAGGTGGTGTAGGTGAATCTACTTTCCAAGAAAGAATGATCATGAGCGGCCGTCTTGTATGTGACACTTATTTAGCTTCTAAAGATCTGATTCGTAGTAAATCCTACCGTTTGACAGACTTGGCTCAATCACAACTTAAGATTGCTCGTGAAGATATTGAATTTGGCAAATCAGAGGAATATTTTGAAAATTCAAATAACCTATTTCATTTTTTGAAACACTGTTCCTTTGACGCTTATTTATCTACTTCGCTCATGTTCAAGTTACAAGTCTTACCATTAACACATCAATTGACAGCACTAGCGGGCAATTTATGGGCAAGAACCATGACGGGTGCAAGAGCTGAACGAAACGAGTTTTTGCTACTTCACGAATTTCACAAAGCTAAATATATTTGTCCCGACAAAACCTTTGGTAACAAGGAATCAGTATCTGTCGGTCAAGCCGTTGTACAAGCTGCTGAACAAGATGACGATGAGGATGCTCTAAAGGAGGTATCTAACGTAAAGAAATCTGGAAGACGTAAACCCGCTTATGCTGGTGGTCTTGTGTTGGAACCTAAAAAAGGTTTTTATGACAAATATGTTTTGTTGCTTGATTTCAACAGCTTGTATCCTTCGATTATTCAAGAATATAATGTTTGTTTTACTACAGTCGATCGTAGTGCTTTTCAACAAGGAAATGAGGTATATAAAAAAGATGTGATATGATCTATACTAAATTCTTATTTAAAGAAAAATGAAGAAGAAAAGGTACCCGATGTTCCAGGTGATTCAGTACCTGAAGGCATCTTACCCAAACTTCTTAAGACACTAGTCGACCGTCGTAGGCAAGTGAAGAATGCCATGAAGGGTGAAAAATCAGAAGCCAAATACAATCAATTAAATATTCGCCAACAAGCGCTTAAACTTACAGCCAACAGTATGTATGGTTGTCTTGGATTTACCTACTCACGATTTTATGCCAAGCCACTGGCCATGCTGATTACCTTCAAAGGTCGAGAAATTCTTCAAAGTACAGTCAACCTTGCTGGCAATCTTGACATGAATGTCATTTATGGTGATACTGACTCTATCATGGTTTACACAAACCAAAATGATTTGAATGAAGTAAAAAAGATGGGTAATTTATTAAGAAAGAAAGTAAACGACCACTATAAGCTGCTGGAAATTGGCATTGATGGCTACTTTAAACACATGCTGTTACTGAAGAAGAAAAAATATGCAGCATTGTTAGTGGAAGAGAAAGATAATGGAGAATTAGTCGAAAGTGTAGAGACCAAGGGTCTTGATCTTGTTCGCCGTGATTGGTGTGATTTGTCTCATGATGTGTCCTCTCATGTACTTGATCTGATTTTGTCAGATAAAGAAAGAGATGAAGTCGTCAATGAAATCCATACTTATCTTGAAGTAACTGTGGAGCGTATTCGACAAGGAGAAATTCCATTAGAAAAATACGTAATTAACAAACAACTGACAAAGCGCCCTCAAGACTATGCCGATGCCAAGAGTCAGCCTCACGTTCAAGTCGCTTTGCGCATGATTGCTGCAGGCCAGGGTGTGAAATCAGGTGACACGGTACCCTATGTAATTTGTAAAGTAGATGAAGAAACAAGTGGAGACAAAAAAGGATCAGCGCTTCGAGCCTATCACCCAGATGATGTAGTGAAGAAAAACATGCAACTTGACATTGAATGGTATCTTCAACAGCAGGTTCATCCGCCCTTGACTCGTTTGTGTTCCCCTATTGAAGGCACGGATCCAGCACGGTTAGCAGGGTGTCTTGGCTTAGAAGCAAGTCGATATCGTCATTTTAGTGGAGGAATGGGAGAAGATGAGCAGGAGCTTGTTACTCTGGATTCTCAAATTAGTGATGCTGAAAGATTCAAATCATCGGAAGCACTTTTACTGACGTGTAATAATTGTGATAAAGAATTCAAGTACGAAGGTATCTTGAGGCAGACAGAGGATACGATAGAATGTGGATTAAAGTGTGTACACTGCTACCAAGTGATACATTATGCTAGTCTCAAGGCACAGTTAATATTGAATATTCGTAATTACATTGACAGATATTATCAAGGCTGGCTTTTGTGTGATGACCCAACCTGTGGAAACCGAACACGTATGATTTCAGTATTTGGCCGTCGATGCTTAGCAGATGAATGTCGAGGAACAATGAAGAGAGAAGTAAGCAAATAAGGAGAGAGTTAGAATGGATACTAACTTGCTTATTTTAGTACACAGATAAACAATTGTATACCCAATTATTGTTTTTCTATAGTCTGTTTGATCCAACAAAAGCAAAAAATAACTTTACTCCTAATCAGCTAACAAGTAATAATAAATATTTAAAAGAAACAGGTGAATTAAACTATTTCTATAGGTCAACATGAAGCTATCATAAACAAATATTTCAATTTATTATTAACCCATCAAAACATTGTGAGTGAATATCTTGAAAGATCAGGCTATCGTTATGTTGATTTATCAAAGTTACTGGTGATTTAAATTGTATCTTAGAGAATAAAACTCCATTTTTTTATTGTAACTACAATACTGTTTGTACTAATGGATCTGCTTTAATCTGTGTAATGTCCATTTCTTCCTCTTTTTCTTTATCTAATTCACCAATTGTACATCTAAATTCTTTTGTTTTAGTATTAAAATGGTGTCTGTTTTTGTCTCCATTTACACATTATCTCCTCTTATGATATATAAACCAAGAGGAACAATTTCTGTTCCTTCAGAAGAAAATACACGTTCTTCACATTTTTCTAATATGACGTTGGCTGTCTGATCAGTTCCTCTCAAAATACCCTTAAAAAAAAAGGAGAACAAGTTACTTTCAATGAGATCTGCATTATCATTATTTTTTACCACTAAAACTCTTCCATCCACTGTAATGACATGAACATCACCTAGTTAAAAAAGTTAAAAAAAAAAGATCTTTTAATTAGTTATGAAATGAACTTTGTACGAACGATTCACATAAGGCTGAAGTAAGCTCATGATTTTTTTGTGGCGAGATTCAAAAAAAAAAAATAAATAAATAAATAAATATATTTATTTAAAAATATTATATAAAACGCGTACTTTCACAATTCTTTCTTCATTTTACCTTTTTTAAACACAGAAATTTTTCTATGCTTCATTTCAAGAAATCATAATTGTTTATATACACGATATGCGCATACTTTAAGCACTTTAGGAAATTGGGAAGTGATTGATAAGCCTGAGATGTGCAATGATAATTAAGATTATTGTTATATTTATTATTGAATTAAAAAATAAACTTTTTTCTTTTTTTTTCTTCTTCTTTACTTTCTGAGAGACTTATCGCGCTGATGGTGATAATAAGCCTCCAGTTCACTTTGTAGCTCCTTTACTTTTTCTCCCTGTGCCTCTAATTCCTTATGAAGACGATCTCTTTCATTTAATAACTATTATAGTATGGAATATAATCAACCACTGATTGATAACAACGAAACATCTATCATACCTGTCTTTCCCACTGTCTAAAACGAGACTCTTCGGCCTTGACCTGCTCTGTAAATCTCATACGTAAAGCTTCCTCATCTTCTCTGAACTTTGCATTTTCATTTGGTTCTGTGCGAGGTTCACCAAATTTCCTTGTTTCCATTTGTGTTTGACGATAATTTTCGTAATGAACCTCTTCTGTAGTAGTAATTAAATCTAGCATATGGGTACGGATCAAAAGGCTTCTTAGCTTCTTAAAGTCACAATGCAAATCATTCTCGACTTCTGCTACACCCCAAGCATACTCACGTCCTTTCACTTTACGACCATCAAAAGTGACTACATCTTGAGTAGATCCAATAACCGCAAAGGGTAGTGCAGTCATGATATTATGGTTTCTTCTAGTCACATGTTCATCATCACTTTCAATAGGACAAGTATACACTTGGATATTTTGAGCAGCAATAACTTCACGAATCTAATAATAGAAAGTTACAAAATAAATCATTTCTTTCTTTTTCATACGTTTTGCTTAAACTTTTCTAGATTAGTGGGTGTTAAAGTATCCGCTTTTGCAACTACAGGAATCAAATTAACACGGGAGCCTAGTTTTTTCATGACTTCAATATCCAATGGATTCAAGCTGAAAACAAGTTTAGTTATTTGTTTGTAAATTAAAACTTTCTTACGTGTGTCCTGTTGGTTTTATAAAATATAAGCAAGCATGAACACGCATATCAATAACTCCTTTTCTACAAGGTTGTTGCTCTTGACGCATATATTTTTCATGCTGATCATCAATAAAATCAACAATTGGGATCCAACTATGACGATTGTTTACATAATCTCCAAAACCAGGAGTATCGACAATGGAAAGTTTAACTTTGAACATCTTCTCTTCCAATTCTGTTTTAAAATACTTTAAGCCTTCAACGAGTAATTTGTTAAACCTTTATTATTATTACCAGCTTTGGTTATTTGGATTTGTGCTGTCTTGGAAGAAGGCGATTTCATATGTCTTTTGCTTAAATTTTTAGGTTCCTTGATAGTAGTTGTAAATAGTGTATTTACAAAAGTTGTTTTACCAACGCCAGATTCACCTTTTTTTATATTAATAGTAAGTATACAGCCTTATAATTGTATTAAATAGCGGCTTACCACAAACCATAATAGTAAAGTTTGCACCATTCTTTGCAACAATTTTATGTCTTTGATTAGGTAAATTGGCAATACCTGTGCCAGACAAAGCAGTAGTTAAAATTGGAGGTGGGGGAACAGAAAAGTCCTCTAAGTCCAGCATGTTAATAAAACACGAAAGAAAGAGAGAAAAAGGAGAAAAGAAGGGTTTACTTTATTTATAAACAGAATAAAAAGGAGCAAATGAAAGATTTAGTTTGTGCATTATTATGATTATTTATCTAAACGAAAAAAGTTTACTTGGCTTTCTACCCCATGAATACAAAAAGCATTTTCTCCTTATTTAATTATTATTTCTATAGTAAGCAAATAGAGTGAAAAATATGACTTTTTATTGAGGATTATGTACACATGTGAACTGTTATGAACAATGACAATTTAGGACTGCAAGTTAACAAAGACCAAATTCAAGCAATGTTCATTTGTTATGCTTACTTGCTTGGCTTGTTTCCCCTATCTGATCTTTAGTTTGATGCTTTCACTTGATTCAACAAAATGGAATTGATCTCCTTATACGCCCCCTTACTCTAACCAATCTCCTCTTCCCTTCATATCTGAAACAAACAAATGCTAGCACAACAGGGTTTTATGTTGCTCACAGAACTCCCAGTGACATAAAGCTCTCTTATACGCAGTACTTGTAAAGTAAATCTTTCAATCAAATTCACACAAAAAGACCATTCAAGGTCCAGATAATTAAATGAAATATCTCAATACGACGAACATTGTATCTGAGTATCTAACACTTCAAAGCCATCTTTCTGCCTCATAGTTGATACTCTTATTATTCAAAATGAGCTACTCTCAAGTGCTCGAACCAATTACATGGAAATAGTCCCTTGTCCAACACAATTTTCCGATACAAACCATTATGTGCAGTTGAAATATGGAAGCTTGTTTTCATTATCAACTTTTCACAATGAAAGTTTTTTGTTTTTCAGAATTCAATTATTCTTGTCAATAAGTTACAAAAGACACATTAGATTTAGAAAATGTTTATTATAATATTGTATCGATGCCAAATAATTAAAAACTACTATAAATGAACATATTAATAAATGCTTTGCTATAATTTTGTCTCTTTTTCTTTTCTTTTTTCAGAATAAAATTTCCTTTCAACGAATATCTCAAACTGAGCTGGGTTTAGTAGCAATGTTTTGATCATCATTCAAAAGAAAAGAAGAAGAAACGTTTTACGATAATAAATAAACATGTTTTTTACTTACATTATTTTTGCTTGATACTCATATTAAACGTGAAGAAAAGTCTTTTGACTTCATACAACCAATTTATAATTCTGAATAAAAAAAATTTCCAACAGCTTTGTGACTGTGATTGAAGCTGCAGTAAATAAGCTGGTTGTATATTCGACAACGTAAGATACGTAAAAAACATATGAATATGAGAAATATTGATTTGTATATTTATTTTCGTTGACGTTATGTAGATTTCAACATCTTCCAAAAGAGTTAAGGAAGTGATAACCCTCCAATGTGGCGTTTATATCCTACATAGGGATTTGTTGTTTAAATTCCGTTTTTCGGGAAAACATTAAAAAAGCAATTCATATTTGCAAGTTGAAGAAAATAGTACCAAAAATATGATAACCAAACACAACATCAATTTTACTTTCTATTATCGGTTAATAAAAAAAATGTATCTGTATCATTCGAGCAGTAGGAAAACCTCCATATTCGTTTCGTTTATTTATGTTCATCATTTGAGTATATCTTTATCAAACGACAATCTTTTACGATTAGAACTACAGTCATACGATATTAAAAACATAGTATATCATCCTTATTATGACTTCTGATGCATTAATTTTCATAAATGGGCGCGAGAGCTCTACAACTTATCAAGGTTCGTAACAAACTTTGCTAATTCTACTATTAATTAAAAGCGTGGGCAAATCTGTGGCATCTCACCAAAATGTTAGCTTTATCAGGGATCAAGAAAAATATGTTCAAAAAATTGAAGTTAAATATAAAGGTTTTTCTTTTCGTTTTTCGCCATCGATGTAATGGCCTTTGGTAAAAAAATAAAAACAAAAAGAATCTCACAAAAGCTTATTAGAGAATATTAAAGCTCTTGGTTTAATCCGTTATACACTAAAATTGTATGAAGTACTTTGGCTTGAAGTTTCCTGTTTAGTTTGTAATGATGTTTGTCTCTCAATAAATTTTAGGCTTTGTTTGAAAAATTATGGAATTCACGTAAACATAAGGGATTACTACTTTACTTGGGGCTTTTTAAATATAACAATTTTCTTCAAAAGACATGGGATCTTCTCAAGAAAATGATTAAAAGAGTCACTCAAATCTTTTGCAAAAATAGATGTAAATGGAGGAATGAACAGATCAAGCAGTTCCAAAGTCAAAAAAAAATGATATCTTCAGACGGTACTCCGACAACCCAACCTAATGCATATCTTACTTCCTGAAATTGAGAATAAACTTCCAAAGTTACAAACTGAAATAGTCGAAATACATATCTTCAGGGCAGGTAAACGATGCATAGAAAACAAAGAGAAATCAGCCGGATATCTCAACAAAAAGTCGAATCAAGAAGCATCAAGCAAAATATTACCAAGATTGTTCATTCAGAAATTGGCTTGGAATGCTTGGATATTAAAACAAAACTTGATGCATCTTTCAATTTTATTCTACACTTTACTCTTCAGAATCAATTGATCATCATGATCTTGAATCAATACTACGCATGATAAACAAACAGGTATCATCAAACGATGCTAAGCATATAGTCAGCAACATTTCGTTTGATGACATTCTATACAGATCGAGAAGAGCTTCCCATAAAAGTAGTCTAGGTATGGATAGATTGTCCTATAAAACCTTGAAATTGATCATTGGTCATCATACTTGCAAGTCTTTAGTCCTAGATGTTTACAATGGCGCTATCAATAAGGTAATTTTTCCAAGATCATGACAATAAAATTGTTTGGTCCTCTTATCCAAGACTAGCGATCTTACAGGATTAAGCAACTGGTGACCAATTTCACCGATAAATACAGATTGCAAGCCTTTACAATAATCATGAATAGCAGGATCATGGATACCTCATCAAAGTTAAGCATTCATTACCGATCAGCTTTAATGCGCAATAAGTTTATAAGAGATCATGGCTTTTCCTGTTGGTTGACTATGGAAGATGCTTCCAAATCAAAATCAATGTCAGAAAGTTTAGGGGTCATTTTGGATCAAGCAAAAGCCTTCAATTGTATTCATCCTAAATATTTGCGTAAAGTACTAAAAAGGTTTAGCTTCCCATGTATATTCATCAAGTGTATCCGCAATCTTTTCTTTAGCAATTTAATTTCAGTCAACGTGAATGGATCCTAGCCTGACAGCATACAACAACTACACGGACTACGACAAAGAGACTCGATTTCACCTATAACTTTCAACCTTGCAATACGACCATTCTTACTATCTATTTTTAATAATGAAATTATCAGTGGCTACTGTCTTAAAGCTAAGAGGTCTAACTCTGATTTGCAATTAACAGTACCAAGTCTAATCAAATTAGTAGCCTACACAGACGACATACTAATCTTTATCAATAATAAGGAAGAATTTTTAGAACTATAAGAGCGACTAAAAGTATATAATAGTATATCTAACTCCAAGTAAATTATTCCAGGTAAATAGCATTTTTCTTAGCCGGTGACTCCACATTCAACAATCGAGAACTCAAAGAACTGATATATCATAATAGACTCAGGTGTTTTGACTCTCAATTGACTACGTCAAGTATATTGAATACTCAATGTGGTTCAATACCGATCAACGAACTATATTCTATAAAGAAATCATCAACAAGCTTGAAAGCTCGGTTAACATTCATTCACAGCACCAACTCTCCTTTTGTGATAGGACGCACATCGCTAATACACTCACACTATCCAAGTTGTGGCATTTTCTGCCTATTACAAGTCTTCCAAAAAGCTTTTATAGTAAGGTGCCTTCTATTGTGTACATGACAGTTAGTCCAACCTCTTTTTCTCTACTTTTATTTTCGGAGTTTACTTCATCCGTAAAAAAAAAGAAGGGATGCTCTTGGGCATTTTTTTTCTGTAAAAAGCAAATGTCACTCATTTTGTTGATTTTGGCTTATACTTTATTAGCGTCTCTATTTTATGTTGAATACCATTATGAATCTCGCAGAGCAACGACCACTTTAGAAACTGCGGGTGATGACAGAGGCACAACACGACTTTTATTTATCGTTTATTTCTTGGTCATTGTCTTTTCATTACTTTTTGTAGTTTTATTTGATGCAGGAGATACAACAACGACTTCTGCCTATATAAGTTGGGTTGGACTACCATTGATGTTGATGGCCATTGTTTTGTTGCGTTGGACAACTTTGACAAACCCCTTTTATCTTCGTTCCATGTCTACTACTGATGACCATTACATTTGTACAGACGGGCCGTACAAAACCATTAGACATCCTGGTTATTGTGCATTTTTAATAGCATGGACCGGTTTTGCAATCATTTTTGGTAACTGGATTTCTTTCTTGCTTATTTTCATGCCTATCATTTGTGTGTATTTACTTCGAATTCAAGCAGAAGAACAAATGATGCTTGATCGTTTTGGTGTAGATTATCAACAATACATGTATGAAACCTACAGGTAATAACAAAAAAAGAAAAAGAAAAGTTGTTCATTTTTGCTAATGCTCTGCTATAGAATTATACCTTTCATATTTTAAATAAACATGAACTATAATGATAATAAAAAGAAAAGCAATGAATGGATGCATCTGATGTGATGTGTGCTGTATTTCTTCAGTGAGAAATACTCTTATAAATACTTAATACCTCAGACGACTAGCATCATTACTACAGTCATTCTACTCCCAATCTGAACGCTTTCTGAAATTTTTGGCTTAATGTCATGTTTGAAACAGTATCCGAAAATAACAACAGCATATCTATACAACGACGATCGACATGTACCAGTAAAATTTATTCAAATTAGAGTAAGGAACAAAAGGGATATACATATATACAAGAGCAAAAAATTATTAATAGTATTGCAAAATTGGTATGGAGTAAGTACTATAAAGTAGTAAGAAAAATCTTGGAAAGATGATTTAGTAAAATCATAGAAGGTGTTCTATTTTCCCGAAATGTTGTGTGAAGCACTTTTTTTTTTTGAATGGTATCTTATGATTGTATTAAGTACAAAATTGAATCTAAACCAAGCCTAATGGTTTCAAATGCTAAGCAGCTGCATTATTCTGTAATATTCTAACACAGTTTGCGTGATAATGTCCTTGTTTTCGTATGAAAATTTGTAATAAGCAGGACGTGATCTGATGATTTCTTTTTTTACAACGTTAGCAGAAGACTCGTCCATATTTCCTATGTGGAGATTGTCCTCTTGCATTGTTGAGGTCAACTATGTGTTATAAGGGCTTTGTAAATAAGAAGTAAAAGGGCGATTAATAAACCTTGTTTCAGAGGTGAAGACGACGATGAAATGGATATAGTAATTTTATTATTGTTTTAAAACTCTTGATTTGTCTCCAAATAACATTTTTTTTTTTTGTAAATAAATACTTTATTTATAAAATGTACTACAAGCCACTCGTCTGAGAGCGGCGTGAACCAAGAGAAACAGAGTGTAATCAATTGAACATGCTAGTCAGTGTCATCCAAATAACAAACATCTGTCTTCCCTTTTATTATGAATTCGTTTCCCTCCTTTTTAAACTCAATCTACAGCATGCTTATTGATCATTTTTCATATAAAAGCAACATACTTTTGTAAATTACTCTAATGCTTTTGTTATTCTTTTCCCCACAACTCTATTAAGCCTTTATTTTTTTCATCTGTATTCTTTGCTGTAGAACAGCAATTGATTGTATTTGATATTGATAAATATAAGCCTTGATACAAGATCATAATTAAATAAAGTACAAGTTTATTTAAAAAAGATCATACAATCAATCCCAAGTATATATAAGCTCTCAAACTACTCCTTTATTCTCACAATAAATAATAAAAGATAATTTTTCATACTAAAGAAGACATACAGACAAAACTTTTGGTGACTGTAGCGAAGGTAGGGAAAATATTAGAGCCAACAGTAATACCAAGGGCGAGCCGCCACCACATCCTTTGTTTTCATTTCGCCAGTAGTATTATTGTCGTAGACCAACAATTAGTTTTCTGGTTTAATTGGTAAAAAGATACTTATTTTTGAGATCTAAACCAAAATCCAGAAAGTGCTCATATTGGAAATGGAATGATTGTATTCATGTTGAAGAATAAAAAGTTGTATGGGAACTTTTTTTTTTTTTTTTTTTTTTTTTTTTTTTTTTTTTTTTTTTTTTTTTACTTGACTAATAAGACAAAGGGAAAATGAATATATTTCTCTGGGAAGGTGGTTTTATATCAGCTGACGTTTGTCAAGTAACACATTTTTGTATGTATTCGTATATACAATCATCCATGTACATAGTTATACAGTTCCTTCTATTCGGATAGTTATAAAATGTTTATGAAATACTTCGCTATATCACGTCAATCCACTCAAGTTGAGAATGTAATCTTCATTATAGACACTTGCAGACTCAAATTTTATCATTTTATGGATATTTCCTGCGTGTTTCTTTCATTTTGCAATCGTATAACGGTAGTTTATCGGATAAAAGTAAAAGACCATATGAATCAGATTGACAGCTGTGCTTAAAAGAGAGCTCAAATTTTAGATATAAGCAAAAAGTGCAGTTTTGCTAAAATGATTTTACATAAGCATATTCGGTGTCTCACCATCAGGTATTCCATTATGTATTGCTGATATAAAAAAAAGAAAAGAAAAAAGCTTTAGCTTTGTTATTCATTTTAGGTTTATACACAGTTGGGAATTCTAGAGTATCTCTAAAATCTTTTTCACTAAAGCTTACGTTATTCGTCATACTTTCCTTTTACTGGATCCAAGGAAGTAAAATATTTTGTTTCTTGAAGTACAAGTATTCATATTTTATTCTATGTCCCGTCTGTATTTTTTCGCATGATTCCAACCTGACTTTTCCTTGGTGGAGATACTGTGCAACATGGAAAACCCTGAATGATTAAAACAAGTAATTAAAAGCAATAATTATATAATGCCAACCGTAATGGCTCTTTAGTCATCATTTTGACTGTTTGACCAAATCAAGCTATTCTATAAAGGATAAAATGCATGGTTTCGTTGAAGAGGGATCATAATTTAATTGGCATTACCCCCGTGCGTGTCGGAGTACTTTGATTGATCTGTTCAGGGAAAAGCAATAAGTCACAAGAAACTATCCCATTTAGTGTTACATAAAGAAAATTGAGAAAGCCATTTATCCTTTTCTTTCCATCTCCAGGTAATAAACTGAAAGGAAGGGAGAAAATCTCTACTTTCAAATAGACAATTTTGGGATTTCCCTTAATGATGGCATTTTTCTATATTTCTTGAAAGGAAAATTCTGAAAATCGTTTTTCATTCGGCCCGAGATATATTGTGGATATACTGGCGCGTAAACGCGTACAAGGTAAAATAAGGGAAAAGGGAAAATCCTTTAAGAAAAGAGTATTTGCTCTTTTTTTGGATTAGTGTGCTACAATGCTTTCAAACTTAATAACTAAATTACTCAAAGCTAAGTGATGTTGGGGATGTCCATATAAACTATTGAGCAATGATAACATCTTGCATCATCATTGGCATTTGTTATTCAATTATTGCTTTGTCAAATTTTGAATGTAACTGAATCAATCAAAAGATATATTTTGCTTATTTCATGAATATAACACTACAGAATGGCCTGCTATTACTAATATATTATTTCGTGACATGTTAGCAATACAAATTATTTTGCTTGCTCATTTGATGATGGGAAAACCAAAAATATAACTGAATTCTATTTTTCTTTTCTATGAGAAACTTTAATCCATCTTCTCTGTCTCTTTCAGCGGGCCATTCCACACATCCAGTTTCTCCCAGATCAATGTTCGGGATAATGGTAAAAAAATATGAGTAATTTCATGCTACCACATTACTTCATTGTCTTGGAAAAAAAAAAGTAGTATAAAAGGTGATGGCACTTTTTTCAAATTTATTTTTCAGAAACATTTCATTAACACATTATGTATATTCCATCTCTTTCTGCTATTGCAGTAACAGTCCTACTGGCGGCCAATACAGCTATTCAAATTACTGAAGCCAAGATAGATCCCCTTTCATGGGACGATGCCTATGTTAAAGCCAAAGAGCTGGTGGATCAAATGTCTCTTGAACAAAAAGTCAATATCACAACTGGTATCGGATGGGAAGGTGGTCCTTGCGTGGGCAATACTTATGCAATTACAGATCCAGACTTTCCTTCTCTCTGTTTACAGGATGCTCCTCTTGGTATTCGATTTGCCAATAACGTCACATCAGGTGTCTCTGGTATCAATGCTGCAGCCTCCTTCGACCGTAAGGCTATATATGAACGAGGTGTTTATTTGGGTAAAGAATCTCGCGGAAAAGGCGTACACGTCCTCTTGGGCCCCGCAATGAACTTTATGAGATCTCCCGAAGGCGGTCGTGGTTGGGAAGCAGGAGGCGAAGATCCATACTTGACTGGAGTCATGAGCGCTGAGACAGTTCTTGGTATCCAAAGCCAAGGTGTTGTCGCTACAGCTAAGCATTATATACTGAATGATCAAGAGCTCAACCGAAAAACAGGGTCTTCAGATGTGGATGAGCGAACTTTACATGAAATTTATCTTTGGCCCTTTGCTCGTTCTATTGAGGCAGGTGTTGGCTCTATTATGTGTAGTTACAACAGAGCTAATGGTACTTATGCTTGTGAAAATGACTATCTCTTGAACACTGTCTTGAAAGGTGAACTTAACTTTAAGGGCTTTGTACACTCAGATTGGTCGGCTACCATGTCCACCGTCCCATCTGCAAATAACGGGCTTGATATGACCATGCCAGGTAAAATGAAGCTTTAATGATAGTAAATTATACAAACATTTTTTTTAATTCTATAGGTGACATCACATTCCATTCGAATGATTCTTATTTCGGGAAGAACTTGACAGATGCTGTGCACGATAAAAAAGTCTCCGAGTCACGTGTCACAGATATGGCTACCCGTATTGTTGCCACTTGGTATAAGCTTAAACAAGACAGCAACTTCCCTGAAACTACGCTTGACTCATTTCATTTGAAAGATTCCCCCGAAGTTAATGTTCAATATGATCATTACAAATTGGTGCGTGAAATGGGTGCTGCTTCAACTGTACTTTTGAAAAATGATGGTATCTTGCCCTTGAAATCACTGAAGAGTGTTGCCTTCATTGGAAGCGATGCTGCAAATAATCCAGAGTAACACGGATTCTGAGATGTTTTTTATTTGGTTATTAATCTTTTTTCTTTTTTGTAGTGGTATCAATGCATGTGATGATCATGGATGTAGCAATGGAACACTTGCTCAAGGTTGGGGATCTGGTACTGCTAGATTTCCATACCTCATTGATGTATGTTTGCTTTATTCATTTATGGATTTTTACTGATTTTAATTTAGCCCATCACTGGTATTAAGAATGCTTTAGGCAAGAAAGTCAGCTACAAGCAATCCTTGGATGATTGGGATCTTGATGCTGCAGCAAAAACAGCAAAGGATGCTGATGTTGCATTTGTATTCTCCAATTCTGACTCTGGTGAGGAATATATAAATGTTGATGGTAATGTTGGTGATCGTAACAATATTTCTTTATGGCATAATGGTGATAATTTGGTAAGATAAAACTCTTCATATTTTAGACAATAGCTTATACAATCTTCTTAGATCAATGCTGTTGCTGATGCTAACAAAAATACTGTTGTTGTCATTCATTCTGTTGGTCCTGTATTGATGCCTTGGATTGATCACCCTAATATTAAAGCAGTTGTATGGCCTGGTCTTCCTGGTCAAGAATCAGGTAATTCCCTTGCTGATATCCTCACTGGTAAAGTCAACCCATCCGGGCGCCTTCCATACACCATTGCCAAAAAGGCTTCTGATTATAATGTCAAGCCCGATCCTGCTGATAATGTAGTCTATAATGAAAAATTATTAATGGGTTACAAATGGTTTGACTCTCAAAACATCACTCCTGAATTCCCATTTGGTTTCGGTCTATCCTACACTAATTTTACCTATAGTAATCTCAAGGTAAAGGCCAAGAAGGGTCATAACAAATCAGCCAAGGTGACAGCCTCTATCTCTGTCGAAAATAGCGGATCTCTCGATGGTGCTGAAGTTGTTCAGGCTTATCTTAGTTTCCCTGAAAATGCTGGAGAACCACCTAAATTACTTCGTGGCTTTGAAAAGGTATTTATCAAGAAGGGAAAGAAGACAACGGTCAAGTTTGTCTTAGAGGCGACTGAGCTCAGTATTTGGGACACAAAGTCAAGCTCATGGGTTGTCCCTACTGGCCAATTCACTCTTCACATTGGTGCATCAAGCCGTGATATCAGACAATCTGCCAATTTTACCTTATAAATCAACATGAATAGATTTTGTGTGATTTACTGTATAAAAATATTCCTCCCCTTTTTCATCTTTTTTTTCTCTCGTCAATAAAAGATTACCTTACAGCTTATAGCTCATTTGTATATTTTTCTTCACTTTTCTAAATTGTTTGCTTTAAAAAAGACTTGATAACAAGCGCTTGTTCTCTCATATAAGTTCAATATAGATAATTCAAATGATGCTTTATTTAAATAAATAATGTACTGTTTTCATGAACATCCCTTATCTCTTTTTTATATAAAGACAGCTTTACTAAAAATAATATTTGCCTTTATGAACTTATAAATCATGATGCCAAATCCGTTGTAGACTACTCATCCTTCCGTACTATTTGTGTTATATGAGTAGTTTGAAGATCAAAGGTTTTTGCTATAGGCGAGTGGATAAGAAAAGTGCCCTGTGAATGAGATAGAAGAAGTCGGGATGAGTTTGTTACAAAAATATAATAGGTCACCTATAAGGAAGAATTCTAGTGAATAGTATAGAAGGCTCTAACACATGATTTCCTCTTTTTTTTTAAAATATATATATATAAATATTTACAATGAATGATGATCAAGAATATTTTACAGCAGCAATAAACGACAACATGCCCTACAAGAACAGAAAATTTATGCTTGAAAGGGACAAATCATCAAATCAATAAAAAAAAATTCAATCCTATTGGCTGTAGAACAGGATATTCACATTGTTCAAAAGTTGGAGGCTCCTTTTTTTATTTATTAGCATACTGAGAAACATAAAGTGCATCATACAGTGCAAATGGTTTATTGTAAGGTTAAAAGTATAGATGTTTTTTTTATCAAACATAAAAAAGGGAAAAAGGGAAAATACAAAAAATCACCTACTTAGTCATGACGATATTTTTTGACAGGAGATCGCGAACGAGACCTTCTTACAGGAGAACGATATTCATCTTGGCGAGATCTTCTACTGTAACTTTCTATGGCACCAGCAAAGTCATCGTGGTCACGTCTATCATAGTGATATCTATCCCTGCGCTCACGGTCAGAATAACGACGGTAATCTCTATGCCTACCTCCATCTCGGCGGTCATGGTAATCATAGCGCTGGCGAGAATAATTAGTATGAGGACGTTGTTGTTGTTGTTGACGGGATTGCTATAGCAAAGGTGTTAATACAATCTCTTAACATATTGTCATGTTATTTACCTTTAATTCTTCAATCTTGTCACGAATTTTTAAGAAACCTTGATGTTGTTTACCTCTGTAGTGAGCCTCCAACCTATCTGAAGAATCATTTGTAACTAAAAATGCTCCACAAACATCGCATACCTAAAAATCAAACCACGTTCAAAGTAATTATTTACATTTATCCTAATTTTAACTTACCTCCATTCGCTTTTCAGATGGGTTGAGGCCGTCTTTATTCTGTATGTTCATTAGTATTGTTGTTTAAATACGCTTACATGTTTCTATATACCTGTTTGACTAATTCTAATTCTGCCTGAAGTTTGTCAACTTGGTTTTGTAAATCAGTTGCTTCCTGGACACGACCTTCCTCGCCAGCTTCTTCTACTTTTTGTAATAGTTCTTTAATTTTTACATCCAATAAAACCATCTTTTCCTCTCTTTCTTCCTTTCTAATTTCCAGCAACTACACAATTATATTAATGAGGTATATACAAAACAAGACATTTTTGTGCGTACTCTTTCATCGGATTGGACATTCAATCGACCATTGCCTTGACGAATCTTGCGTGCCAAGTCAGAAATAAGTTTATTAAGATAGTCATAAAATTCAGCTTCGTAAGGATACTTGCTTTTATCCGATTTTTGATATTTATCTTTTAGACGATCATTGTGAATCTTATCACAAGCACCAAGGTCAGATTTTGTATTGGTAAAGAGTTGATTAGGACAGAAATCCACAAGATAGTGCTTACATACCTTTTTACTATAGTTAGCATCTTGTTAAAGTACAACGTATTTCAATACTTACACTTTCATCCCAAAAATCTTTATTGTCTACATCAACATATTGAGACATAAGCTCTTCTAACATTGCCTTTTGGTAATCTATGACCGTATAAGTATTTGTTTTGCGCTTTAACTAGAGAAATTTACCCATTCTTTGATTATTTTGATTAGAAATTAAACAAAAAAGAAAGGAAGAAAAAGAAAAAGAAATTGACGACGTCATTTATTTAATCAACTATCATTGGGTCATGATTATAGTGTATTGACTCCTGTTCTTGTTCTTCTTCCAATGGAAGTACATATTCTTGATTATTATCATTTTGAGGTATTTGACTTACGGACAAACTATAGAGCGAATGTCAATAGGAAAATAATAATGAATGCATTATTGAGCTTACTTTAATGATTTTAATAAATGTAAGCTTGGATTATTTACATCAAAAGTATCCTCATGCTGCGCAAGTGCTATTAGTATACAAGTATTATATGAGTATGCTAAACTACTTACATTACTAATTTGTAACTTTAATGACTCGTCCATAGTTAACATTCTCGCTTTAGCCTGTATAATATCACACTGTTAATATGTATGACACAATAATAAGAGTATTTTTACCTTCTCCAATTCGATTGGGTGATGATGGTTTCTTTTGATTTTTAATAATCTTTTGGGTAAATGATTGTGGTACAAGGCTTGTTGGTTTGCTAAATCAACCGATTTTTTTCTTGCACCTTGTCTTGCAGTTAACAGGGACATGGCTTCTAGTTTTCTTGTTAAAGGACAATGACTTGTAGTCTGTGTATTATCTACTGTAATCGTATCTTGGGCTGTTGCTGTTCTTTCATCAATCAATAAAGCTTCAATCAATTCATTTGTCTCCCTTAATTTAGCTCCTTTATCTGATAATTTTTGAAGAATAGCACTAGTATATGTATTAGCATTATACTAAAACCGACTTTCCTTCTCTCTCTAATATACCTGTTATTTAACATTTGTAAATTCTTTTCATGTAGTTGAGATAGTTCTGTTCGACTACAACTACTTAAGCGTTTATTATATCTACTATTATTACTTTCGGATGAATTACGTAGATAGGTCTGACTATGTTTCAGCATGGTTGAGTTCATTTTAAAAGAAATAAAGGAATTTTTATAAAAAATAAAACAAAAAAAATAAGCTCCTTAGTTGGTTTGGGCCTCTCTCACTCGCTTCTCTGTCTCTCATGCAAACATAAACTTAGATATCGGAGAATTAATTTACATCACATGGCTTTTTTCTCTCTATCACTTTAGCCTTATTTAATCAACTTTAATATAAAGGATAGACTATTATGTATAGCATAGTAAATATTAAAGATTGTCTGATCGACTTTAGAAATACCTATAAAAAGATGCTTAAAAAATGCATCTCTATTTGTGAGACTAATCCAAACAACTTTATTTTAAAATAACGACTTTCCGAAACAGGTTTAAGTAAGCAAACTATATGTCTTGAGCGAATTGGTATCAAAGTTGGAAATAATTAACCCAAGAAAAGCTTTAATCCCAACTATCAAATAAATAGTCTGTCTCAATTGAGAGAAAAAATGATTTTATTTTTTGCTCCTTTCTACTAGAAAAACTAAAAGGATTTTAATCCTTTTTTTTTTTTTTTTTTTTTTTTTTTAATTCTGTTTAATTCATAAAGTATGTATCAGCACGTTTCATTGATCTTCACTTGGCTCAACGAGTATTTTTCTACTGGAAGAGGTGTGGGATAAACCTAAAAAAGAACGTATTTTGTCGTTTCTTGGCTATGCTTTGTAATATATGATTTTATATGAAATGATACAAGTAGGATTTCTGAGGAAAAAGATAAAAATCTTAGGAAAACAAAATGTTTGCATATAATTGTGATCATATACACTATGGTATGATTATTAAACAACATGGAGACCCTGAATAGTTCCAAATGACTTTTGCATATTTAACAAGGATATTACACCACTGATATTAAGCTGAATGCCATTACAATTTAATAAATTTTCAGTTAGATAAATTAAATGAATTATTTAATGGGTTTATATCCTTGAGTAGGTCATTGGAGAGTATCAAGGCCAAATGTCCAGTATTTAAATCGTTTTTGTTCCATATATAGAAATAAATTTGCTCTGATCCAATTAATTTCACATATACTAATAGGATAATTACTCTCCACTGTCAAAAGTTCGATTTTGAAAAGTCAATATTAGGACCTGTTACGATGAGACCTGACAGGTGAATGCTTTAGTTTTTTAATAAGTATTCTCATTTCTGAAGTGGTAGGACTCATTAATACTTGAAAAGGAAATTGCCTTATAAAATTTTGACAGAGGTAAAAAAAAATCGTGAGTACCATTGAGTCCTACGGGCCATATACTGGGTAAAATTATTACTTTATATAGTAAATGTGGCTTATATCATTTTCTTTTTTTTTTCCTGCCATTTCATTTCAATCCATTGAATTTCTTTTTTATAGACAACACACATATATACACATAATGGATCTCTTTCATTTATTAGGAAGTGGTGCCAAATTTGATAAGAGCCGATTTAAACATGATGTCAAGATCTTTGAAGGAGAAAGAGAGGCAATTCAAACACAATCAAAAAAGCGAAATGCAGCAGCTATGGATTCTACTGTTCGTTCTCAATTACTTGATGAAATTGATTTTTTTAAGACAACACATACAGTTATTGACACAAAAAATAAATCAAAAAAAACGAATGAACAAGATTCTGATTCAAGTAATGAGAATGATAGCAGCGATGACAATCATAACAAGAAGAACAAATCAAAGAAAGGTATTTTCAAAGCAAAAGATCTTACAATATGGACTCATTTTTATTTTGATTATTAGCACAAAAGACCACCATTTTCAAGACTGTAGAAGAGGTATATATACATAATAAACTTAAAAAAAAAAAGAAAAAACTCACCAGTTTTTAGGCCAAAGAATTTCGAAAACAAAACAAAATTAAAATTTACGGAACTGATGTCCCCAACCCCTTTAGAACATTTGAAGATCTAGCTTCACCCGCATACAATCTTGAACCTAAACTTTACAAAAATTTGATGAACGTGAAATACACAACGCCTACACCTGTACAAATGCAATCGATCCCTATCATGCTCAAGGGCCGCGACTTAATGTCCTGTGCTCCCACAGGTTCGGGTAAAACTATGGCTTATGTGTTGCCCATTTTGCAAGATTTGAAAAAGCCAGAAAAGAAAACTAGTTATCGTGCATTGATTATTGCACCTACAAGAGAATTGGCACAGCAGATTGCTAGAGAAGCAACTATATTGGCACAAGATACGAAGTTAAGAATTAATGTGCTATCAAAGGCTACAGCAGCAGATAAATCACAAACACCTGAATCAAGACAAAAGTTTGGTAAGAGAAAAATCAGTAAATGCTTTTTCTTTTCTGATAAAATTTTCCATAGACATCTTGGTGACTACACCACTTCGACTTGTATATGCCATTAAAGAAAAAGAGGTTGATTTGAGTGCTGTTAGGCATTTGGTTTTAGATGAAGCCGATAAACTGTTAGATCAAGGATTTTTGGATCAAACAGATGAAATTTTTGCTGCATGTTCATCTACCACGATTCAAAAATCACTGTTTAGTGCCACCTTTTCTTCTCATGTAGAAGAATTAGCAAAAAGTGTTATGAAGGATCCAATTCGTATTGTCATCGGTGCAAAGTAAAAAAAAAAACCCCCCCATAAATTTCCAAAGATCGCATTTTATTCATTTTTTCTGCTTTAGGAATGCTGCTACAGATACCATTAAACAAGAACTATTGTTCACAGGAACAGAAGCAGGCAAACGCATTGCCCTTCGTCAACTCATTCAAAAGGGCCTTAAACCACCTGTCCTCATTTTTGTTCAATCGATTGATCGAGCCAAAGAACTGTTTCACGAACTTGTATTCGATGGAATTAATGTAGAAGTGATTCACTCTGATAGAACCAAGGCCCAACGAGACAAAATTATTGATTCATTCCGCGTAGGCAAAATTTGGGTCTTGATTGCGACAGACTTGATGGCTCGAGGTCTTGATTTCAAAGGCGTTAACTTGGTCATCAATTATGATTTCCCTCAAACAGTCGCAAGTTATATTCATCGTATTGGTCGTACAGGTCGTGCGGGACGTACAGGTGAGGCTGTGACGTATTACACACAAGATGATTTTCCCTATATGAAGAGTGTGGTGAATGTGATGAAGGAGTCTGGATGTGATGTGCCTGATTGGATGCTGAATATGAAGAATCCAACTCAAAAGCTAAAGAAAGAATTGAAACGAGGTATTAAACGTCCTCGTATTTCTAAAGTGTCGGATAAAAACAATAAAAAATAATTGAGCTTTACCATGATTTGTTGTAATATTACGTGTATAGTTTTTATTCAATAATAAGGGTAATAATAAATAAAAAAATGGGGGGGGGGAAATAGAAATGTTGAAATGAATTAAAAAATAAGGCATATAATAAAATTGCATGCAAAATCATAAAATGTACAAAGAAAAATTGTTCATAAGGGAATTTGCTTAAAGATTAAGGAGAGAGAAAAGAGAGATTGGGAGGGAAAGGGGAGCTTAAAAATTTTCTACATATACAAATAAAAATGAACCATCAAAAGCCATTCAGTAGTACAATCTAGCGGACCATGCTTCCTTGGAAGAAATGATACTTGCTAAACTGGGTAATACGATCTCTGACCATTGTGGTTGTTGAAATGCATAGGTAGGAGAAGAAGGATTTGAGGTGTCATCCTGGCTTAAGTAAGTACTTTCTGATAATGCAGGCGTGGTAGGAGGTGAATAAATACAACCTGTGCAAGCACACGATTGCTGCTCCTTGAGCATCATTTTTCGTCGTTCTTCTATAAAAGGTTGCCATTGTACAGATGGCTTTTTGCCGTTGGTGATATGATCCCTTTTCATATGTTTCGTTAATACTGTCTTTCGAACAAAACTTTTGGAACAGTCATCAAAAGGACATTTATAAGGTCTTTTGCCAGTGTGAGTTCGTCTAATAGCAAACGATGAACATTTTTAATTTTTTTATGGCTTTAACTGTTACCTATGTCTGGCAAGAGAACTACTATCACTAAAACTCTTATTACAATGTGGATGTTCACATACATGCGGTCTTTCCCCAGAGTGAGTTCGTAGGTGTACGGTTAAGGCAGAGCGCTATTTAATAAAATTAGATAATTATGCTAGTAATTTAATTGGATTTGAATGTTACCTGAATGAAGCTTTTACCACAGCTTTCTTCTCGACATTTGAAAGGCCTATTGATCCATTAGAAACTAGAATAAACTTTATTTAATCTGCTCTACCTTTCATTGGTGTGAATACGAGAGTGTCGAACGAGATCAGATCTTCTACCAAAAGTCTTTTTGCAATCTTTGAATCCACATTCAAATGGTCTTTCAAAATTAGGTAAACTTTCTTGATGAACAAGCTCCAATATCTCCATACTTTCTTTATTGTTATGTTTAAGGGGTATAGATATTACAATTCTTCTTCTCGCTTGGAGACTTTGTAAGTCGTATATATAATAATTCGTATATAAAAATAAGCTTTTTTTGTATAATTTTTAGTTCAGTTGTCAAGACAACGAAAAAAGATAGTTAATATAAAGAAGCAACAAAAGAGGAAGGAATAAAAATGAAAAGAGAGAAAAAAAAAAGATGAAGTAAACATTTCAATGTGCTTATTTATAAAGAGAGGGAAAGAGAGAAAGAGAAAACCCTAACTTTTCTCTTTGTATTATTCTGCTTAATCCCTTTTTCTCCTGATAATAGAAAGAAAAAAAAGCTTTTTTGTACACTATCACTTTCTCTCTCTTTGTAAATAGAGACGCGTTAGAAGTATAAAGGAGAGGGGAAAGGGGAAGTGCTATAATTGAAGTTGAAGGATAATCGCGCTTATTAAATAAATAAAGATGTCACTCCCTCAAACACCCCTTCACTCCTATTCATTTTATATGCGGGAATGAGTAACATGGTTTGTTATATAAATCATAATTAATATATGAATGTCTATGCCCTTCCTTCTCCCTTTTGTCATCGATCGTGAGCGTTTGTGTCGCAATGTTTCACATGTTCGTTGCATGGTCTTCATTACTGACTCCGATGTCTGTTCGCTTTCTTTAATGAATAAATCCCATATGTGTCGATCAAAGCATCAAAAAAGAGAGAGAGACATTTATTGATTTATATATATATAAAAAAAAAAAAAAAAAAAAAAAGAAAAAACTTTTTGCATTCGGAGCAAAATTCGGAACACTTCGAAGCACTTTTGTCTCGATTTACCCTCACCGTGCACAAACACTCTCCGAGAAGAAAGTTGACAAGTAAAAGATCACAAATAAAATGATATGTTGCCCCTATCGTAGCACATTTCACAACACTTGTTTGTAGTACAGTGTTTCTAATCTTACAAAAATTAGCTTTTAATTGCTTTTCCTTTCAACTCAATGTTTCTTTCTCTCTCTCTCTCTCTCTCCTCTTGTATACTCCTAACAATCGACATTGGTTGAATATCTCTCCTTCTCAATCCAATTAAAAGAATATATTATATTGAAAGGAGAGGGGAATAAATCTCCTAGGGTTACAATTAATGTTTTTTTTTTTTGTTTATTTGCTCCAAAAAAAATCATTCAAGATTCATGCGAAGATGCAGCTTATCTATTAATGTTTGTAATAAAAAAAAGGAGGGCTATTTTTTGAATGAAAAAAGTATACAAACAAAAAGGTTCCTAAAATGCCCTGAAGCAATAAACAATCAATACGCCAAAAATGTTTTTTTCTGGCGCCCTGCTCTTATTCCCTAAAGAAGTAGTTCTTTCCAAATGAAATGCCTATATTCATCGGTTTAGATTTTTTTTAAATAATTAGTAATCTAGATTCTATAACCTGTAGGCAGGCTATGTAGGCAACATAATATTTCCTTATTTTGTATGTTGGCCGATAATTAGAAATTTTACTTACCAAAATGAAACTAGATTGGGACTCAAGGACATACTAGCACTTTTTTATTCGAAACTTATTATATAGAATCAAAAAAATAAAGATTTTGCTTTATTATAAAAGTTGTTTAAGAGTAAAGGGATAAACAAGAGATCTGTTCAATTGATTATTACAAACAAGAATAGTTTTACTCGCTTTTTGATTTCATATATAATCTTTTTTAAATGAATCAATCCTCCTATAAAAACTGGTATGAGTTAATCAAATTTACTCAACGATGGATAATGAATTAAGCGATAGGATTGACTATAGTCAACATTCAATTTTAACCATTATTTGTTTTACTAATAAATGACATATAATAGCATGTATCACAATGCAAATTCAGCCACATCAACAAAGAAAGAGTTGACGATGATACAAACCCAACAACAAATAGAAGAAAAAAGACGTCAACAAATAAGCATTTCTTCTTCTTTTTTTTTTTTTCTTTTATCTCTTTTGATTGAATGCAAGCGGGCTCACACAAAAAGAAAGCAAAGAGAAAAAAAAATATAACAAACATAGTCAAAGTTTTAAGTTTGGATCCATTTAATATATTGAACCAATCTCTATCAGCTATATTTTCTCAACAAAGAGGAATAAGAGATTGCTTGCTAGGCATAATTAATAGCTATCAACGTTAAGCAAGTCTCAAATTGCCAAGTAAAACAGTAACCAGTCATTCATGAATACATTTACTTCATAAGAAATATTTGAAATTGGATAACACCATTTATAAATCATTGAACGTTGATCGGAATCTTTGTCACGAAACAAGAAGGAAGCCGTATCATTACTGGTATCATTGGGCACAAAGATGGCTGACTACCAACATGGTAGAGTTAATACAAAAAGCACAAATTCTTTAACTAATTCAAACTATTAATATGAATATGGGTTGACCTTAATAAGGCTAAGAAGAAATGACCTAGCTATTTACACAAGAGTATTCAATGAACCTAATGGCATCAAATACTTGAATCAACAAAGTTGTTTTACTTGAGATAGAAGCAGTAGCTGCAAATTTGATATGCAACAGAGACAGCTAAAAATTGAGGTATTGGTTAATAGTCTTGGGGAGTGACACGGAAGCTTTGAACCAAAAAGAGCTTGCTGTTGAAATATACAGATTCAAGCTTTTATACCAAACTCAAGAACTGTGACCAAATCTTCATCATTTGTCCAGATTTATCTGCTGCAGGAGAAGCTTTCAAAAAACAGGCAACCACACAATGTAACCATATACAGTATGGCTAAATTCATTTATAATGCTATTATTTACTTTCTTAAGCAAGCTAAATTTTAAATTAAATTTTACAAAACATAACAGAAAATAAAGAAAGTTGAAT
This sequence comes from Rhizopus delemar RA 99-880, assembly GCF_000149305.1. Lineage (NCBI taxonomy): Eukaryota > Fungi > Mucoromycota > Mucoromycetes > Mucorales > Rhizopodaceae > Rhizopus > Rhizopus delemar. The sequence goes on from NW_027137829.1 coordinate 155,031, forward strand.
AGACGCGAATAAATAACATGTTTTTACTCTTCAATTTAGGCAGATTTACGACTTTTGATCAACGCTGATTGTTACAAAATTAACAGTGATTATCTGCATGCCAAAAAATTCATAAGAATGAAATAATCGAAATTGGAGAGATTGAACAAACAAGTAATTTTATTGTATTAATCTTCATCAATTTGCCATTCATCTCTTGCTTTTAAAGCATTGCTTTCTATGTCCATTTTAGCTTTATTACTGCCTCTTTGAACAAAAGGCTTTAAACCTTTTTTAAAGTTACGCATGCAAATAAAGCCTAATATACTACTTGTCATATTCAATATAATACCAATAAAGACTAATTATGCATTAGTTTACAGGGAGAGATACGTTATGTCAAGATCATTACCTAATACAATCCAAGTGTACCAATAGTCATTAGGCTGGAATGTTTGATCAAGAATGAGTACAAAGTGAAATAATTCTATAATTTGAAATGTAATAAAGATAATCATCCTCAGTTTACTTTCTGTACTTCCCTACAACATATAAGTAAGCACCATATTAATTTAAGATAACCCAACTTACTGCTGTTCTTGCAAAATAAAGCATTGGTAAAATAATTGCAGTAACAATGACTTGAATCACAGTCTTCCACAAATTATCGTGATCTTTCTTTAAAGCAAATTGAATCAAGTAAAACAAAGAAACCAAGAAACCGGTGAATATATTGATTTTTAAAGATAAGACAAAGAATTGAAATGTTCTGTACATTTCTATTCATTCTATAAGTAAGAAAAAAAAAGGTTACATGTAATATATATCAATGCTTACTTTGAATTTGAACATCTGCACCAATCTTCTTGTAGATATTCCAACCGAATTGTTTGGACATTTGTATACTCAAGAATGCCATGATGATAGCAAACACCACGAGCACTGCAGATAACGCGATCTCTAATTTTTCAGCAGTGAATAGCGGACCAACTGGAGATCCAACATTTGTTAATCTTTTAAGCCATTTGACTCCATCAAATATTTGGAGTGCACCTAATATTGCACAAACAGCGTTTAAAATAGCAAGTGCCAAAATCTCTGCTGTATTTTGATATGTCGTCTGTTGAAATTATTAGCTACTTTATCCAATAAATTCTGTTTTCTACTTTACTGCATCAAACACCATATAAATAAACCAGCACTGGAAACTGATAAATGCAACATTTTCCCATTTGATCCTATCAAGGCGGTCCTCTGCTTGTTGTGGTATAGATTCGGTAGTTGTTGTATTATTTATATCTTTTGGTAACAGCGAAGCCTCATATGTATTTAAATAGCATACAACTGCTTGTAGTGCTACAATGATGATACATTGTAAGGTTGCCATAGAAACATAAAGCTTAGACCATTTTGTCTCTGTCACTCGATCTATCTATGCGTGTCAAACAAAGAAAAACATTTGTTTGTTTATTTCTAATAAGGAAAAATAAAAACAAAAATAAAAGAGGCTTACAATTTTTGTAATTGTCACCATTAGACTAATAATATAAAAGAAAGAGAAAAAGGAAAGAAATAAAGTTGGTGATAAAAAAATTTCTGAATTAAAAAAAAAGTTTGTGCCTGCCTCTGCTCTTTAATGTTTCATTCGTTTCACTAAATTTAGTGCGACTTTTTAAATAGCTTAATCGGCTTCATATGTATTAGAATTGATATTCAACAAATTAACATTTCTTTTTCTTTAAGCCTATTTAAAACAAAGTATGTAACTTTCATTCGTGTCTATTTGCTTTTAAAATGGTATAACCATAACAGTTGCTCGAGTTTTCTTTTTATTTTTAAGCGGAGGTTTTGTCTGCAACGTCTAGACCTTCCTGTTTGTTTGGATTCCTGTTGGCTGCTCTCATTTTACTAGAGGGTATTTCATTTATTTTATTAAAAAAGCCAAGAGATATAATAATAAATTAGCAAAGAAGTACAACTTGTTTTCAACACTTTGTTTCAACTACAACTCTTGCTTTACTTCTGTAAATGGCACACGTGTACAATCAATTCCTTTTTATTTATACCAAAGGAAGGCCTATGACTCCTAGATTTATTCTCATCCTTTCTGTCTTTGTGTTCTCGTCTGACCTACCTACTTTTAGATCATACAAGAAGTTATTCTTTTCACTAACGGGTTTATTGAATAATAGCATTTTGAAAGTAGTTAAAGCAAGATAAAGAATAGTAGAAACACGTTTGTTTATAGAATTAGGTATAACACCTGAGATTAATAATGAATAAAGTCATTGGTGTGCTTGTTGAAATAGAAACATAGGCTCGGGTGCTAATCAGTTGGAATTTCTTAATGCTAGTTCTACGCGGCTATTGCCGATGTCGATCGTACAATGTGTTTTCCAATCTTTGTACAAAAATATGCTGGTAGCTCTGCTGTATTTTGATACTTATTCTCTTTTGAAGTATACAACTAACTTGATGTTGACTTAAAATCATCCAATTCCAGTGGGCACAATTTTGAGGGATAAAAGGCCGTAGTGTAGTACAAATCTGGTTCTATACCCACATCCATCGAACCGATTCATATGAAATCATCCATTGTATGACTAGTAAAGTGTTTACGTTATTTAAAGACGAGGAATTAATGACAAGACATTTATCAACTCGAGCTTGTTGTTATCTTGGTCAACATTCAACCAAAGATTAACTCAAAATCCAAAGCTACCTTCAAGGTCATCATTTAATTTTACTTCCTTCTTTGCTGAATTGCTGAACACTCTTGTTATCACCAATTGAGATTAATCAACCATTCAAAATGATCTCTAGCAGCCCTTTAAACATTTAGTAAATTTGTACAATCGGACAAGTATACTCAATATTACGTTTTTTAATATTGTAGGCACAAATAATATGAGTAATAATTAAAGAGGCTAACCACAGTGGTTAGACAATCCAAGCAGAATGCTTGCATAGCTTCAATAAACTGTAGCAGTTAATACATGCTATCCAGTTTATATTTTTGTCCATATTTATGATGGCCGATGTATGTTATTAAAGATTTCTGTATTATTGTAACATTCAGATGTTAGTCATATTGACAGCAATGTCTCACTTGATATCATAAATATTACTGTTTGAAGCATCTTTGACAGCCTGAGATTATAAGTTTACTAAATGTTCAACCACTTATTTTGATACTTTTAAGCTCTGATTCAATGTAATCCAGTCATGCTTGCAAGTATAAAGCACTCTCATAATGAAAAAAATAATTATCAAATGTGAAGAATAAAAGTCTTTATCCTAATTTTCAAACCCGCACGCAATCTTTATCTTGTTCACATTTAATCAAAATATAGTAAGAGCATTTCTTTTTGACGACTTTTTTAATCAAATCTTGTGAAAATGTATAAAAAATATGAACCCAGTTTTAACCTAATAAGTTTCTGCATTATGAAGCCCTTTGAGCAAACCCAATTCGTTTATTTTCATAATCATATACAGATACATATTGTTGAAGAAATCCATAGCCTAAAATAGCATCAACAAATAGTGGACTATCTTGAATATAAGTATAACAGAACTCTTTTGAATATGTAAGCTAAAAAAGAAAGTGCAGCTTTTAGTCTATAAATCATAACAAGTAAACAAAATTTACTGTTCCATTCGCGATTAGATATTGATGAGGAGTAATAATGAAATCATTATTATTTATTTGAAGAGTAATATTTGGTAAGTTTGTCGCGTTACAAGGAAAAATATATTGACCTAAAGCATCTTGCTGTACATTTTCTATGTTTCTAAACACAATATTAATAATCTCTTTTGGAAAGTATATCAAAGTGGATCCTTTGTAAATAAATAAAAATGAGTTCATTTCACGACATCTATTGTCCTTAATTACCGGTATCCACCATGGCTGAAATGCCATTTTTATATCTTTTTATGTAGTTTCCTATTTTAATGCTTTGAATATCTATTGCCCAATAATCCTATATACACATTAATATGATGAATAAAAAAATGGTAATTGTAGTTACAGTATATGCTTTTTTGTTTGTTACTGGTGCATACTTTATATCACCCACTACATGCTTTGCTTCTACTCCACCAAACACGATTTCACCATTAATACGTGGTTGTTTAGTCGTGATGGGTTGAAAATAAACTGAAAATACTTTTTGATTGATCACATCCTTTTCGTGCATCGTTGTTACAAGCGTCGGAATAATTTTATTTTCAGGATTATTGTACATACTTAATCTGTCAGGGCCAATACCCAATATACCGTCTAGTGAACAAGTTGATATGTCGTATTCAACTCATACTATATACATACCTGCCCCGTTCAATGTCAATTCACCATCATTATAATCAGATACTGCAAAATTCTATAGACAAATGAGTTCTTTATATACACAATAGCAATTTAAACCACTTTACAACGCCAGGTACGGGTGTATCATTGATAGTGATTGTATCCTGAGCATAATATCCAGATGAAAAACCTTCTCCATAACGAACACTGAATGGAAGGTGAGTTGAATTGAATGTGGATGAAAGAGAAGGCTCTAGGGTATGTAAAGGATACCCACAATAACGACCACAATGAGAAACGGGTACCCAAGTACTCGACGATCCAGTATCTAATAATAAAGTAAAAGGTTGAGGTGGTGTTCCTATAGAGACATCAATCAAATAAGCCAAATCCACATTAGCAAGTGGAACATCAATTAAGGAGGCTGCCTTCATCTTGTTGCGATCGACTGCTTTAAAAGGAATAGAAATTAATTTTTGTGCCATTATGATTGTCACTGCTGTTGATAAAAGTAAAGTAAACCTCATTCTGTCCGTTATCTCCCTCTGTTCCCCGACCTTCCTTTCTTCTTTTCTCTTTTATATGTGTGCAAGAATGTTGTATAAATTAAAAAAGTTTGGTTTTAAACCAATTCTACATATTCCTCTCTTTTTCCTTTTTTTCATATACAAATAAAACAAGATTTATTGTACTAAAATAATAAAGGAACTTATTCCTTTCTGACCTTCTTGGTCTTCTTAACACCACGGAATTTCTTTTCACGGTTCTTCTTTTCCTTGCGTTGCTTACGACCACCCTTGGGAGGTTCAGCAAGACCGTAACGAACGAGACGGTATCTGGGTTCAAACTTCTTGAGAGCTTCCAAGTTGTCATAGATCAAGGCGAAACCAGTGGTCTTTCCACCACCAAAGTGGGTCTTGAAACCAAAGACAGAGACAACTTCCTTTTCGGCCTTGTACATCTTGGCAATCTTGGCACGGAGTTCGTCCTTGGAAACATTGGCAAGTCCAGGGTGAATGACATCAACGACCATTTGCTTACGTTGGAGTAAACGGTTGGTAAGGAACTTGCGAGTTCTGATAGTGACAGATGCAGCGTCGGCCTAAATGAGTGTAAAATGTTAATCGAATGGATTCCATAAAAGAATAAAAGAAAAAAAAACAAGCAAATGAAATATAAATCATTGTATTCGAGCACAAGTAGAGTAAATCATGCTTGTTTTTAAATGGATGAATGATCTTTACCATATTGATGATATGAAAAGGGAAGGGTCTTTTTAAATGGCTTCTTGCAACTTTACTTTAGGACTTCCACACCTCTTTTAACATCATAGGTATGCCCTTTCCCCCACCCACCAAATCGTAAAGATTCATGTCCGGCAATCGATGACCGGACAATTTAATCGGTGTTTAAATCAAGTTCGAGAGCCATAGGATATTTCCTTATACTTTACCAAATAAACTAATGCGTTATATAAATACTCTCGGCCTCTTATTTTCGGATAAAATGAATTTTTAATGAGACAGATGATATTATCCGCAGACCTACATGCATTTTCCTTTCTGCAACGCATGATGAATGATATGCTTCCAAGTAAAACAAAAGTCTAGACAGAGGAAATCACAGGGGAGAGGAGTTGTGAGAAGATTCGGGTCAATTTTAGGTTGTATCATTTGAAATAGACAAGTGTTCCTTTTAAATGTCATATTGCAATGAATAAGACAGTTAAATGCGGACTTGAATATTTCATCAAACCAAATACATAAAAATGAGTTGGATGCTTTATTTCTTTGAATGACGCATTATCTATTGTTAGTCAGGATAGAAAAGCTTTATGATGCTACTTGTTATAAGAAGCATACTATTATCAGACAAATAAAATAAACAAACTTGTTAAAGATAAAACAGTTGATAATAATTATTTTATAATAGAAAAAGCATTTGATGTAGTCATCGTATGAAAGAAAAAGAAACAATGAAGACTACTTTATTAGGAAAGATGCAGTCTTTTATGATCGAGTGATGTTTCTCTTGAGCTATCGTCGTCATATTATATTTGGTAGCAGCAGTATCGAATGAATCAAGAAAGGAAACAATACTCTTACCAGAGGGCATGACAGGACAGTAACACTTTAGGGCTCAGCTCAGGTACGTGACCAAATGTCAAAAGCTTTATTTTTTTCTTTTTGATCCCAAAACATTGGGACCTTGACAGTAGTACAAGAGTAATGACGTATATAACAGAGTGTAATAGATTACATCTTTCATTATTATAAAACGTGATAGAGCATTATATGCGCTGAGTGTATAATTTGACATGGTGTCTATGTTTCTTACTGGATTGAACTGAAATTTAAAGTCAAGAGGGAGAAGATTTAAACTTTTTTAGAACAAGAAAGGTTGTGATCCTATAGACTTTCATTCTAAATTCCCATATTTATACTTTCTACCTTTTTCTATAAATCTCTCTCACTTTTTTTTTTCTTTCTTCTTCTTTTTTTTTGGTGATATGAAGACTATTTATTTATATGCAGAAATTAGAGCAACTATCACCAATGATAAATGTAAATATAAACAAGAGAAAGAATGAGCACAGTTATAAATATTAAACATATCTAATAGAATCAAACCCTATCAAAGAATAACATGCAAGCAAACGTCACTTTTGAACAGCTTGTTCACAATCCTCTCACTCCTTTGCTCGGTAATAATCCTCTTTTTCTTTTTCTTTTTCTCTTTATTAATTAAAATGTATTTAGATGACAGTTTGATACCATCAACAACAATAGAAGATATACAACATAGTTTAAATCAAATAATTAATAGAACATTAATAAAAGAAGATGAGATCACTACTGAAGAAGAAGCCTTGTTGATCTATCATGCTGAACAACTCAAGATCATGTCGATTGAACTGCTAAGCACAGAAAGAAAAGTAAGAGAGCTGTTGCTGTTGGAGTCATCTGTATCAGAGCAATACGAACTACGTGAAAGAGCCTATCGACAGAGAATAGAGGAATGTGATGAAGTATCAAGGCAACAATTGGAATTGATTGATCATCTTGTCGAATTATCAGACCATCTAAAGAAACCAGAAAAGAAAAGACATAGAAATTCATTCATGACAACCACCACTTGGCAAAGCTCAGAAAGCAGTTTTTTTGATAACAGTACATGTGCTACCAGTATTAGTAGCCATAGTGGCTTTTATGTTCATCCTAAGCCTACTGAGCATCGAGGTGACTGGCGATATAAGCTTTGTGTGTGGATAGGTGGAAGTATTGGAGGTGGTAGACTTATTCATTCATTTGAGAATCAGAAGCAAGTAAGAGAGTTTCTTATTGCGGGATTTGGTGTGATTCAATCATGCAGATACAACTATACGTTTCACATCGACCAAGCTCAACGTAGTCGATTTAAACTTCTATCCAAGTCATTATGGACACCAGATGATCAACAAGATCAGTGTCAATCGGGTACTTGTCTAACTCGATTTTCATTCAAGACCAGAAGACATCACTGCAGAAGGTAAAATGAGCTGTTAATAAATGAAGTCTGTTCTAAAAGGTGATATTAGATGTGGACAGATGATATGTTATTTACATAGTTTAAATAAACTACCACTATTTTCATCATCAAACAAACAAGAGAAGTTCAGCTGGTACCGTGTATGTGATGCTTGCTTTATTGACTTGGTATTGGTTAATAATGTATGATAACAAACTAAACAATAATGTATATAATTGTAAATAAAATATTTTGAAGTTGTTTATATAATGCAAGGATAATGACAACGTATCACAAATGCCTTAAACATTTATTTTTATTTACAAATAAATTAAAACCCAAATAGGCGCATGATGTTTATCTTCATCGCCTTTACCCGACTCAGATCGAGAAACGTATGGAAGCTAAAAAATGCTGAGGGAAAATCGATTCAGGCTTTTTTTTTTTTTTTTTTTTTTTCTCAGGATGAGAGGATGGTGATGGTGAGAATTTTTCATGGCATAGATAGTCAAGCTCATAAAGAATGGGGGCAAATAACAGGCCATCAAAGAAATCAAGCAAGGAGGGCTTGAAAGGAACGTGGTGTTTGATTAGATAATTTGTTCAGAAGGAAGATCAGAAGATCGGATATTGTTTCAGGCAATTATAGTCAATGGTACATATTGAAACCATGAATAGAATGGGACTTTATAAATGTCTGTGAAGGATGGAAGAGGCATGGCCTATTCTGGTCATTGGTAGTCACAAGAAAGGGTCCAAGGAGATAACCGGATGTTATTGGAAAAGAAGCGTAAAGTTATGGGATGAATGTTTTTGATAGAGATTGTCTTGTTAGAACTGTAGCTGGATCTATTTTAGAGCTCGTTTGTCTAGGTGTAGATATTCTCTCTACAAATGTGACTTTGAAAGTGTATATTTGGTGAATGATTAATGGGGGGACGGATATGGATCAATAAGCAAGAAAACATGGTATTGTCTGAATGCTTAAAGGATCGTAGAAGGAATTGTGATTGAAGAATGTAGATTTGTTCTTGCATTGAAGGTTGTTTTGTAAGGTGGACCACAGATATAGTGTTTTCTAAAAAAAAAAAAGAAACTTTTTCCCTACAATAATAACCATTTTATATTACTATGTTCTAAAATAATTATATGCTTGTCCACAGATATTCTATTAGGCTACAAAACTATTTTTGGTCGCTCACAAAAAAAAAAATCTCGATTGGAGTTTGTTCAAAAGCATTCTCTGGCATGGAGGTATCTTGCTAATTAGCGATAACTACACACTTTCAGACATATTAGAAACCTAACAAAATCATGCATCAACTAGTCTCATTGGGATAAATAAAATTAGTTTTAGTGTTCTTCTTAAGGCTTGCTCTTATACACACATTGTATGTGCTCAATTCGATTACGGTTTGTTGATCAATACTATCGAATCTTCTATTATACAAGCAAATTGAAGGCATGATTAAATAAAATATGAAAGGCGTTTATAATAAACAGTTATCAAAATGTGTTAATAGAATATATAATTATGAATACCTGTGAGAAATACCGATTAAAATAGAAGTTTAACGCTTATTATGAATAAGAAATAATGAACATCCTTAAATGACGCCTTCCACTTTTGAGCAGCCACAAACTGACTTATGGATCTTTGGAGAATACGCATTTAATTTTGTTTATTAGGAATAAAGTTGTATAAGATAACAGTATTACATGTATTCTATTCAAGTTTTCTGTCATCGAACATCTCAGGGTTGTTCTTGTGCTGTTCAAAAGAAAGAAAACTTATTTGTTGATTCAGAGTCAATATTGATTAAAGTTTGTTGGGATTCCATACTGTTGTTATCAGCTAAATCAATTATTATTTCTTCTTCATTGAAACTGTTAGAGAAATCAACTATTCTAGCAGTACAATAAATCTACTTATACTTGAAACAGGAATGATATGCTTGTATAATCCAACATGATCAGGGCATGAATAAGCAGAAAGATCGTTATTCTGTCAAGCATGATGGAGAAAAGCGTGTTTATCAACTATGCTTTGTTGTCAAAACAAAAATGAACTTTAACAGTCAAACTAAAGCTGAAACGCCTTTTCGCGATAGAAATCTTAATTTCGATGGTTGTAGTTAATATCACTAACGTTAGATTTGTTCCTTTTACTGCTTAATTTGTTGCCAAAAAAGAAAAATAATGACTGAAGTGAAGAGTATTTGTATATCTTGAAATTGTATGTGGTAACTCATATAAAAAAAATAACTTGTGCACAAACAAACAACTGCACAAAACTAAGCCGTCAAAAAAAAAAAAAGGAAATTCAACTTTCTGTTCAAACAAGAAACAGTTCATCCTATCAAAGAGTGCTTAGGCGATAAAGTATCTGTAAAGAAGACAAGGTAATTAAAAGAAAGGGTATATCTATTGTATTTGGTTTGTACAAATAAATACAACAGGAATAGTTGCCGTAAAAAATAAATAAACAAAAGCCATGGATGGCATTTATTTGCTTTTCAAAGAATATTTGTCGTATAAACTGACTCATCATGAGGTTAATAGAACGATGAAGACAGAAATAAATGGAATATCATTCATTTCAAAGGATATTAAAATAGCTATCAAGTTGACTTGAGCTTTGTAATTCTGGTACATATAAATTCTGTAAACACATGCTTATCACAAAAGCATTCTTTTCTTTGTTTACTACAACTCGTGTCTTGAGAAGACGTGTCAACTAAAACAAATGATTCAGGCCAATTTGAAGACCTCGATGGATTATTTGTCATATAATGAAATTGCGTTTTCTTTATTAAGCAAGAAAAAAGTTACGATTTTTTTATTCAAGAGAATCTTACAAAGTGCGTTATACATGAATGTCTAATATATAATTTTCTATTTTTTATTGATCTAATTCGTACAACATCAACTCATAAAGCTTAATTGATGTCGCTCGACCGCTATTGCTTTTTCATAAGTCGATCAGTCAAACAAGGCAGCAATATACCTGTCGCAGCATGACAAATTCCTATGTTATTTATTCAATTTACCGATCATCTTCTCTATCAAAGTTTTTGGAAACTAGACGGTTTTCAACACTGATTTGATTTTGCTTTATTCTCCTTATACCAGAATAGCTTACTTTTTAATAACCCTTTTTAAATAAAAGCAATAATAACCTTTGATATGAAACGATACTGTTCAAAATCATGAATAACAAAAACAACCTTTTGCATTTTAAACTGAAGAGGCGCGATTGATTTATTAAAAAAAAATCTATCGCCATTGACTGTCCTTGTGCTTATGGTGCTTCTCCTTCTTTTTCTTTCCATGATCAGAGTCAGAGTCAGAATCAGAGGAGGAGGAGGAGGAATCAGAATCAGAACCAGAGCCTCTTCTATCCTTCTTCTTCTTTTTCTTTTCTCCCTTTTCCTTCTTTTTCTCTTTATGTTCGGAATGATGTTGCTGTTGGGGAGGAGCATAGTGGGCGGCAGCAGGAGGAGGAGCGTGGTAGGCGGCAGCAGGAGGAGGAGCGTGGTATTGAGGTGGTTGGTTATCATTCTTGTAAGGCATGTTTTGGGCTTGATGGTGCATAACAGGAGGCACAAATGGTTTCTCATCATGTTTATGCTTTAACTTTTCTTCTTCTTCCTTCTTTTCAAAGTGTTCTTTTAATTCATGGGCACCCCAAGCGGTCAAACCAATGGCAGCTGCGCCAGCTAAAACACCACCACCATATTTCTAGTATAAAAGCTTAATCAAATGTTATATATTCGTCAAGTTAACTTACAGCCCAAGTAGGAATGGTTCCTCTTGATTTAGCTTCGTCAAATTCTTCTTTAGTCATATTATCAGTATTCACAGTACCGGGCATGCTGCCTTCAGAATTATATCGGATAGGAGCAGGAGGAGTAAAAGGGGGAGGGGTACCAGTACCATAATTATCAGGAAGAGGGTTGGCAGGACCCAAAGAAGAATAAGAACCTTGACGGCTTTCGGATTGATGGTGAACACTTGTTTGAGAATGTGTAGTAGATTGTTTATAGGCTACTTGCTCACCACCTTGCAAGCTCATATTACCAAAAGACGAAGTAACTGAACTGACCGTATTTGATCCCTGAATGATAGATGTTAAATAATGTTTTCATTCACTTTTTTTCTCTTACGTTGAATACTAAATTCAATTGAAGTTCACCAAATGGTTGTCCATTAGAAGCTGAAATTAATTGGACCCATTTTGATTCGGAGCCTTGATTAAAGACATGATTGAGCTCGACTTTTGAATAGGCAAGAAGGCCACCACGATTAGGATTTTCATTAACCAATTCAATCGTTAAAATATTTTGACCTTCAGGAACATTGCTAATAGAAAAAAAAATATATAAGTCTGCAAGATGACATGTATAAAAATAGATTGTTTACCAAGTTAAGCTATTTTTCCATGAAGGTTCGCGGCCATCGACAGAGTGTGTTCTGTGTTTTTCTGTTTCTTGAATAAAGCAACCAACAAAGAGTTTTGCTTCTATAAAACAACGTTGAGTACCTAAAAAAATAGAGAATCCCCCTTCCCTTCCCCTCCCCCCTTTTTTTTATTACCTTCAATAGAGGGTATGTTTCTTGCAGTAACTGATAGGACATTGCATTAATACAAAGTTTTAAACATACTCTTATCCTTATGTACCTGGTGTCACACTTAATTTTCCAACAGCCATATTTATTTTAAATTGAAAAAGAAAAAGGAAAAATGAGAAAAAGGACAAGTTCTATTTTTATATATGATTACAGTATACTCTTTCAGAAACTATTCGCCAAACTTTTGAAAAAATTAGCTGAATTTAAAAAGTACAATTAGCCATTTTCCTGGGGCAACCTTAGCCAAAAAATAAGTCCTTTTAGCCAGATTCAGCATACAAACTAGCCATGTCGTAGTACCCTTTCTTTATCGCTTCGTTTTAATTTACTTAGCTATTATTTATAAGTGCTTTTGTATATGAAGACGGCCTTGGAAATTTTCTAGGAGAGATTAGAGAAGAAGCAGTAATTACTGAAATCGAGTTGACGTTGAAACTTATCCACTAGACAGCGTTACGAATTATAATCAGTGCATCGGCTTAAAGACTCCTGAGAAGCAGGTTATAAAAAAAAGAAAAAGTTGAACGCGCTGAGGAATCACTAGTTGAGGCTCATTCAACAGGGAAAAAAAGACGAGCTTACAGAAAATATTTGGACGGGGATAAAGAGTATTTCTTTGAGTTAGTTTATGCAAAGGGTCTGAAAGTAGTCCAAGCCGCAAGAAAGCTGGGTATGCCTACGCAGACTGCCCAGGGCTATCACTATAAAGAACAAAAAGATCCGCAAATCATTATTCAGCGAAAAGCTGCAAAGAATCCTGTTGGAAGAGTACCATCTTTAGGCGAGGAACACAGCATATTTTTAGTTAATTACATCAATAAGAAGCCATCGTTGTCATTCGATGAAATAATGAACGGTTTGTCAGCTCAATTCATGAATCTGAACATATCTAAAACTGCTGTATACAACTTCATGAAAGAAAAATGCAGAATCAGTTTGAAGAAGGCACACTTCCATTCAATGGAAAGAAACTCATCTGAGAAAATCCAAAAAAGATACGAATTGATTAAAAAATGGGTGAAGACTGATTTAGACTATCCCATTAACTGTATATTTATCAGCGAAGCTACTTTTCATATCGATATGAAAGAACTGTAGCTTGGTCTAAGATAGGTAGTCGTGCTGAAGTAGTTATCCCCATGACAAGAGCAAAAACTACAGCTATAATTGGGGCAATTTCTCCGTATGGAGTTATCAATGTGAAAGTGAGAAGGCCAAGAGTAGTTAACCAGAATAAGAAGAGAAAGTCAGGGGTGGTCAAGCTGTAACAACACTCAAAGTAGAGGCCGTACTGTCATAGGCCACTGTTTCAATTTCATATGCGATACAATGAATGCTTTAGACAAACACAAGGAGCTCAAAGATTGCCACATAGTAATGGATAACGTGCCTATTCATATGGATGCTGACAGTGAAAAAGAGATCAACAGGCGGGGATATGGTTGTGTATATCTTCCTCCATATTCCCCTAAGTTAAGTCCTATTGGGCAGTTTTGGTCTGTTTGTAAGAGCAAAATGAAAAGGAAAGAACTCTTGCAAGAAGAATAGTTACCCTCAAGAATACGTGATGTACGCAATAGCATTATTTTGAGTGAACTTAAGAGATTTTGTAGATATTCCATAGCAAGGTTTGAAGACTGCTTAAATAGATAACATATTTAATACAGGCGTTCCACTGCCAAAAAAAAAAAAAAAAAAAAAAAAATTGGAGGACTTCCAAAAAAATTCACCAGTTGTTAAAAGCCCAATTCACTGATCAAAACGTTGGCGAAACGAAGTCGAATGATGTGATAGATGCCCACCCTTGGTATCGTCAGCTCTTTGGCTCTCGAGATTATTGTCTTTAGCATAGCTAGCTATAATTTAGTTTAGTTTTATATATTATCATCCCTCCAAAAAAAAAAAGACCACATAAAAGTGGAATATTCATTTTTTGGAAATATAACTTGCTAAACTTATAAAAAAAAGCTTACCTGTCAGTAATATCTGACTCATTGTTACTGAAATATTTCTCTTGAAGATTTCTTTTTTCGTTCAAACAACGCTGAAAAAAGACATTGAGTGTTTTATCCATCCTGTACAACCTTTTCTTGTTACTTTTCCGGCCGATTCGCATACACAATATGTGAGACGATCGTCTGCTTTCAATCATGTTCTTCTAACGTCACCTTTTTCCTTTGATCAAATCTCCTCAATTAGATTTAAAAACAGTGAATATGGTAGTAAGTATAAGCGCTTAGAGTCTCTGTCCTTGATCAATTTTTCATTACTTTCGGCTTATGAATAGGTACATAACAATATATTGGCCTTTCATAACATTTTTATCCAGTACCTCCATTGCATTAGTGAGGTAGGCTAAGAAATGTTTGTTTCTTGTTCCAAATTTACCATTTACTTTTACTTCTTTACTATCTGCCCTTATTTTCTTTGAAGGAACTGATTCTGATTTTTTAACTTCAACATTTATGATATCAACTTGGGAGATTGCACTTAAAGTTGTAAAATTAACACCCTTTCCGGTAAGTACAATACTTTTTGGGGGATTGCCTTTGTATGAACGACCATGGTTACTTTGAGTATGTAAACAGAAACCAGCTTCATCAATAAAAACACAATGCTTAGCAAAATCCAACTCTGTGTTACCTACGTATTGTTCAATAATGGCTTTTCGTAAAGCAATTACTCTGTCCGAATTTCTTGCCGCTGTTATCTTTTCAAGTTTCTTTAAAGTTATATGAATTTTATTTACTAAATGTTTGTGGATTCCAGAAACTGAGGTTTTTAAATCCTCAAATTTCCTATGAAGTTTTTCTTTTAACTCATCATCTAATGCCGCGCGAGGATTCTCTTTGATATAGCTCACGGGAAATTTAGAAAGCTCCTCAGTCAACTTAGAGCATGGTTTTCTACGAGGTTTGGGACAAGATTCAGAAAGTCGTCCCTAAAGATGATTGTTATAAGTATTAACACAATTCTGAGCAGTGCGAATCTTTATCCCAGAGGCTAAAGTTACATTTTTGGCTGTGGGACCTTCCGTAATGATTAGATCAAAAAGTTTTTCAATTTAATTGGATGTATATTTCCTGTAAGAACCTCTCATTATAGTTTTGGTAGCCTTATATAAATTTTTTCAATGTCATTGACTCGGCAAAAAGGAAAGCATCTCCAAACGAATCTTCATCTGGCGGATCAACATCCATATGTTCGCGTACACAGGACAGAATGTTCCCGATTTGCCTTATTTTTTCTATCCATCCTTCACTTGAATTAAAATGGTCAATTTCCATTTTTTCGTCCTTATCATCTTTCATAGAATGATCGACAAAGTATCCATGTCATCATTTGAAATAATCTCTGTACAAGCAACAGATTCACTAAAGTCATTCATCTTTGTTATAATATTTTGATTAAAATAAAAGAAAAGCAGTATTAAAATAGCTCAGACTTCTTGGTCTATTTATATTTTGCTTTGGAAATCTCTTGATGCAAATTTATTAAAATTTAAAGACTATTTATTTACAAATTCCATTTGAGTGCGGAGTGTTTACCACATCTGTTTGCCCGGACTAATTCAATATGGATAAAGTAAAGAGAGGCTAAAAAAAACCCTTCGAGATCAAGGGTAAAAAAAGGGTCAATAGAATAATATTTGGAACATAGTAATATATTCAAAGCTTTAAGAGTCAATTCAGAGGGATCTGACCATGTGGGGGGGGGCTGGTACAAGTGTCTATAAAGTGGTAAAAATGATCCAGTTCAAACAGGATTGAACATATGGTTAGCCAACAAAGGATCCAAATTTATTTTTAGCTCAATGCAAAAAACGTTTTAACGTCCGCGCAATTTTTTTTTTTACCTAAACTCAAAATACAGTAAAATGTTGGGTTCTTGTCATTAAAAAAAAAGCATGCCAAGATTGGAACTGGGCGAGTGTATTTGTGTGGCTAGTATTTTTTTTTTGCCGAAAGTTAAATACGCACAAACACAAGCACAAATCCAAATCATTTATATGAAAGACTATTATTGAAACTCGTTTAATTATTGTAATTTACAAGATTAACAATCATGCAAAAAAAAGAAAGAACACTTCAAATACGATTGAGCATTTTGAAACGACCAATTTGTGTAACTCAGCTCGTACGAAAAAGGTCACTGATTTATTTATTTTTCGTTTCTTTTTTCTCGTTTTTCCAACTTTTTTTCAAAAAAAAATGAGTGGCTATAATAATTATCAAGGTGAAGCTGCTAGTTATTTAGGTGGTAATAACAATCAAGGTAAAATAAGCTCTTTACTTAATTACCATAAAATGCATTTTGTAACACCCTTTATTTAGGATATCACCAACAATCTCAATATCATTACGCTCCAGAAGAACACGGTCATGAATTTAGCTCTATGATTTCAAGCATTATGAGTAACCCATCCAGTCATCAACCTGCTCAAGATCATGAAATCCGAGCAGCCCAAGCATCCTATCAACAAGTTATGAATAACCCTGGTCAGCCTAATTCTGCTGAACATGTAGGTAACGCAGCTGCTGTCCAAGCATTACAAAGAAGTCAAGAAACAGGTGGTGGTATGGGAGATATGATTAAGATGGCTATGTCAATGGCCTCCAAGATGTCTGGCAGTGGTAGTACTCAAGGCGGACATAATGATGCAGGCAAAAACCAAGCAATTCAACAAGCTGCTATGATGGCTGTTAAATTGTACATGTCGAAGCAATCTTCTGGTGCTAGTACTGGGCACTCTGGTTTAGGAGGATCATCATCTATTGGTAATATGCTGGGTATGCTCATGGGCTCATCATCAGGTAGTAACCATCAACAACAACAGCAGCATTCGTCTAGTGGTGGAGGCCTTGGCGCCATGGTTGGTTCACTTCTTGGTAGTGCTACTGGTGCAAGTCACTCTTCACAAGCAAATCAGCATCAACAACAGGGACATAACACTGGTTATGGTTATGGTCAACAAGGAGGTAACTATGGAAACCCTCAGCAGAGTTATGGACAACAAGGAGGCAACTATGGAAACCCTCAACAGAGTTATGGACAACAAGGATATGGAAATTACTCACATCCCAATCAAGTCCCTCCTCAAGCTCAACAACACCAATCACAAGGTGGAACTGATTATGCAGCACTTGCTTCAGGATTTATGAATAAAATATTTAAATAAACGTGTATTGTTACATAAAAACTATAAATTCTTATGGTTAATGAACGAAGAGAAAAAAGAAAAGGAAAATATGAAAAGGAAAGAAAGAGAGCATAGAAATGATGTTCTCATTTGCAGCATGTGCATATACGCAATTATGGAATCTAGGGTTTAAAAAGCATTAGAACATCATTAAACGGAGTATAAAATAGTGTAACCTCCTGCATTTCACCTCTTTTTTAATTTCAAACTTTATTTTATCGTTCACACAAGAGCTATAAAGCAAAAAAAAAAAAAAAATGAAAACCTTTGATTTCACCTATTGTTTTATCCTTATTTGTCTCATAATTTTTTATTTTTTTTTTTATTTTTTATGGAAATAAAAAGATTACATTTAAGGCCGTATCAAAAAGAAATCTCAGCAGAACACAAGCAAAGTTTTTGTTACTTTTTTCCCTTTTTTCTTTTTCCTCTTCTCTTTTTTTTTTTTTTTCTTTTTTTTTTCCTTTGCTTTTGACTATTTTTCTATTATTAATATTTACTGATGGTAACAAGTGACAATAGTGGACTTCCTGTTATTCCACTATCCCCCATCGCTCAGTCTTATATACTTTACTCTAATGCATTTTCCCAAGCTTCTGAAAAGTTAAATGAAGCTAAACAAACCTATCCACCTGTATCAGTTGACGTTATGAAACGTCTTATAAATAATGTGCGAATTGAAAGACAACAATTAGATGCAATCACTCGCAAAATGCAATCTGTTGAAGCAGCTACTCCTCTCTTTTGGGATTCAGACACCTTAGCTCGTCAAATAGCCACAGTGAATTGTGGATTATACAATGCTGTGATGTTGGACAAGAGAGCTCTTTCACAGTTAGATCAGCAACAAACAAAGCTTTGTCATCTTGTTGATTTCCACAAGTATTTGACTCACAGTATGGCTCATCAGCTCATCTACTGGGCTGAACTGACCAAACCTAATAATACAACTGCCCCTGCTGTTGTACCACCTGTGCATCCTAAAGATAACCTTGTTGCCCATCTGGTACGAGTTGCTTATTTGCTGTTACATGCTTACCGTGATTTCTCTGGGTTTGCTGCAGTTATCAAGGCACTTACTTTACCTGAAGTACGTCGTTTAAAAAAGATTTGGCAATCCTGCTCTTCACGTACCAAGGAAATGTTTCGTGACCTGGCCCAAATCATCTCCCCTGCCAATGACTATCAAGCCTACAGAAATTTTCTTCGCAATAAACTCGAGCTCTATGTTCATATCCATCATCACCGGGGTAACAGTGACAGCAGCGGTATGATGATTGCCATTCCCTGGATTCAGCCTCACTTTTCGGCTATTCAGTCAATCGTGACTTACTATACCGCAGGCGACAACGAGGACCAGCAAACGTTGGGTGGTGATATCATCTTGTCCGCCCCTGGGGCTCACAAAATGGATATTGAAATGTCCATCCTCGAACTTTGTCAACGTAATTCTACTATCAGTGATTCCCTCTTGGAAGACATTTTATCTAATGCATCACTCGATAAAAAGAAATCTCGAAGGTCCTCTATCGCAGCTGTATCCAAGGCAATTCATCTGGATGGCCTACGTAGCGCTGTGATTCCTGCTGCCAACTTGAATCATCTTGCACCTGGAGATCAACTTACCCATCACTGGCTCGTATCTCGTGTGTATCTTCGTAGAGATCAGCTGATTGATGAAAGTAAAGAGGTTGAACCTTTGAAGCCTGGAGAGCAGATTGCTTGTGATGAAGATGAGTTGAATGAAACAGCAAGATACACCATACCAGCCACTCCAGCTGTCAGTGCTCCCATTTCAAGGCGTACAAGTTTTGTATTACAAATAGCTTCTACTGCTACTGCTGCTACTGCTGCTATTACTGCTACTGATAAACCTGCTGTAGAAACCAAGTCATTTGAGGTGTCTAGTGCAGTACAAAAATCAGTAAATGATGAAAATTCAGCTCCAAAAGAAAATACATCTACCACCAAGGATAGTAGTAACGAACATGATGATGACAATGACAGTGATCATAGTAGCGATGGAGATGCTCCGATTGTGGATCTGGTAAAGCCTAACGTTGATGGTAACGATCAAAATGGCGAGGAATCTGAAGCAAAGCACGAGGTTACACCACGTCAAGAAATTGAGACTAATAAAGAAATCCCTAAAGAGACAGTAACGATGAACGACAGCAAGGAAAAGCCAAAAGCAAGTGAAACCAAAAGCGTTTCTGTTGCCTCAAAGTCGTCTACTAATGTCAGTAAACCAAAATCATCCCTATCTCCAAGTGCACCGGAATTTATACCAAATATGAAATCGAATACAAAACCTATTAATAATATATCATCAGTATCAGAGGGAAAATGGTCAGGATACCCAGAAGAAGATAATGACTCGGAAACATGGAAAGGATATCCTGTTCCAAAATCAAATAGTATAACTGAAGAAGAAGATGATGAGGTATGGAAAGGCTATCCTGGACCGAACAGTAGTACGGATAGTCCAAGAAGAGGATCATCTCAGTCTGAAACATCTGAAGAATGGAAAGGATATCATGCTACAAAAATGGAAGCAGATTGGCAAAGAGAGAGTGCAATGAAGGTTCAGGAATATGAATGGCAAGGCTACACTTTAGAGACTTATAATGAAGATGAGCTTGATTCTAGCACAATGATGGATGGGGAGTTTGAAAAATCGCGGAAGGCACGCGGCCAGCAGGGCAATGGAGATAAATTGCTGGAGGATTTTCAGAGAAACAGGAACACAATGATCAAATAAACAAATAATAATATACCCTTCTTTATTACTTTTAAGATTGGGCCTTTTCTTAATATCATACACATACACAGCATATTATAATTCACTGGTCAGACTCTTTCTTCGTTCTTTTGCTGCCATTGAAGCAGCCCTTGTATGTGTACTCGCTGCTGATGTATCCTCATCTGCTGTCTTGAATACCCTTATTTGCTCTGCTGCATCATCCAACATTTCTTTTGCCATCTGATATACTTCAGTGCCTTCTGTATTGTACATGAGTGAATTGGTCAACATCAATATGACATCTCGCTCAAACTCAGTTGTCGTATTTATCAACTATACAAATATTTTAGTACTACCAACATGTCTTTTGTGCTTCCTACCCCATCTCGAATACGAAATTTTATTGTTTTTAAATCCATAGGCTTTTTGATGATATCATAATACTGCGGAGCAATAGACTCTTTAATTGGGCTCATAAACATGGCTCCATTTTTATGATTGGCAATTTCTCTCCAAAGTAAACTGATGTTCTTGAGCCATGATCTGTATCTTGGGTCTTCTTTGTTTGATTTTTTACTACTTCCATTACTACGGTCATTTGTTGGAGTAGGAGCGTTACTTTCACTCATGCTTTCATCACCATCCTTTATATCGGTTATATCGACAGGTGTTATACTTTGACTACGGTCTATAAAGTACGAAAGACTTTAATACAGTCATTGTTTATTGTTGCTACTGTTATTTATCACCTGCTGAGTGCTCTGTGTTTGTAGCATGCGCCATACCAGGCTCGTTCTCTATCTTACTTTCAATTTGAATACCACTGCCTAATAGACCATCTTCCATTCTACTCCGTTTCGATCGGGGCTCTTCAAACACTTCTGTATCATCAGCCAAGCGTTTTGTTTTTATATGGTTTTCTAGGTGGTTCAGTTGGTCCCATTCGGGGTGTGGACGCGTGTTATCTGTATTGATGGTGTCAACTTTTTTATCAGTTTCAATAAACACGCCATTTCGTTCATCCGGTGTCTTTTCTGTATCTGCTTTAAATTCTCTTGTCTCATTGTTATTAATAACGTTACTCTTTACTTCCAATTCTACTTGTTCTGGGTTTTGAATCTCTTTGTGTCCTTTTTGCTCCCTTTCTTGAGGCGTATTTTCCAATGATTTATGTGACAAGCCTGATTCTTTATTCTCTTTTTCCTTGATTTCTATGGATTCCTTTGCAGCTTGAACTCTTTCTGCATCTTGATTATTTTTATTTTCAACAATGGCCCTCTCTTCTTCTGTTTTTTCGTCTTTTTCTAATCCATCTGATCTTTCTTTGTCTAGCAAAGATCCTGGCCATGTCTTTTCAACCCTAGGCGATTCTGAGTTTTTTTCATGTTCACTCGAGTATTCAATAAACTGATAATCCAGTTTGCCAGCGCGTATATCTTCTATTTCAGA
This sequence comes from Rhizopus delemar RA 99-880, assembly GCF_000149305.1. NCBI lineage: Eukaryota > Fungi > Mucoromycota > Mucoromycetes > Mucorales > Rhizopodaceae > Rhizopus > Rhizopus delemar. The sequence goes on from NW_027137829.1 coordinate 176,853, forward strand.
AATGAGCATCAAAAACTTTTCTTCATCTTTGTTTATCTCTTTTTTTAATTCTTCCAATCTTAATGAATATAGCTGTCTAGCGAGTCGTATAACAATAGGCATGTTTTGAGTGCTAACAAACTGAGATCGTCTACAAAAAATAAAGGATTAATAATAAAAATGTAGACTTTTTATCCTATTACTTTTCTTTCTCTAAATCTTCAATCATTAAATAATATTGCAGCGAACAACTCTATAAACTAAGAATAAAAATCGAACATAAAGCTAAATACTTTTTCTTTCCTTTTTTTTCCCTTTTTCTTTTCCCTTTTTTCTTTTTACCTTTTGATTAAAATAGTCAGAAGGACGATCTAATAGAGCATGATGCTTCAAACTTCGTGCAATTTGAAACCAGTTGTCTTCACCATATTTGTAAACAGCTTGTGAAAGTAATAGTTTTTCTAAAATCGTCCATTCTGTTGTTGACATTTTCATAAAAGAAAAAGATACAGCGTTCCTTTCTTTGTAAGCGAAAATATCGTATTTTTTATTTGATCGTGAAAAAAAAAAATCTTAAATTGATAATTGAAATTCTCAAATACTAAGAAACTTTTCTGAAATTGTTAAAGTAGCTTCAACTTTTTTCATGTCACTTTTAGGTCTATTGCGTTAATTAGCTTTGGCAAGGTCGCGAAATGTTTGGATTAAAAGCGATCGAATGTTTCAAGTAAAATATCCAAATATTAAATTATTTATGAAAAAGATAAGATTGTTTACTCTTTCATCTAGATCGAAATCAATATGGTGTTTGGAGATACAAAAGATCTCGCTTTAGGAAAGTTATGAAAAAGTGGAAATGTTAAGAGAAACGTAATAGTAGTAGTTAGAAATGAATTATTTCTTGTGTTTATTTACTATTGTATAAAATGTCAAATCTATGAATGATAACTTAGTTAATATATCTGTTGATGATCAGGTTGGCTTCTAGGTGGTTTTCTCCTTCCTTGCTTGTGTAATTCTCATAATTTTACCAAAGCTTTGCTTCTGGATACTGCATTTGTGATGTATATCTTTGTAGACTCTTAGATGAAAGATACCAAGTCATTTCAGTATAATCCTTTGCCGAGATATGGACATTTATAGCAGACGTATTGAGTCCTTCTCAGTTGAATGTACTAATGTTGAATGTACTAATGTTGAAGAAAGAGGCTAGAATTAATTTACAATTAAAGACTATCATTCTTCCTATGTACGTTGGTTCTCCTATTCACGGAGCCTATAAAGTTAATACTGTATTGAATACGTTTGAACTTTAAAAAGAATGGCTTAATGAACCCAAACTGATAGCTGGTTGTATTATCACCATGAGAGAAAAGCGCGGGTCATCATATAAATGAATTTGAATCCAAAAAGTGCTGGGGACACGTTACTGAATAAAACGATATGCATTGTCATTCTGGCTTGACATCTGAGCAAGTAAACAAGATCAAATAAGACTGGAAAATTGACATAAGAGAGTAGAATGTTTATTGCTAATATTTCTTCTAATATCAAACAATTTGCTGATGCTGTTTATGATACCATCGGGGATAAAAATTACAGATAATATGCTTAGACTTCTCTCTTGCATCCATTAAAAACGAGACGTATAAAATAAGAGGATTATGAGTAAGAAAATTGAGGATAACAAATTTATTGATTTAAAAAAGTGCAACAAATCTAATAACACATGGGGAAGGTGCTAGGAATACTAAAGCCGCTGTTTCTAACGGCCTTTACGATATCACAATGGTAGCTGGTGAACGTTTCTAATACACATTGGTTTCCCTTGCAGTTTACTCGACTATCACCAAAGACCTTCTTGACCTTCAAGCTGTTCAATGCTTTACTGAGATTTGCCAATCTGGATTTACATTGGCTTATAGTGTAACCATGACCTACAGCGCCCAAGTAGTAATCGTTGTCGACCTCTAAATTTACACTACATACTTTGATAGCCATAGCAACCTTCAGGAGTACAAGAAAGCAGATAAGATTAAAGAATTTCATTTCAAAATAAGAGCGATAGTAATAGTAAGAAAGATGGTAAATAGTCGCCTTTTTTATATACACTCCTACTCGGCCATCTGAGAATAATTTTAGCTTTCAATTACTCTCTGTCTAACATATAATTTGCTTTTTTAATAGGAACACAAAGTTAACATATGTCTCACTTGTTAAAAATAAATGAAACGGTGATCTACAGACAACAGTGAAGCTATGTAAGATCAAAATACATGATAAATTTATCTGTTTGGTGGGCAAGAGACTATGATAGAGTAGTGTTTCTTATAGAATATGAAATCAAAATGAAATGTTATTACATTTTATTATAAATGCAATAATAAAGCTATTTTTGTATAATAATTGTAGTGAGTATCCACTCATAATGCACTGTTTTCAGGGAATCGCTATGCCTACTTGTCACTTTATATATTGGCTGTTTTATAAAAGTTGCAAAAACACGATATTAGTTCTGAAAATAGCATACTTTTATACTCTATTGGGTATTTATTACCTTTATTTGACAAAAATCTTTATCCTTTAAGGATATCAACGGCATAAACAGGATTAGAGAAAAAGGTAAGACAGATCGCGCTTTACATGCTTAACATGTCACCATGATTGTACAAAAAGCAATAAGAAGTTTGATGCAAAGAGTCTATAACTGCTACATGGCATTATACTCTATACATGACAGTGCTGTTGATCAATACATGGTAGATTTGCTATCTCTAACTCACTGGCTTGACTAAGCTTCAATCAAATAGATGCATTGACTTTATTATAATTTGAGCTGCTGAAATTTAAAAACCATTTGGCCTTCTTCTTTCAGTTGCAGAAATCCGATATCATCTTAGTTTTTAACCTGAAGTTATTTTAAAATAAAGTATCTTGTCCTTTTATGACAAAAGAACATATCAAAAAAGAAATAGTTGATATCTTATTATCCACTTGCTGCTTATTTTTCTCCTGATAGAAAATGAGTGAATTGAAGACGAGCATGGTATTAACATGTTGTATATTTTGGAGTATCTCTCTAGAATTTGGTATTCAAATCTTAAAGTGGTTAACCCAAAATTAGTTTCAAGTACTTCAAGTATTTTTCAATACTTCTTCCCTTCTTCTATATCTTTACTTTATGCCCAAAAGGTTTTTTTAGTTTCCCTTTTACTTTATTGATCTGGCATGCGCAATTTAATGTATTATATACATTACGTGCTCTTTTCGCCTATTTATTTTTTAAAATAAAAATTTGTTTAATCATAGCTCAATGGAAAATATGTTATTTGTTTCTGCTTGATTTAGCATCAAATATTTTACTACTTTACTTTGAAGCCTTGCTTTTTAGTTTCTTATGGATCATTTTTACCAATTTGACTTTATTATGATAAAGCGAATTGAAGTATGTTTGAGAGCAACTTAAGATGTCTTTATCATCTTCTTATCTATGGCGTATACATTTAGACATGAAGCACCTCATCAAAAGGATAGATTCTTGATTGGATTAAAAAAGTAAATCATGACTTAGTGTCTCGTTAAAACAAAGATGCTCCTAATAGAAACATCTTGTTTTTCTTCTAAAAATAAAGTTGAATCGTTTCAATTAAAGTTGATGATCTTTGGTTACAATAGATGGATCATCTTTATAAAACTATTTGTCGTACTATAAAATCATGTCATAAACTACCCCAATTTGCTTACAATTGGGGTATTCTTTTAGATTAGACGCGAAGGGTGATTAGAAGGTCAACTGAATTGTCGTTATTTTTTGAATAAAAACAAGACTATAAAATAGCGTGATGCTATTGTGTATTTTATACATCTTATAGAAAGCAGCTGATATGAACTAGAGAAATTTTTCATTCGTTTGCATGATCAGCCTGTGGGAAAACTACTCGTGTTCAGTTTAAAGCAAACGTCAAACGCTTTCGTGGGACGAAAACAAAAATGATCAAACGGTTTTTCACACGCGTAAAGAGATACCTTGTTTTATTTGGTATAAAAACTATGTACAAAAGAAAAGTGCTAATTGAATACACAAAATATCAGGCCATTTAATTAATCGTCAAAGACGTGATTGATAACGGGACTAAAGGAAGCCTCAGATTCAGCAACTTCTTGAGGAATATGAACAGTTGTATCGGGAGATTGATGCTGCATTTCTTCTTGCTTTTGCTTGACATCGATTTTTGAGAAGGTTGCCGTGGGTGTAGCAAAATAAGCGCGAACCATGGTTCTCTTTGAGAGATTGCAAGAGCGACGAGCAGCTTGAGAGATAACAGAGGTAATGGATGACATGAGAAAAGTAAAGCAAGAGAAATAAAAGAAAAAAAAATGAATAAAAAAAAAAGTACAAAAAATAGTGTATTTATACGTTTATCATGCTAAAGGATAACACCTCGGAACAATATCCATGTGAAGCACAACAAGAGGATTAGTCCATGTGACTCGACTTAATGATAAACCCCCCCCCTCATATAAAAAGCCCAAAATCTGGGATTTTTATTGGAGAGATGTTGGAGGACAAGGATTTTTGCCAAAGATGATCTTCATAAAGTAGTGTTCTATAAGAATTTGTCACATTATACATAGCCAATCATTTAACGAATTTGAAAACAGTCAATAAGAGACAAAATTGCTTATAAATTTCATTTTGATTCGTTTAGAATGACAAAATGACCACGTCGTTCGTGCTATATAATTTATGCTGACATATGAAATCGAATGAAAATAAAATGACTTTACTACATTTAGTATTAGGCACTATTATATTTAAAGTAGCTTTTTTTATTTTATTACATATAAAAACAAATAAGTGTAACAAGAATGCATATCATATAAATTTAAAAGAGGGGGTATCGTCTTTAATAAAGATATTTTTCATATTTTTTTGTTAGTTTGCTGGGTTTCCTAAACTCACCGAAGACCTTGAAAACAAAGATGACTTAAAAGATCTTGTGGAAGTTGAATTTGAATGTTTTGTAAATACATCTTCATCTTCATCAAATATGACAGAAGCTCTTCTAACGTTCTTTTGGGATTTTTTAGATGTATAGCGTGGTCTCATAATAACTACTTTATAGAGCTCTTTGCGTTCGCTGTATTGACTGGCATGACTGCGACTGCTACTAGTTCTTTTTGTGGGTGGTTTGATTGGTGCAGCAATGGTCAACAGATCAGTTTCATGTTCCTGAAAACTCGACAAGCTATTTTGGTGCATTGCGCTAAAAGATGGGCGACAGGGAACAGTGTTACATCCAAGGGGGGTAGGTATCTCCCAAAGTGTGTCTTTCCACAGTTCAAGTAAAGTATCACTGTATTCAATCAGCAAGGTCCAAATACGAGTCCATTTCGTATTGACCTCAACACAGCGATTCATATCGCTTGTTTTTGCCCTTGTATGTCTTTTCATCCAAGAAGGGATTTCTTTCAAGTTGAGCTCAAGTCCAGTACATACAGGCGCTAATACGATAGCTAATGCTTCAGAGTTCATCATATTAGTGTCTGCGTGCTTTTGTATGGATGATGTCAGAATAATAATGTATTGCACAAGATGAAAATGTTCTCTTGGTAATTGTTGAATCATGGAAGCAAATGCTCTAATGGTTGCCTTATTTGAGTAAGACTCGTCTATTTTTTGCTTTAGTGGAAAAAAAAAAGTAAAGCAAGGGTATCTCTTACCAAAGAATCTAATGAATTTATCATGACATGAAAGAGGAATAGGAGGATCAGGTAGTTGTCGAAGGTATTTCTTGACTACGCCTGCAATGGCATGTATATCATTGTTTCTCAAATCTAAATATTTTCCATAAGTTGGGGGCCTGTCAAAATCATGGCGAAGTTGCTCTACTTCAGGAGCCGCACCCGAAAGTCGAAATATGCCTTCCGTCAATAACCCTAAGAAATTCATGCGGAAGCAAAAATTATTTAGATCCCAGATAGACATATTCATTTGTTTATATTACCTCTTTTCATAATCTCTTCAAAACATCGGTATACAGGATCAGGAATAGTCAATCTATATTGATCATTGTATGAACCACACATATAGGCTGACTTTAAAGATGCACCGAAAATGCCCCCAGTAACCATTGTTCCCCCTTAATAAAGGATATAAATCAATTCTGATGTTTCAATTTGCGTTTCTTTTTCTTACCTTTTCTATTACTTGAACCTAAAAAATGGTGCTTACCGTTCGTCAAGAAAGATAACAAATTCTTTTGTCTTTTTTTTTCTGTTAAATGTCTTTCATCTGCCAACATGGTTGCCTGCTTCCTGTTTTATTATTGAATAAGAAAAAAAGAAAAAAGAGAGGATACTAAAAGGGTAAGCAAGCGAAAATAATAAAAGCAGACGGGCTTTAAATGGTGCAGAAAAAATGGAAATGGTGTAACTAGAGTGATCTGTGCCAAATAGCTGTGAATTTCGCATGTATTTATATTTCTACCTTTTTCACAAGATGAACACAATAAAGATAAATATAGAATGAGGGTATATGAAGGTAAATCACAATTTAATATAGGACTGGCTTTCTTTCAATAAAAAGTGTTATTTTTCAAGTGTTCATCACATTGGTAACCAGGTTGCTGTGATACAATTCATCAATGTAACCATGGCAATTAATTAAAAAGTGTGAAAAAAGTGTGATAAAAATGAAGAAGAAAAAGAACTAGATGTACATATAGAATATTATTAAAGCAAAAGCTAATTTACTGATGTATATCTTATTCATTCTACGTAGCTCAGTTCACTTCTTACCCTGGTTTACTTTTTTTTTAAACAAAAAAAATTAGAGTTCATCGGAATACATAATTATTGTATAAAAAAGGTACATGTTTATTGTCACATCGAAAAAAAAAAAAACAAGTACGCTGCAATGTGTGAAACGCTTCAAAATAATAATTACAGGTAAATAAAGGATTTTAAAAGAAGGTAGTGTACTGCATAAGATGTGGTACGTATTCTTCTTTTAACCATAGATGCGTATGTGTAGGTTGAAGTTGCAATATTATACCTTTTAAGAGCAACCTGATTTAAACCAGTTGGAGATGCATTTATACCAGAGCCAAGCTGCAAATCCTGTCAAAGAAAATAAAAAAAAAAAAGAGTCAAAGTTAAATGAACAAAACCCTTCAGCCACATTTAGAAAGTCTCTTTTTGTAAAAGAAAAAAAGAATGTCTTGGGTGACATAGCAAGCAGAAGATAAAAATAATGATATACATCATTTTGTAATAAATTTGAAGCAAAAGTTGCGTTGGTTCATTTTATATGAAGAAATAAATATATTACATTGCAAAGACAAAGAAAGCGATTATTCCAAAGTATAGAGAGTGAGATTAAGTCACTCTAATCTTTTAATAGAAATTTAACGTAATTACATGCCAGATAGCCAAAAAAAAAAAAAAAGATATCAGCCTCACCTCCAAGGCCTTTGAAACGTTTCCTCCAAAACTAGTTTACCAAGTTAATAACTGAGTTTAAATCAGTTTCCTTTTATGTATTTTTTTCCCCCTTTTTTTTATTCACTGGGAAAAAAAAATTTTATAAAAAGTTTAGCTTTTTTCGATTTGACAGCCTTTCTTTTACTTTCTTCTTTCCAAAATACTAAAAATGGAAATCTTGAAGAGCCTTCATTTCAGTCCCGAAACTCCTTTTGGTTTGCCACTTTATCCTTTATTCGAGAAGGCATATGAAGCTGCTCTTGGTCAAAAAGCATCCAACTTTAGATACATACAGGGTGTTACCCCACTTTCGACAGTTAATGAAGGTAAGCTTTTTTTTGTTGGGTTGTGTACACAAACAAGATGAGGAAGGGAGAGCTGACATTTCAAGTTCATTTCTAGTTACCATCAGTTGCATTACTTATTTTATTCTCATATTTGGTGGTCAGGTATTCATGAAGGGCTTGCCTGCTTTCAAGCTGAAGATCCCTTTCATGATTCACAATGTTTTATTGACTTTAGTCTCTGGTATACTTTTGGCCCTGATGATTGAACAAATTTTCCCCATCATCTACCATCAAGGATTTTTGGCTGCTATTTGTGCTCAATCCACTTGGACTCAACCTTTAGAATTGCTTTATTATCTTAACTATCTTGTTAAATACTGGGAATTGATTGATACAATCTTTTTGGTTTTGAAGAAAAAGAAGTTGGGTAAGTGTCTTGTTGTGATGGCAAAAAACAAATCACTTATGATATGTATTAGAATTCCTTCATTATTATCATCACTCTTTAACTATGGTCCTTTGTTATACTCAACTTAACGGAAAAACGTCTGTCGTAAGTGAATTATGTATTACAAAGTATAATCTTTTTTCTAATATTTCATCTTAGTCATGGGTAGTTATCACACTCAACTTGGCTGTTCACGTCTTGATGTACTATTACTACTTCCGTACTGCTGCTGGTGCCAAGATTTGGTGGAAGAAGTACTTGACCACAATGCAAATCACACAATTCATTATCGATCTCAACATTGTTTACTTTTGTACTTATACTTATTTTGCTTACACCTATTGGCCACATTTGCCAAACATGGGAAGCTGTGCTGGTACAGAAACTTCTGCTCTCTTTGGATGTGCTCTCTTGAGTTCATACCTTTTACTCTTTATTAACTTTTACAGAATGACTTATCAAGCAAAGAAAGCTGCTGCTCGTAAGCAAGCTGCTGCTAATGCTACTAATACTAAAGATACTAGATCCAAACCCAAGAAAATTTAAACTTTTTTTACAACTAATATTAATGTAATAAACACGTGTCAATTTACTGAATAGAACTTTTGCCGTGTAACAAAAGGATGTTTGCACAGAACATGTGAAATTCTTATAAAATAACAGTAATCTACATAAATACATGTATTCACTCTCTATTTTAGTGATTGTATGTGCTCACTGTTATCAAAATGTTTTACAACCTGTTCATCATTTACTCGAGTTTTTTTTTTTTTTTTTAGCTTTCAATAAGTATTTGCCCAGATATCTTTGTGTACGATAACAAATTGAATCTCGTATCCGCGTAAAAATTTGTCACACAAAAGAGCCTGATGAATTCATTCCTACATGGATACATCAACTTTTTCGAACTCTACGGTTTTCCTTTATGAATACATTTTTTTTGTACAAAGATGGGCAGGGCCATGCTGTTGATGAGCGTAACTATCTTGATCCCATGGACTATGTCGTTGATGAAGAGTTGTCCGCTTTTCAGACCGTGAGCTCTGAAGCTGCCTATTTGCATAGTGCGTCCCGCAAACATAACCATGAAACTGTTACTGCACATATGAATAAACCAGAAGACGGCGATGTTCATATGGGATAAATAACTCCTCAGTGACAGTATACAGCCTACACGGATCAAGATAGAGCAAATTTTTTTCAAACCAGTATTTGAGAAGGTTTTGAATGCGTCGACTGCTGCAGATCAGTTGGGAATACATGTCTGTTCAGCACAAAGATGGACCTTGCAATATGAAAATGGACTTGGTATTACTTTTGAAAAAACATGAAAAGGAAGGTCGTCCACGTACTCTCAATAAAGAACACAAGAAGGTTAGTTTGGAATGCGTTGATGTGAACCCATCGATTACAGTTGATGAAACGATTGCTTCAAAGTTTTGAAGAAAGGGGAAAGGGGAATGAAATGACTGAAACGGTTTTTTAACTTTGTAAATAAAATACAAACCTATCTACCCGTCCTTACAGCTGGTATATCACCAATGTGTTTATAGCAAATGCCCTTGTCAAACCTTTCCTACACAACATTGATTCTCACCCACAGTCCATGAGCCTGTCTTGCCCTTTGCTTATATCGAGTTGATTTCAACTTCAAATGTCTCCACATGATGATCAAGTGGGCTCAGATCAGGTTGTGAGAGGATCAAGGATGCACTAGATGCTTTGATTCCTCTTTGTGATGAATCGTTGTTACTTTGATCGTGTGCTTCGGATTGTTATCGTGCTGAAAAAAAAAATTCTGATTAAGAGTGATCAAGAATAGGATCAAGTTCAGCTTTAAGGATATGAGCTTAGTCCGATACAGTCATCCTACCATCATTTATCTCTCAGATATGCCCAAAACCATCGGAAGTCATATGGGTTGACAACGTTTTCACTGCCCTGCTTTACAGTTGGAGGCTATACTAAACTTCCAAGAAAACACCCATGAATTTGACCCTGCCAAGTCTGACATCTTGTCGCATTGGTATGTAGATCATTTTTATACAAGGAAAACAAGAACAGGTTTTATGCATATAGCTTAAAAACAATAGTGCTGCGCAGGCTAAAGAGAGCAGTTTCGCCGATCGATCGTGGAACGGTACTGATAAAGGAACATGTAAAACAGACTGCACAACGATCACTACCATACGATTGCGGTAAGCAAGTTACCATATCATCTGGGTTTTACTAGTATTGGGCCAATGAGAGAAATTCTCATCAACTGGAATATATATAAAATAGTAAGTTAGTTATCATCGGCCCATCCTTTGGCTCTTTTTGACTGGTTTTTTATGGTTCATTTAGAATCAAATTTATTGTGTTTGATCTTTACAATTAATCTGGGTGATTCTTTAAATGGTTTTCAAATCAACCATTCTATCGAATCCAATACAATCATATCATAACCACAGTATGACAAACCCCTTGATCGCATAGTTTGTCTTTAAGCAGCTCAAAAGTATACTTTTTTATTGAAAAGAACTAACAGATGCATGATGCAAATACAAAATAAGTGTGGTTCAATCTTGCCTTTTAGATTATGAATGTAATCAACCTTCTTTTTCTATGTTTTTTTTTTTTTTTTTTTTTTTTTAAAAAAATATTTATAACTTTATAAACAGAGAAAAATAATTCAACATAAAATATGTTGTCCCCTTATTGAATGTGTCAAAAAAAAAAAAAAAAAAAAAAAAAAAAACAAAGAGAGAGAATTCGAAGCAAATAGGCAAATATGGCTAGTAGAATTGAACCTAATAAATATAAACACATGATGTTTTTCGTTTGTTTCTTCTTTTTTCAAAAGTGGTGCACCATGCTTTACTGTCTGAACAAGGCTTTCTGTAGTTGTAAAGCTAAATTCTAGTGTGTGCCTGTCGCTGATGATTTTCATTTTTTTAAAAGCCCATTTATCTCATAAAACAACAGTGGATGAAGAAATAGAGAACATCATTCATTAGCTAGTCTACTAGGGATACAATAATTGCAACTCGTAAAAAAAAGCATTTATCGTAAAAGTATCGTCAGCTTCAATTGAAAAATGGGTCTTGTCGTTCAAAGTTTAATGTTTTATCGGATAGGGATGTCTGATAGAAATCGATAAATGTAATTTACAAGTCGAGAAATAACACTGCGATCAACAGTTTGATCGTTACTTGGACACGAACGATGAAAGCAAGGTCCTGATTGTTAAAAAACTCTTCATCAAATCACAAGTGACCTCTTTTGAATAATTTTAAAAGGAACTTGGTTATTTCCAAAAGTGAGCTGTATCGCCAATCAAAAGATAAAAAAAAAGAGTCAAGCTTTGATTTTTACTGAAGGGATATGCGATTGAATGGAGATGAATAACAAAATGTGTAGGATAAAAAAAAAGTAATTGGACGTAATGTTGATTCAATGATGATTGCAGTACATGATGTATAAGAGAGAAAGGAATGTGGAAATTTATCCTGTGTTTCCAAATCATCCAAAAAAAAAAAAAAAAAAAAAAAAAAAAAAAACGCATTGTTGCATTAATGAGCGAATGAATTAAACCTGGTTGTTTGATAGATGAAGCCACACACTGAACAAGAGGCTCCTTACATGATATAGATCCATGTTTTTAAAATCGTGAGCCATAATGTCATTCAAGTCTGGTATGGTTTGAAAGATGATTTTAAAAGCCATTGGGAGTGGTATAAACCCCTTACTGTATTGGTACATCAACGTTATAGGATGACCTGCGTGAGCCTCCTTCTTGAAGCACTACACGTCTAATCAAGTACATTACTCATCTTGTGAACATAGAACTCTTTACGCCTGAAAGCATCTCTTATAAATTTCTCACTCAGGTTAGAATCATTCAAAGTCGCCTTCAACTGACTTGAAAGTGGTTCGTGTGGAACTAGCGCCACTTTGTGAGTTCTGGAGTGCGTCACATGGTTACATTGACTTTTGAATGACCTGGTGGATACATTGATGCAGATAAAAGCAGAGGTAAAAGTGAATCAGAGGAGGATGAGAGGGGAGTGTTGGTTGAAGCTATCAAGTCGGATGAAATTTCGTACGATTCAGATACAAAGCAAATAGAACAGAGACCCCCAAACTACACTGAATGATGGTCAATGACTACTACTTGACGTGTCTAACCCTCCTTTTGGCTGGATAAAGCGCTTTTTACTTTTGATGATGGTTGCTTTTTATGATGTTCCTGAGCATATAAGATGTGAAATGATCTTTGCTTACTTGAATTTGAGCTGCATGACTAATTTCAATCTCTCTTTGTGTGGTTTGTATGATAGGTTCATGCATCCTAGTCAGTAGCATGTAAGCAAAAGAGGATGATGTATAAAATGATAAAGCAATACAAAATTTGCAGGAGAGGAGCAGATTGCTTTATTTTAATAAACAAAAAGAATTAGAGCTCACTTCACTTGGCATTAAAATTTTACCTTGTTTTATGCCGGTCTTTATCTTAATTTTTAACAAACATCAAAGTCATAAAAAGTATATATAAATGTATATCTATCACTCATTTCTTTACTATTTCTTTATATTTTTTCATGACTTGGTACAATCTGTTATTTCGAAACAACAAGCCTCAGAAAAGGCCGGTGAGCGTCGATGTCGATGACCGCTTGGAATCCATTCCTGTCTGTTTAAAGTTATCACCTCTTTACGACCAACACCTTGTTCACATACACACCATTGTACATCACTACATGAGCTTAATCATGACTGGAAGGAAAAACAAGTACGATTGGATCCTGATACAAGCCTTCATGCGAGCGTGGTATTCTGAAATGGAGCGTGTTTATGAACATGTCACGAGTGTCGCTGACATCCTGAGGACTCAGATAGAAGAATTATCGAATGCGTTATGTGATGCGGTAAGAAAGAAAAGGCTTGTATGAGAAAAATGAGAGAGAGAGAGAGAGAGAGAGAGAGAGAGAGAGAGACTGAACGATTGGTTGTAAAGAATAAAAAAAGTAGGTCAGAAAATAAAACACAACAGTTCATATTCACCTGCTTAAAGGATATCCGTGAATCGTGTTGTGAAAAGGAATCAATTAAATCCATGCATTCTCGATTTCAACATCATCATCGTCATCTTGAGAATCGTATCCAATTCATGTTGAATGAAAAGCACGTAAGGAAACGGAATCAAAGTTCAAACTTGTTTTTTTTTTTTTTTTTTTTTTTTTTTTTTTTTTGGGATCTGCTAAACTCTTTACAGAGCACACCTTTATCACAGTGTATGCAGCGAGTGTATCGTCTAGGACAAGCGATCTTGTTGTATGAATACTATATAGAAAGTCAAATGAAATTACTCAAGGACATCAGCCACATCATCCAATCCCCCTCCGTCTTGTCCTATTGGACTCAAAAACACAGCGAGAGCCAAGAGATGCACAAGCAACTTTTGGATCAGTTACGATGCCTGCTTGAACAGCAATTGCCATGCCAACAGGACATGACCTGTAGCATCTGTTTATCCATACTGCATGAACCCGTTACGCTCAAGGGATGTCATCATACGTTTTGTAAAGACTGCTTACAACAACATTATTGCTACACTTGTTTTTTTAGAAAGAAAAAGAGAGTGTGGACCAAGATGCCACTGATCGACTGTACTTGTTTTGTCCTGGACGCCACCAATCAAATCGTGCCTGCTCACGATCATCAACCCTGTCCACTCTGTCGAAGGCTCTTTTCACCACAGGATTGTAAACTGGATCTGGACCTGGACAAGTTCATCCGTGCTTATGTTAAGATGAACGAAAAGAAAAAGGTGAAAAAAGATAGCAAAGCCTATTTCAAAAAGTGTACACACTATTCATTTTTGATGGGAAGGACAAGATGTGGATTTTACAGAAAGGAAAGGAATGTTATTTTTTAATGTGAAATATGTATATAAATATGTATGTAAAAAACGTGTGGTGCATTTGTGTATATAAAAGAGTGGAATAAGATATACTGATATATAATAATGTATAAAGAAAGGCAGGGGGGGGGGAAGGGGAAGGAATGAATGGGTTGATGGGTAATGATAACAAGATTAAATAAAGTGTTTATGATTCTCATTTTATCTATTCTTCTTCTTCTTCTTCTTCTTCTTCTTCTATAATCGCTTTACTTGTCATTGGTACATTTCTAGTTTCTTGTAAACCATATGCACTCAACCTTGATCTTGGTGTAAATTCAAATCTTGAAGATCGTGGTTTAAAGGAAGAAGGCTCCTAAAGAACGATGAATATCTTTGTGTACATTATTCTTCACAACTTACTATGGTAGGTAAACCAACAGGAGAATGAACATGGTCATGCCTTTCTATATTGTTTTCTTTCGGTGTCTCTATTGTCTTTTGGCTGGTTAGACAAATTGATTTTTCTTCGATAGGACTGATGACCGGTGAAGGAACCAGGTGTTCTACTGATTTCCTTGTGGCGGCCACAGTAGGTGGAGATGGAGGTGGAGTAGGTTGCTGCTGCTGCTGCTGCTGCTGCTGAAGCATATGATGCATCATAGAATAACGCTTTTCACAAATATCCACTTCTTTGGGTTCTTTAGCGTCTCCTAAAAATAGAGAATGTGTCGGCCACGATACGCGCTGAAGTCAGTGCTGTAGGTGGCATGATAACGGGACTTGATAGCGGTTTACTAAACTCTCTTGGTGTCGCAGTGTGACTCGTTGTTATTTTATTGTTGGTGAACATTGTGTTGTTATAAGTCAATTGATCTAATTCACTCACAGGTGGTTCTGATAATTGAAGCAGCTTGCGACGGTATTTTTGAGATCCTGTTCTATAAATCGGCGGTGACATGATCACGTCTTCATTCTTTATATCGATGGGTACACTATAACTGCTCATTGACTGTTGTTGTTGTTGTTGTTGTTGTTGTTTGGAACCAAACCAAGATTTAACGGATGAAAACCAACCAGACCTTTCATTTTGTGTGGCAGTGGTCGATCCAAATCCAACGGTCTGAATGGTAGGAGGAGGTATCGGCTTAGGATAAGGTGTTAATTCTGCAGCGGGTTCTATCGACTCTGGTTGAACGAGGCTGTTCCGGCGACTACACACTGGACTTGTCTGAATAGCACAATCAACAGCTGTAGAGGATCGATGCGAGTGATTTTCTATGGCGGATGCAAACGCATCAGGGACTGAATCCAGTGTGTCCAAAGGCGCCTGGGTCGACATGTTTTCTAACAAAAGATGCCAGAGTGTACTCGACGTGTCACATTCGCCCGTTTGCATTTTGATGAGCGCATCTCGATCAAAGCCAGCAGCGGCAAGGGCTGTAAACAAACGTTGTTCGGTCGATGTCATGCCTTGTCCTTTTTGTGCAAATGAAGAAGGTAAAGAGGTTCTGACAGAGGTTTGAGTTGCAAACGCTTTACGATTCAAGGCCGGTGCAGAGAATCGAGGCGATTTTTCAGTAAAGCCCAGGCTGGCCTTGACTTGAGGTGAAAATTTGAGCTGAGGAGAGAGTGGTTCGACAAAGGTTTCGATATCTGTCAGATGACTGTTATTGGAAGTGGTAGAAGAAGAAGGTGTCAGACCTTCATCTATCCTGCTGTCTTCTACTTCAGTCATCCAAGGGTGATGAATGATGGCATCGATAGTGAGACGATTGGAAGGTTCGAGTTGAAGCATACCGTTTATCAAGTTGCTTAGTTTTGAACTGAAATAATAAGGCATTTGATAGTCTACTTGAACAATTTTTCTTTGAGTGATCACATCCGAGTCATCATCAAATGGAAATTCTCCTGCGAGAAGGGTATAAAGTATGACTCCCAAAGACCAAATATCCGTTTCTAAAATATGTGTTATTAAGAAGGAGGAGACAGGGGGGGATGATTCGACATGTGCTTACCAGGTCCAGTGTATTTTTTACGCAAGATGACTTCTGGTGCAGAATAACTCAGACTGCCACAGAATGTTTCTAAATATTGATTTTTTTGTGTGTATCTTGCGAATCCGAAATCACAAATCTTGACGTTATCATCCGCATCCAATAAAATATTTTCAAGTTTAAGATCCCTAATTATGTATAAGGAGATGGATAATAAAAGAAAAAGAGGGGTGAATGTACCTGTGAACAATGTGTTGTAAATGACAATAGTTGATTGCATCTGTCAATTGATGAAACCATTTATAGACTCTTGATTCAGAACATCGACCACCAGAAAGGGTGAGTGCGTCCAAAAGGTCACCATTCGAACAATATTCAGAAATGATATGAATGGCTGATTCGGTTGTAATCATTTCGTACAACATGACTACATTTGGATGCTTTATTTGTTTGTGATGATGTATTTCTCTTGCCATCATTGGTGCGTGCTGTTTACTGATTTTTTTAATTGCGACTACTTTACCAGTCAATTTATGAAAGCCTTTTTTGACTTTACCAAATGTTCCCTATAGTCATTTTAGTAATTGATGTTTCTATTGTTAGCTTTTTATGTTTTACTTCGCCTATAGTCTCTCCTATAGTATAACATCCAACTGAAGTTATTTCATGAGATGATAACTCTTTTAATAATTCATTATAATCAACTGCCAACTAGAATAAATATAAGTGATTGAATAAGGAAATACTGATTGATATACCTTTGCTTGTTGATTATGAGCTACAGAGTTCCTTGGTGAATTTAACATGATCAAGACTGACGATAAAGGAATGGAAGGTTTTATTTATGGTTTTGATGTTGAATTGTGTGTGTGTGTGTGTAATGTGCTTATGCTTATTTATGTTGTATTTTTGTTTCTTGTTAAAGTCGTAACATGTAAAAAAAGAAAAGAAAGAAAGAAAAAGGAAAGTATAATAGAAGAAGGTGGAAAAAAAAAAAAAAAAAAAAAAGTAACACTATTTTATTATCTGAGTGGACCTTTTTTTTTTTTTTTTTGGTTCTTTTTAACAAAAAAGTTAGAAAGAGAAAGAAAAAGTTTTTTTTTTCTTTTGGAATAAGTAAAGCTGATCGTTTAGAGCAAATAAGGCAAGAGGATATTTAACTCAAGTGTCACCCCATTTACTGTAGTTTATTTTTAAGCCAATGAAATGATTGTTTGGCGTTGGAGTCTATAAATTAAAGGCACACAATCATATTTTGCTGGTTACTAACGTCATGTGGAATAACCCTTGATCTACAGACAATAGTTAAAATGTAGTTCACTACGTTCTTTATGAAAGGCTTGGATGAATATAATAACCTCTTAAAGTTTATATTTTGTTGTAAACAATTAATTTATAAAGTCAAAAGAAACAAACAAAAAAATATAAATCTCCTGCTGTTTCTTTACTCCTGTTGACTTTCTCACTTATTCATTTAATGACTTAATAAATCGTCAATGTCCCTTATTTTTATCTATTCTTTCTCCTTTTTCATCCTTTCTCTACCCTCTTCCCTTGCTCTCTGCCCCACTTGTGATAACTATTTAAGGTTTGCATAATGATTATTTAGCAAACAAATAACTGACTTTGATTGATTTGATAGCAATCATTAGACACTTTAATTAGTGTCAGTGATTGAATTGAAAAAAAAGCTATTTTTTTTAATCGTCATTAAAACCTATTCTTTCTCCCTTTTTATGAATAATAGTGATGCATATATTATGAATAAACATGTTTTAAAATTACTTCATTGTTTACAACTGAAACTTTGTTTTTTTTTCTGTGCCAACCAATTACATCTTTATTGATAATTATTAGTAAAAAAAAAAAAATAAACTTTTTATTTTTACTGTATTTAACCTTTTACTCTTGTCAGTGACATAATATTTTCTCCCTTACTTTCTCTTTCCCCCCCCCTCCCTTTTTTTTTTTCTTGGTTTTTTTTTTTTCTCGGATTTTTTTTATGGAGACGCAACATTTCAATGACGGACTCTTGCTGAACTAAATAAATTCTTGTCATCTAAATATAGTCTATAAAGTCACGGAATTTGAGTTATTGTTATGCATGTGAATATACTAAAACATGTCTTTATACCTTCTTTAGATCCATTTTCTTCTTTCCCCCTCTTTCTCTCTCTTTTTATATTCCTTATTTCTTGCGTATGTATTATGTAATGATCTGACAAAGTTATACAGAGACTGGGCTGATCTATAAATGTAACGTTTGTAAAGTATTTTTATACCAAAACAAGATAATGATAGGGGGTATACAAGTGAAATAGACCAGTTTGAACTTTTACATACATTCTTTTTTGTGTTTTCTGCAGTTGAATGAATCCCTCACAAACATGCATAAATCCATCGCGAGTCATGCGTTACTCAAAAGCCGTGACTGTTCCACTCACAAGCTTGAAGTGGTCTTTTTTTTTTGCTTGGATACTTGCCTACTTTTTGCTTTCAATGTCTGTCCTACTGAACCGAACGAGCAGTAGAGTATCTCGATATTGTCTAATTCGATGGATACATACATCGAGAGCTTGTTTCGATATCGGAAAACCTATTATAGAAAATAACCTTATCCGTGGAAGATCAAAATTAATCAATCGAAAACGACTTTTAGAAGCTAAACTTCCTGGTATATTTTATTTTTTATTTTAAAAAGGAGAGACTATTTTTCATTCATATTTATATACCAGATACTTTTCTATCCACTAATTATTTTGTTCACTCAAACATAACACTAACTACAACCGACCCATATGATTCATTGATTGATAATCAAGCATGGAAAGAACTGGAATGCAGTGTCCGATCTAGTCTTGCACCTAAAGGACCCATGGCAGCATTGAATCATACAGATCATTTAGAACTCATCATACCTCATCCTGGTGCATGTTATCTTCAAGATCATATTGTTCGACGACTTGCATTAAAACTCAAAGCAGACCTACTTGTTATGGATGTGTTTGACTTTGTCCATTTAGCACAGCAAACATTTCATCGTTACCGTAATTCCACCTTTTTCTAATATAATTTGTATGTGTTGATTCCTTTTTTTATATAGCAGCATCACTCTTACCTGTGATATCTACTGAAGATATGGATTCAAATGCAATGTTGAGTGTAAAACGACTGATGGACGAAAAGCAAGAAGACGCAAGTCGTTTAAAAAATTCAATCAAAGACGATCCAGTAAAGGTATACAGAAAAGAAGAAGAGGACATGAAAGAAGAAGAGGAAGAGGAAGCTGAAGAAGAGGAGGAGGAGGAGGAGGAGGAGGAGGAAGAGGAAGATGAAAAAGTAACAGTCAAGTTCAATGAAAAGGAATACGACGTTAGTTTTAGCGACTTGACCACCTCAGGAAAGGAACAGACAAACAGAACGACAGCCTCTCTTTTAAATCAGGTTTCAAATAAATATACAGCCATGTTTAGAACTATGCTCTCAGAGACAAGGAACAATAAAATTGTTTACTTAAGAGACTATGCTGTCATGCAAGATGCTTTCACTCGTCTCATGCTTAAATCACTAGTGACAGCAGTAGAGGATTTAAAGCAAAAAGGACATGGCCTGATGATTCTCACATCACATTCACAACCATCGTCTGTCAAGGACTATTTTGTGCCCATCTTGTCCAACATGCGCAGTACGATGCTCTTGCCACCCTTAGCTCAGTGGGATCAGTGGGAACAAACAATGAAAGGAGACAAGACGAAACGAATCGCTGAAATCAACGCAAAGGGACTGGTCACTATTTGCAACCAAAAGCATGCGCTCAAGATGAAAATACCCTCTCACCAAGATAAATTGATTGACGATTTGATGCACCTGCAGGGAATATCAAATGCCGTTTGGTCCCTACAGGAGGTCGATCGACGGGCAGCAGTGGCCATCGGGCATGCTGTGGAAAACAACAGGACTGAATTGGAATTGGAGGATTTTGAAATGGCCAATGACATTGTGTTCAAGACATCCCAGCTATCAGAGCAAGGCTCACGACAACTAAATTCAGCACATGCTTTCGGACTACAGACGAACGGTAGTGTTGACTTAGAGTCTTTAAAGCAAACGTGTAATAAATACGAACGAAAGCTGTTGACGAGAATTGTTGATCCGAGTAAGGAACAGAAGCTGTCTTGTTTTACTGTCATTCACCAATCGTTATTTTAGACAAAATACAGGGATCTTTTAAAGATGTCCGTGCACCGACTTCAACTATCGACACACTACAATCTTTAATCTCACTTCCTTTAATTCGTCCAGATTTATTCAAGCATGGTATCCTAAAGAAGAACTTTATCCCTGGTGTGCTATTGTTTGGTCCACCAGGGACGGGTAAGGTAGATGAACTGTAGAGGTGTGATTGGTCGTAAACAACAGCTCTGATCCATAAGCAATAGACAATGCTGGCAAAGGCTGTAGCAAAAGAAAGCGGAAGTAGAATGCTGGATATTCAAGCCAGTGATGTGTAAATAAAAAAGAATGAAAAAGGGACCAAACAAAACGCTGATACTTATTAGATATGATATGTATGTCGGCCAAGGAGAGAAGAATGTAAAGGCAGTGTTCTCGTTGGCAAGAAAACTTTCACCATGTGTCGTGTTCATAGATGAAGTGGACAGTTTGATGAGCAAGCGAGGATCTGAGCATTCATCAAAATCACACAGGGAGATTATCAATCAGTTCATGGTCGAGTGGGATGGGTTAACTAGTGACAACCAAGGCGTGATTGTCATGGCAGCTACCAACAGACCATTTGACTTGGATGATGCCGTCTTGAGACGTATGCCTCGACGTATATTAGGTAAATAGTAAAAAGAAGTGACAAGTCAAAAGTTAACACATGTCCAAGTGGATTTACCCAGCGAACAAGACCGACTCGAAATCTTCAAAATACTACTCCAAGAGGAACAACATCAAGCATCCTTACACGAGTTGGCCAAGCTCACAGAGCACTACTCGGGCTCGGATCTCAAGAACGTATGTGTAGCAGCCGCACTAAAGGCTGTACAAGAACAAGTCAAAACAAAAAAAACAAGCCAGGTGGTGATCACAATGGACCATTTTAAAGAAGCCTTGAAGATGGTTCCACCTAGCTCTAGTGAAGAGATGGGTTCATTGGTAGAAATAAGAAAATGGGATAGTGAGTTTGGAGATGGAAAGAAGAAGAAGAAAACAAGTATTGGTTTCTTTTCTTAGGCAAATCATGTATCATTCTCTCTCTCTCTTTTTTGTGTGTATAAATATAAATCATAGATAGTACATAATTTAAAATATAAAAAAAAATTTTCATGTAAAATACAGCTCTTTTTCTTTTTTATAGATTAAAACTTGAGAACTGTAGGACCTATATGATATCGTTGACCAAGTTAAAGCCAGTGTTGAGGCCAGTGTTCAACAAAAACTTCAACCCCCCATTCGCGCTGATAACCAAGAACATCGTGGCCTTTGCTCCATCATTTTGCATACGAACCAGTATGACAACTAACCCTCTCCCCTTGACACATGAGAACCTTACCCTCCCACTTGAACAGCTCAGTGAATCAGAAAAAGAGAAATTCCCAGCCAAGATGATGTGTTTCTCTTGATTTACTGTATTACCTACAAAACCCAGAAAGAACGATCAAAACCATCTAATTACAATTCTTTAAAGCATCTTTTGTATTTCTCTAAACAGCACTATTTGATACACTTGTATTACTTTTGTATCTTCATATCCTTTAATGAGTTTTAGTAAACACTAAAATTCTCACTGCCAACATAATCTGCAGGTAAATAAGTGTTGAGAAAAAAAAAAAAAAAAGGACGTTTATTTTAAATGATTTTTTTTTATTGAAGAGACAGCATAAAGGTCTACTGATATACTGTACCATCTCCCTTTTTTATATTTGTTATATTACAAGGACTCACTATTTTTGACGAAAATAAAAGTCTAGTTTTCTACTATATTTACGGACAGTTGTGTGTTGATCGAAGGCATTGACCTTTTCTACCATGAGTCAATCTTCATTGTACCATTTTCCAACAAGTTTGTGTGCATCTTGAAGACTTTATCAAGCATTTGAGGTTCATGTCCTCTGCCGGCAGCAAGACACTTTTTAGTGGCCATGTCAAAGTAATCTTGGAGCAAAGGCTTGTATTCAGGGTGGGCACATTTATCGATCACAACCTGAGCACGTTCACGAGGAGAGAGACCACGAAGATCGGCCAAGCCTTGTTCGGTCACAAAGACATCCAAGTCATGTTCTGTTTGATCGACGTGAGATACCATGGGCACAACACAGCTGACACCGTGAGGATCCTTTTTAGAAGGACGCGTAGAGGGAGAGTGCATGACACTGAGCTTGGCATTACGCAAGAAATCACCCGAGCCTCCCAAACCGTTCAACATGCCCGAACCACAAACCAAAGTGGAGTTTGCATGGCCATACATGTCAAATTCAACGGGCGTATTCATTGCAATACAGCCAAGACGACGAATGATTTCAGGCGAGTTGGATACTTGCTGAGACCTCAACAAAAGTCTATCCTTGTAATGAGCCCAGTTCTCGTAGAAGCGATCAAAGCCCTCGGGTGAGAACCGGATGGAGGTTGCACTAGCAAACTTTAACTTTTGGGAATCAAAGAATTCAAGAAAGGTGTCTTGCAATACTTCAGTGAATCTAATCCATCAGTGAGTAAAAAGAAAGGATGTCATCACCTTTATACACTTACACTGTAACATTCTTGAAGGGTGAATTGGCTAAACCACCAATGACAGCATTTGCAATGTTGCCAATACCAGATTGAAGGGGCAACAGGTTTTCAGGAAGACGGCCATGTTTGACTTCGTGTTCAAAGAACTCGATAAGGTGATTGGCAATCGCTTGCGATTTTTGATCAGCAGGTGTGTTTGGACCCGTCATGTCAGGACGGTCGCTTTCAACAACAGCAATTACTTTTTCAGTATCAATAGGAATAGCAGTCTATCGGTCAACCTATGTAAGTTCCCGCACCTTTTATAAAAAAAAACACAACTTACAGTTCCAATTCTATCCTCGGTGCTCATAATAAGGTATGGCTTACGATTGGGAGGAAGAGAAGACATTGAGATATCATGAAGGCCTTCAAATGAAGGAATACGAGTGTTGACTTCAATGATGATTTTGTCAGCCATTTGAACCAGCTCTGGAGTGGCACCTACTGAAGCACCGGGTACAATCCAACCATCCTCAGTGATTGCCGTGGCTTCGACAATCACAATATCCAGCTTATTGTTATCTGGCTTATCTTTGGTATAATAGCCTTGATTTAAAAAAGACGAGGGTTTGTTAATCATGAAGTCAAGATTGTGTAAACGTGTAACTTACCATAAACAAGGTCTTGAGGGAACATGGAAAGATGTTTATCAGCAAATCGAATACGACCCTCGTTGATACCCTTCTTGATGCTTCTGCCCACCTGATGAGGGTAACGTCGGTCAATCATATCCAATTGAGCCCAGCGGTCCTCACACTCGGGACCAGAAGAGGCACCCACAAAGAGATTGAATTTCAGTTTGCCTTGAAGACTGTTTTGTTCAACGTGGTCGGCAAGAGCAAGGGGGACCATCTTGGGATATCCAACACCTGTAAAACCAGACCAGCCAAGATACCTTTTGAAGAGATGTCAATGCACAATTTCATATGCAGAATAAACACTTACTGTCCATTTTTGAAAAATTTGAGGGTCTCTTCAGCCTTCATGACCTTGTTCAAAAGCTGAGGACGACGAACTCTGGATTTGAATGCAGCACTGACAGCAGACATGATAGATAATTGAAAATGAAGAAAAAAGATTGAAAAAAAAAAGAACAGATGGTGGCTGTCTTTTATAACTATACTCGCTACCGGAGTTCATAAAGGATAAACGATTCAACGAAGCTAAATTGTGGGGATGGGATGAAGGTGGTTATTTTGAAAGCCAGCATATGTGGAGAACATGTTAGATCGCTGCATAAATAGGGTGTGTGAAAGCTAGTCCTCATCGGATAATTGTTGAGGAGCAGTGAGCAGGACAGTTTTTCTTCTTTCATAATCGGTGTTTAAATATATAGCAAAGGAGAAGGGCGTATTAGAGAATTGACAGGATGAAAATGCTACAGTTTTGCAAGCTCTATCGAACGAATGTTTTTTAGTGTTTCAATAACACTTGATCATAGCCAACAGGTAATTTTGTCTTTTCATAAATGAGTTTTTTTTTTACCGGCTAAACGATTAGAGTCGCTGAAATTTTGTTAGTTTGTCCAACCAACTGGTGATATTGGGGTGGATCCTCTTATGCACCATTCATCTACAGTATTTGACGGTATTTCATATTTAAAATCCGGAAAAAGAAGACAGAAAATAATTGAATGGTCCCCGTACTACTGCATAACAAGAAAGTGGCTGGATTGAAGACCCGAGTTAAGTGGTATTGTGGAATATTGTATTTTATAGTTCATTAATAGCTTTTTGCTTTAGATTTTCCCGCATGTAACAAATAAAAATCTTGGGGATCACTATATCTATTTTGATGCTGTCATGGCAGTAAGTTTTTTTTAAGAAAAACTTACATTGTACTATCCAGCTATGATATGTAGTGCATTGGCTTTGAGTTAGTAGCTAATAAACTATCAAATTTATCTTTTTGCCATCGGATGATTTATTTCAATGTGTATCATAAGAGCGAGCTAAGGAACAAGTCCATAAGACACGAGGATACTTATTTCTTGTCAAAAAAAAAAAAAGCAAGCAAGAACAAGAAAAAACTAAGCTACTTACAACTGAACGTACATCAGTCATAACCATTAGATTATCGCAGTAACCTGTGTGCAAATTTAAAGCACTTGGCGTTGTAGAAAATTAAGTAAAAACATCTTCAAATGATTAAGGATAACTAATTAAAATACGAATAATTTCAATAAGCCAATGCTTTTATAATTAATTTGAGAACCTGTTTGTGCTCCGCCAAAAGCATATCTAATTCTTGTTTAAAAAAGCAACACGTCTTTCACGGTTCGTTTGCTACTTTTACACAGGCACTAAGATTAAAAGACCTCTTTTCCTAATGTTTTTGAAGCTTTTGTTAAATTATTAATGCTTATACAAAAAGACTAGAAAAAAGTGCAAGTCAATTGTGATAATCAGGATATTTTGACATTACTACAAAGGTATGAAAGGGCGCAAATTGTAATTATTCCAAAAAAGACAGTCTTGTTTTTGTAAGATGGTTTTTCTGAGAAACGGATGCTAACTGAAACCGAGTTTTTTAAATCAATTCCCTAGAAAAACCACTAATTAACCCAGTGCATTGCATTGGTTTGCCCAAAGGCATGTTTGCTGCTTGTGATATCATATCAGAGGTTGGTCTATGTTGTATCTTACACAATATTCCACTAAAAGAACAGTTAAAATTAAAAATGGAAAGCCGAAAAGGCACTTCGCCCAATTGTACTACCGAGGCTGAACAAGGTTTCTTAGCAGAGTAAAGTTTCTTAATCATAAAAAAAAAACGGCGTATATTTTATGGGATATAATGTTTAATAAAAGTTATACATTATTTTTCCAACCCTTTATTAATTTTCTTTAGTGATTTCAATGATAGAATTGTATTAAAAATATATACTTTTTGCAGTAATCAATTCTACACCCTGTACTTGCTAAATATAAGATACATCTTTAATCTTTGAAGCACATGCTTAACCATGTGCATTAGGAGAAAGAGTGAAAAAGGTCTTTGCCTAGACTTATCTAAATTTTAAGTTTAGTCAAGGAGGCTTTTGTATTTGGGGGGAGATTTTTAAAAAAGGGCTTATTTTCTGACAAGGTACTTGGTAATTTATTCCTTTTAGTAGATAAATGCAACTCGAATTGTTTATTAGGACATGTCTAATTCACCATTTCAATACCCTTTGCTAAAATATATTTCTACTTTTATCAAACGGTATGTGGTTGAGAAAAAAAAAAAAAAAAAAAAAAAAAAGAGGAATTTTTATAAAAATTGTATCAAACATATATGAATATAATATACACAGACGCACAGTCACCAAGTCATTTTTCTTATTCATCTATGTTACGAACTGGACCAGTAAACCATTTACGACCTGAAACTAAATAAGCCAAAGTAGATAATCCAATGACAAATACAAACGGAATAATTGCAAAATTCATATTTTCAGGTGTAATAGGATATTCCTAACATTTCATATTTAGTCTTCTTTTTTCTTTACAAATCCATACACTTACAGTAGGTAAAATGAATAAAGCAGAAGTAAAAAATATCCAAATACAAGCAAGGATACCTATTGTAAATATTTTTAGTTTTATAAATTATGAAATAGAATCTATCAACTTTACCACATGGAATAGAAAAGCGACCCAAGTTAAACGGACCCTTTTGAAATCTTCCTCTGGCCATCGTGATACGTAACCAGATTGGAATGAAGTAGGAAATACTGGCAGCAATTGTATTAATCGACACGATAGTTTCAAAAGCCACATCACTAAACAAATACGGTATGCCTAATATAGCAGCAAACGCGATGTTGAACCAAACTGCATGGGCTGGCACTTTATGATCCGTTAGCTTTGTGAGCCATTTTGAAAAAGGCATAGCACCATCTCTTGCAAAGGCATATGTTTGACGAGAAGATCCTACGATGACGGCTGCTCCTCTGTTATGCATGTAAAAAATAAGTAGGTAGTCAATTTGAGGAAATGATACTTTACGCAAAATACATGGCAACAAGAACAATCACTAGAAACCACATAGTCCATCCTAAGCCTACGCCATCCAAAAAGACTTGAGTGATCGCCATTGATGTTTTAGGATTCAATATTTGTCGATCAAAATCTTGAATCATAAAGGCACATGCTGTCATGAGAACAGTACCTGCTACAGCTGAAATCGCAATGGCCATGACAATTCCCATCGGCGATCCTCTTTGAGCAGATTTTGTTTCCTCACTGACGTGTGCTGCTGTATCGTATCCGTTTAAAGTGAACTGGGACTGTAAGAGCCCGATCAGCCAAGCATATCCAGTCGAGCTTTGCCCAGTACCATTATATGTCTGACCAAAAGCAAAGGAAGCTGAAGGTTTGTTAGGTGTGAGCAAGAGGCCGACAAGGACGATGAATAAGATGCCCATAACATGCCACCAGACGGATAAGTTATTGATGATACCTGTATAACGTACTGGAAGAATATTCATGAAACCATGAATAGTCAAGATGGCGATAAAGATGCCATAGTCTATAGCAGGTGTAGACTGAAAATCTGGGTGAGTGATTGATATTGCTGATACTAGAAATTGAGCCATTCCGAGATCGCTTGCACATATAGCTACTGCAAGACTCAACCTATACATTGTATTGGCATGAGCATTTATATTATTTTTATCGGAAATTTTCTTTTTCTTTTTTTACCAATTAAAGTAACCTAAATGAAAGTACGAGTTTAATAAAAGAAATGAATGTATAAAAAGAACTCCATACCAACAATCCAACACATGAAAGGAACCCACTCTGAATCTGATAACTGTGCTGTCCAAAAATATAAACCACCTGTAGTTGGAAAAGCACTACAGACTTTGATTGATGTAAGTTTAAATATATTTCCGTATTCTATTTCCCCTACTTTCTGCTAAACTTGATCCAATAGTTAAAGTAAGCAAGGCAACAACTAAATATCCCCAAATACTGACGGATGTTCCACCATTGACTAAGGTTGTTCCCCACATCTATAGAAATTATATTATAAGTTGACAGATTTAATAAGAAGTTGATCTATTTTACAGGTAATAATCCACTGAGTACGGAACAGCAGCCAAATGAAATAGCAAAATTTGAAAAGACAGATAGTTGACGACTCAGATCTTGTTTGTATCCTAAACGTGCTAGAAGCGCTTCATCGTCTATATAATTGTTTTTTTTGTTTAATTGAGGTTTTTCTTCCCTAGTCATTGCAGGGCTTGGCCTTTGTATTTCTTTTGAAGATAACATTTTATTATACATTTTTATATTTTATTTTAATACATCTATTATCAAAAAATCAAGGAAAAAAAAAAGAAAAAAAAGAGAGAGAAAGGGAGAGGGGGTTTTATATGATTTAGGACATTGTTAAATTTGAAGCAAATAAATTTGAAAGTTTTATAAATATGTTTATTCAAGCAGAAAAAAAAAAAAAAGCTCCTTATGGCAAAGAGAAAGATTTACCAGCCTTTTCTCCTTAATTTAGCTTCTCCCTAAAAAGAAATATCATTCATTTCTGTAAAAGGGGAAAAGATACAAGTATACTTAAAAGAAAAGTTCCAGCTATGTAAAGTAATGCATGTAATCGACGTGCTACACAAAAGACAATAAGCTAAAAAGAATTTCGGGATTTATTACAAAACAAAACAAATGCTTCCTTCACCCCTGAGAGCATGTTTCGCGACACATATTCATTTACGCGCTTTCATTCCTAATTGTAGCAAATACTCTTTAACATAGAAGCATATATTCCCTAGACCAATTGACACTGTCAATTCAATTCATCCTTTCTTTTCTCATTACCTTTGCTTCCTATTCAACAATCAAATTGCTTGCCAAGCTCAATGTTTACTGTTCATCTAAAGCATGAGATCTACAATTATATTGTTTGTGACTCTGTAGCACAATTTGAAGAATAAAGGACTTTTTTTTTACGCTATTAATTGCACAGACTGAGGTTTGATACCAGAATTAGGAAAATAAATGTTTCATCTTGTTGACTCGTATTTTCTCTTTTTGATTATTTAATGCACAATGGTTGTTTCTCTAATTAGTACGTGATAGCAAAAGATGTATTCTTGCTATTTAGATCAAAAAACGTTTCATAAAGCATTTAGCGTGCGGAAAAATTAATTTCCACTCATCCAGTCTGATGATGCCCATGTGTGTGTGTAATGTTTTGATCTCTTGTTTCCAAAAAAGAAATTTAGTTTCTTTTTTATTTTGTTATTATTTTGTTTCATGATTAACCCAATATCAGACAATATAGAATATCTTGCTCAAAAAACAGCGGAGATCGATGATGATGATCCAAGCAATACTCGATGGCATACGATATTAAGAAAAATGTCAATCATAGGAACTCCGGAATCAATAAATTCAGGAACAAGGGAAACAAAAGATGTCATAGTTGAAGATACCACGTTGCCTGCTGTGCAAGAGTTTATAGAAAGAAATACAAATGATGAAATAAGTTGTATTGAAAATTCTATTGAAACAAACAGAGAAATGTCTTTTGAAACAGGTAAATCAAGACGATTATCGATTTCTGTTTTGGTTTATTTTTTGTTAAAAATAGATGCTAAATTACAATGGAAGCGATCATTTGAAAAAATCAAAATGATTAATCATATGAGAAAATATACGGACGTTGATACTATATCAAAATTACCTTTAGCCCCTTATTATCCACCTGCATTCATTCCACCATATCTCGCCTTGTTTTCTAAAGATGAATATGGTAGAAAACCTGTAAGTAACCCAAAACGATCAAAAGCCTCTTCACTACTAACCAAAGCAAAACAAAGCCACCGATCCTGTTTGATGCACTATCTGTGAGTTTAACAATTTATTTTAACTTCTCATTAACATACATGCATGCGAATAGTGTGCTATTACAGATTCTATCATTGACCAAAACGCTACACACAGACTATGGACTTTTCGTATCGAGTTACATTATGGAGATATCAAATGGGTCATTTATCGTACCATCATTGAATTCTACAATCTTTATTTGACGCTCAAGTTCAAGTACATCTCTGGCTTGATTTCTGATCCACCTCCACCTTCATTTCCCAGTCAATTAGCTCACTTGACAAATGCAGCCCTCACATCGATGCGTATCGCCCGAGAAGAAGATGATTCACGTTGGCGTGATGTGGCTCTCAAGCGACGGGATGCATTAGAGGGGTACCTGAAGGAACTCGTCAATAGAGCTTCGGTGGCTGTTGATTATGAACTCTGTGAGTTTTTGGAAATCAGTGCGGTCTCTATTCAAAAGGACATGGGTTGGAAAGGCAAAGAAGGCTATCTGGAGTACATGGCTCATCCTACTCGACTGCCCTGGTCTCATCAGCAGTGGAAAAAGGAATGGGTAATACTAAGGGATAGTTATATCGCATTCTGTGAGGACGTGGGTTCTAGGTCACTCTCAGACGTGTTCTTATTTGATAAATTTTTCCACGTTTCTAAAAAAGGACAAGGAAATTTTGGTTCTGTTCACCTCACTTTGTCTAATTCAACAAGAAGGATTGAAATCAAGGGACCTGCTTCAAGACATATGGATGAGTGGACAGAGAGCCTTGATAAGATACAAAAGGAAAGTCCATGGGTCATGAATCATCGTTTTGGATCTTTTGCTCCTATAAGAGAATATGTAAAGGCAAAATGGTTTGTGGATGGTCACGGTAATGAGAATGAGATGTATGTGTCTGTAAAGCTTATTTGTTAGATTATTATGAGGCTGTTGCTCAAGCTATCTTGTCTGCTAAATCAGAAATATATATCGAAGATTGGTGGCTGGTAAGTTACAGAGCAGTAGAAGCATTTACCCCTATTTACTTATGAATACACTTGTCATAGAGCCCGCAATTAGTAAGAGATATCCTAGAAGAAAAATGTGACATGCACTTATTTACTACAGTATTTACGAAGGCCACCCAAAGGCAATGAGGAATATAGACTAGATCGGTTATTAAAAAGAAAAGCTTGTGAAGGAGTAATGATATATATTGTTCTTTACAAGAATGTGTCTGTTGCTTTACCACTAGACTCTCAATATACAAGAGATTGGATGCAAGCCGTTCATCCAAATATCATTGTTCAAAGGCATTCTAATTTAGCCTATTCACCGCTTTGGGCACATCATGAGGTTTTGCATACAAATTTATTTTAGTGAAAAAAGGAATGACTGAATATATTCATTTACTTATGACAAATATAGAAAATACTTGTGATTGATTATAGATTGGCTTTTGTAGGAGGATTGGATTTATGCTTTGGGTAAGTAGGAGACATGTAGTGATGCTCTCTCTCTCTATATATATCAAATCATTACTTTTTGTGAATTCTATTAGACGTTATGACACTTTGCATCACGAACTTACTGATTATGGCTTTAATGATGCAACACGAGAAGTGTTTCCAGGTCAAGACTATTCAAATCCAAGAATCAAAGATTTTCAAAAAGGTATACAATCTACAAAAACCTGTTTATTGACTATGACATGACATGTTTGTAGTTAGCCAATATGATAATGAACTTGTTGATAAATTAACCACAGCCCGAATGCCTTGGCATGATATCCATACAGCTATGGTAACAGAAAAAAAGATATGTTACTGTCAGTAACAGTATAAATGGGTTATAATTAGGTAGGCCCACCTGCAAGAGATATTGCTAGACACTTTGTACAAAGATGGAATTTTATCAAAAAATCAAAGGAAAGAGAGGAAATTCCATTTTTATTACCAAAAGGTGAATATGTATCTTCAAGAGATGAAAGTAAATTCAAAGGAACATGTAGAATTCAAGTACTAAGAAGTAGCGCGGAATGGAGTCAAGGGATTAAAAGAGAGGTAGATAAACCAAAAGCAAGTAGAATATTGTTAACAGGAAAGAAGTATTCCATCTATAATGCTTACATGGAATGTATCTTTAAAGCAAAGCATTTTATTTATATCGAAAACCAGTTTTTTAGTAAAATCATATGCTAAAGCAACTGTTTGTATTTAAAAGCTAACGATTTTTTGAAAAGTTACAACGACAAGTCCTGACGACAAGTTGATCAAGAACAAGATTGGACAAGCCATTGTGGAAAGAATCAAAAGAGCACACAAAGAAAATCAACAATTCAGGGTGATTGTGGTCATCCCGAGTGCCCCTGGGTTTGAAGGCGACTTTGTTCAAGTAGATAGGAGATCGATGCCACTACGATCTGTTGCTCAGTACCAATATAGATCCATCTCACGAAGTAAACATTCTATATTTGAGCAACTTGAACAAGCAAATATTCCTATCGATCGGTACATTGGGTTTTACAGCTTAAGAAATTGGGGAAAAGTAAAACGGCCCTTAAATTCGCCCAATGTTCTTCTTGATGGCAAAAAGAAGAGACGAAGTAGGTCAAGATCAAATACGGTATCTGATGAGTCACATGTGGACCCTCAGTTTGTGTATCCAGACGATGGAAGGACAGATTATGTTACAGAACAGGTTTATATTCATTCAAAGCTTATGATTGTAGATGATAAAACGGTTATATGTGGTTCAGGTAATAAAATGGATTTATCATAAAGCACTTGATGTTATTAACAACCTGCAAATAAAGCCAATCTAAATGACAGGTTTTTTTTATAAAATTGTACTGCTGTATTGTAAAAACTAAACGAATCCAACAAAGGTCTCAATTAGGAAACAGAGATTCTGAAATTGCAGTAATAATCGAAGATACTGATACTGTAGAATCAAAGATGAATGGTCAACCAGTAAGGAATAGAAAGAAGACAGATTTGTTTTAATTAAAAATACATGGTTAGTATAAAGCTTCAAGATATGCTTTTACTTTAAGAATGCAACTATTTAAAGAACACTTGGGCTTAGTGAACACATCTGTGTCAAAAGCATTCAATTACGAGCAAAGGCAGAACATCGCTGTTATGGATCCCTTGGACGATGGGTTCTATTATAACGTTTGGAAAAGAACAGCCGAAAGAAATACGTCGATTTACAGAGAATTATTTAAATGTGTACCAGATGACACAGGTAAGTTCCCCTTGCTCATTCTTATGACTCCAAAATTCAAAGATATGTACACTTTCAAAAGTTCATTCAGTGGAGCAGCATCGGCATTTTGTGCCGGACTCGACTCATGTATTACAGGGACATGTAGCGGAGCCTTGGAAATACTCTGCTAAAGAAATACAATCAAAATTAAATGAAATACAAGGGCATCTCGTGCAGTTTCCTACAAAGTATTTAAAGAACATTAGCATGACGGCATCTGTCATGCAAGAAGCAATTCCTCCCATTGTCTTTACTTGAATAAAACAAAGTCCATTTATCCTGATCTGTCTGAGAAACAAAAAAAAATTCGATCTGTAACTATCGGAAGACCAAAAAAAAAGAAAAGCAAAAGGATAAAAGTTCTTGCTCCCTCTTCTTACATTACAACAAAGAAAAAAAAGAGTTTTAAACAGAAACTAAAAAGTCAAAAAAAAAAAGCTTACATTGCTTAGTACAGCGTTTTGTCAAATCATTTTAAAAAAAAATGCTGAAACCTTTTGAATCCCTATTTGATGTTTATACAGTTTATGTTCAACATCCTGTCATTTCTAAATGGCTAGGACTTGCTCTCTTTCTTTCTCTCTTTCTCAATTCTTACTTGTTAAACTTCACCAAACAACAGCAGCAACACCAACACCAGCAGCAGCCCCAACCGGAGCCAGTGACAGCAGCACCCATAAAGACCCTTTTGAAAAAATCAGTGAAACCAAAGCGAAAATCAGTTCATCATCATTCTGACATTGTCCGTCCAGTGGATGAAATTCTCAGCTTACTTGGTACTCCTGAAGCTTTATCTGACGAAGAAATCATTTCTGTTGTGCAAGCAGGCAAACTGGCTGCTTATGCTCTTGAAAAAGTATTGGGTGATTTTGAACGGGCTGTCATTATTCGTCGAGCTTTGATTTCCCGTGCCTCTACTACCAAGACCCTCGAGCATAGCCTGTTGCCTGTAACCAACTACCATTATGATAAAGTCATGGGTGCATGTTGTGAAAATGTCATTGGATATATGCCTATCCCAGTAGGTGTAGCAGGTAAAAAGAAAAAGAAAAAAAAATATAGAAACAGCAAAATGAATTATTTGTCATAGGTCCCATGAATATTGATGGTGAAATGATCCATATTCCTATGGCAACCACAGAAGGTTGTTTAGTAGCATCCACAGCTAGAGGATGTAAAGCGATCAATGCTGGTGGAGGCGCGATTACGATTGTGACAGCAGATGGTATGACTCGTGCTCCCTGTGTTGAGTTTCCAACCATCACCCGGGCTGCTCAATGCAAGCAGTGGATAGAACAAGAAGGAAAAGATATCGTGGCTGATGCATTCAACTCAACCTCTCGTTTTGCTCGTGTCAAGAAATTAAAAGTTGCTATAGCTGGTAAATTGGTCTATCTTCGATTTTCAACCACCACAGGTGACGCGATGGGCATGAACATGATTTCAAAAGGATGCGAAAAAGCGCTTTCAAAGATTGAAGAATATTTTCCTGATATGCAAATCATTTCACTTTCTGGCAACTTTTGTACAGACAAAAAGCCTGCGGCAGTAAATTGGATCGAGGGACGTGGAAAGTCTACGGTAGCAGAAGCTGTGATACCTGCAGCTGTTGTTGAAAAAGTACTCAAGACGACTGTAGATGCACTTGTTGAACTGAACATTTCTAAAAACCTTGTGGGCTCAGCCATGGCTGGCTCCGTCGGTGGATTTAATGCTCATGCTGCAAACATCTTGACGGCTGTCTATTTGGCCACAGGTCAGGACCCTGCTCAAAATGTAGAAAGCTCTAATTGTATGACTTTGATGAAAGCCATCAACGATGGTAAAGATCTTTATATCTCTTGTACAATGCCTTGTATAGAAGTGGGTACTATTGGTGGTGGCACGATTTTGCCTCCTCAGCAGGCTATGCTCGATATGCTTGGTGTACGTGGTCCTCATCCAACAGAGCCTGGCGCAAACGCACGTCGTTTGGCTCGTATAATTTGTGCTTCTGTGATGGCAGGTGAACTCTCTCTTTGTGCCGCATTGGCTGCTGGACATCTTGTCAAAGCACACATGGCTCATAATCGTAACACGCAACCCATGATGACTGCTACACCACCAGCTACACCAGCTGAAAGCTCAATTGTTCCTGGAAGCTGTATCAAGTCTTAGAAGAAAAAAAAAAAGTAACCCGTGTACATTTCATTAATAAATTTAATTAAAATGTTCTTTAAATTGACAAATATTCCTAATTTGTATAAAAATAAATCGTCTAATAAACAAAAAAAAAGCTTCATCACTTTTACACAAAACAAGTAAAATCTATTTACAGTATTTTCACTCTCAATTGGTCACTTTGCCGAAAAGATTGGTTGAATTTTTGAAGCCTGTTTGGTCAGCTTTTGAGAACCAATTGGTCTTTTTTCAAATTAAGTTGGTCAGGGTCAAAACACTGTTCTTTCTGACTCTGAAATGATTTTATATCACGAAAATGGAAGGATAGGCATCTTTGATGATAAAGGAAATGAAGCAAACCGGTACGATGAGATTCCTTCATTCCGTCTAAAAAAAGTAACAGACGTTAGGAAGATGGTCAAAAATGATATTTACAGTCACACCCCATTAGTTTTCATACAACTCAAAATTTAATGAAGATGGTGCCACTTGCCACACAGGCGGTTATGCTACATGATGGTCCGCTCAAAGCCCTGATTTAAAACCCATTGAGCATATCTGGAGCTGCCTTGATAAGCTTATCAAATACAAAAGAACCAGCATTAATAATAGTGGTGAGCTCAAGGCAGCTTTAGAAGAAGCTTGAGGAAATATAACCATCGAGCTTGCTGGTAGGTTGGTCGTCAGCACGAAAGACTGTTGCCAAGCGGTTATAGTTGCCAAAGGCGGCCCAACTAAATATTAGAAAGACCTTTTTATTTTATTTTAATAAAGTGTACATTGAGCACTCTTCGGGTTTATTTTGGAGTTCTACAATGTCTGTTCTGAACGCGTAGGCATTCATGTAAGATGCATGATACTTTTCGGTGTTTCAAAAAATATAATGGAATTCCCTTTTATTTTTTCTTATCTTGTTCTTTCCAACTTTTAGAATTTAAAATGCAGAAAACAAACAAATAATAATAACAATATTGACGAGGTTGTCGAGCATGAGCTTGAAGGAATGAGTTATAATATCGTTCGTGCTTCCGCCAGGCTGTCCAACGAAAGAATACATGAATCATTTGACAACTCTCGTAAGAGAAAAGCCTCAGAGTCAATCGAAAATGTAGTTTTTCTTTTTTTTTTTTTTCAGAATTGAAATAGTTTTTCACTGATACATCTCTTTGATAGACTACTGAAGTAGACGAAGTTTGTGTGGACGCAGAAGGTAGCTCTGTGGGAACAACAATTAAAAGAGAAGTCACACGTCTATATGAACGGTATTATAGCTTAAGTTGTGAAGACAATTTTGTTGTTGCGTAAGTTGAGTGAGGTTTTTTTTTGTAAATATAATATTTCGGTTGTCTGACAGTAACAACAATAGGCTTAGGACTCAACTCCATCCTCGACTTGTCCTACCATTCTGCTCCTCAGTCGAAAATTTATGTTTTATTTAAAAGATTAATGCAATCGACCTTTAGGCCGCTAGTTGCTAATCAAAGTACAAAACGTGGATATGCATGACGCGAAAAAAAGTCCTAGCGACCATTTGATGGAACAAAAAAGAGGAGAGAGATAAAAGTAGTGACGATGGCAGCGAAGAAGAAAGCAGCGACAAGAGGCAGTCATCAGGCAAGGTATCAGCAAGGAAACACATTGATGGAAGATTACAGATGTGCCGAAGCGCGACTGTCGAGGAAGCCTTGTGACCACCAACGATCAAACGCAGACACCGGCTTTGGGCGCGCTCTAGCTCGTCATAGTCTTTTTTGAGCAGTTTAGAGATGGCTAGGCCTTATTCCAACTTGGGATGTACAAACATAGCATAGAGGCGAGAAGAGAACACATGCTGCTCCTCAAAAGAGGCTTTTTAGTCAAGAAGATTGGCGCTCACTTCGCAGCATGTTCCAAAAATGCTTTGATAGAGGAGTTACATTGGACGGTAAGCTGGAAAAGAAGATTTCCAAGATTGAAGAGGTTTTTGCTATTAAAATCAAAATGAATCTGTTGCTTTTAATAACAATCTATTTTAGATCGCGAAAAAAGAAATTCAGAAAGGCCGCTCCCTTTGCCTCAAGTATGAAGCAAAGGCCAAAAGCCCAATGGAGTTGGACATCTTCAGTATCTATTCCCAATAGTAAGTCACACTATACTTGAACACCAGAACGTCAATCCTTACTCTTTTAAATCTATTTAGTTTGGAGCTTCTCGAGTTTCACGGCTACATATTTGACAAGGATGTTGATATAACAGAAAACAACATTACTGTGAAGATATGGTCACCCATCTTAGAGAGGTTGTTTAGGAGGACAACCCTTAGAACAAAATGGTACGTAATAATACATCTGTTTGACACTGGGTCTACATGTTATAACAAATTATTTAGAGGCGAGAGTGTTGGTAACTCCAACGAAATATCAGGTAGCTCAGGATTCAAAGTTACTTTAAGGATTTTGAAAGATACCTTGTCACGAAGAAGAAAGGAGGCCGATAAGGCTAATGTGGAGATTGCGAGAAGCAATCCAAGCTTGATAAAGATTGCAACTGACAGAACAAAACTACATATTGAATCCAAAATAGTTCTTGACAAGTTGATAAAGGGAGTCTCAGGAAGGACCCGAGATATCTCTATCCCTGACCTACAAATAACAGGTACATCAATTTTTACGAAATAAAACAACATTTCTAATTTTCAATAATTTTGTAGGAAGCAAATTTACCCTGTGCTCTCTGAAGTTAGGAGCAAATGGCCTATATGTGGGTGTGAAGGAAGGTGTAGCAGTCATCCCCAACCACACCTCACATATCAAGGATTTTAGAGAAACCATTAAGTTACTTTATAAATTCAAAGTAAGTATAAAAGAGTTATGTTATACAATCAAGTGTTCTAATGAATGCAAAGAATGCGACTATGGATGTTGCAAGTTTAAGCCTAGTAAACGATGATGACAGCAACAACAGTAATGGACCTGCTTCCTGGGTACGAGGGACCTGGATTCCTCCCAACACCAATAAGAAAACAAAATTACCAAATATACCCGATATCTTGTATTTTTCAGATTTAAATAGTAGCACCTAAAGCCATTATATTTTTTATCCCCCCCAAATATGAACTATCGTTTTTGGTACCTTTTAAATTTAATTTTCTGCAAGCGACCATCAGCACCCTAATATACTGTAAAAATACTTGTTATGTGCAAAAGGAAATAAAAATAAAAAATTGGTTTCATACAGTATTTTGAAAGTAGTCCTTTTATTTAGGTGTCGCACAGAGACATGTACCTTTGTCTAATACTAAGAAAAAAAAATGGAAAAGAAAATAATGTAATAGTAAATGAAATTAAGGGCTCTGTGGTAGAGTGTTTGTACTGCAACTATTGTTTTCGTAGTTAATTTTTCGAATAAGACGAATAGCACAGTGTTTCTGGTATCAATCTGCCCATTTTGATTAGATGCCGTTTTTTCAGACAATTTTTATTAAGGAATAGTCATTAGTTTACTAAAATGAACAATCAGACATCAGGTTCAGTTATTTTTTTTTTTAGAGAGAATGAACCAATATGGACCGTGTTTGTTTAAAGCCTTTTAAATATGATCAAAGATCCTAATTGTTTTGTAACAAAGAGTTTAGTATTGAAAATATTACTTGAAAGAGATTAATAATCCTGGAGAATTGGGCATCTGCTATAAAAACGACCCTCTGAAGCTAGAAGGATATTACTGAAGCCCCTCGTAATAAACACAAGTCATTCAATAGCAAAACATATTTTAACAAAGCCATTACTACGGGTAGAACCCAGCAAGATGAGAGTATTAGTTTTCTATATGATTTTGTAAAAAAAAAAAAAAAAAAAAAAAAAAAAAAAAAAAAAGAAGCATTTTCATTGTTTAACTTCATGAAACATACTTTTAATGTATCTTTGCAACAGTTTTCGCTTAATGAAAGTAAATATAAATTTGAACCTACTAAAAATTACTTAATTCAAATAACAAATGATAATAAGACACGGCTGATGTTTTTTTTTCTTTTTTTCTTATAAAAAACTCCTAAAGCATGACAGTTCGGGTACATCACAAAATGTCTTTTCTCCTTCAAATTCCGTGATGCTATTGATGAATGGTACGTGGTCAATGATGGTCGTTTTTAAAACTTCATGGTTTCTAGCGATAATAGAAATAGGCTGTAAGTACATTCTTACGACTGCATACACGAATTGACAGTTCGCAGAATCCAGCAATTACGTCATGTACAATACTCTATAAGATGTAGTTACTGATTTTGCCAAAAGAGAAAAAAAAAAACAGGTGATTCTAAATTGATTCTGTAGCCCTTCTTCAAAGACTCTGGGAGCAAGCCATATTTAAGATAGAATATTAAAGCAATCAAGTTTTTGCCAAATGGTGAACAAAATGCTGCTAAGAGTTTTGAGGTTCCAACTTTGCATATTCAGTTAAACTACTGCCATTCAATAAAATTGATTGAAATGAGGTAACTGAGCTCGAAAAAGTAAAGAAGCAAAACTATAGATTGATATCGAAAACATTGTAACCACGCATTTAGAAAAAAATGTAGTTTTTATTTATAGCTTATTAATTAATACAAGTCGTTGTACAAGTGTAATTACCAAGTAGCTTGGTTATCATGACTTTCACGTTGATTATATAACCAATCTAAGTCTTCTTGCGTGTTAGTATGAGTGAGAGTAGCAGATGGATCAGATGTAGCAGTTGTATTGGTATTAGTGCTGTTGTTTTCAAAGGTTTGAAGCTTGGTTAATACGAGTCCATAAAATGTATTTAACTGTTCAGAAGAAGTTAAAGCAGAAGAGATGTTTGTTAATTGGCTAATCTGTGTTGCAATATCGGGGTAATCTTGAGATAATTGAGAAGCAAATGTCTTCCATTGAGTCTGGACCTCATCAATTGATTGTTGATTGGACAGTTTGGATTGTAAAGTTTGAATTTCATTTGCAATTTTTTCACTTGCAGTAGTAGCAGTAGTGTCATCATTAGTACCTTCTTCTGTTGTATCACTAGTGGGCTCTTCAGTAGCGTCTTCAGTAGTATCGTCAGTGCTTTGTTCAGAGTCATCAGAATCACCGGTGTCATCAGTATCATTAGATCCAGTACTGTCAGAAACAGAAAGATCGTCCAATTCATCCAAAGCACTGTTGCTTTCAGTTGAGCTAGAGTCAGCAGTATCAGCGGAAGTAGCAGTATCAGTGGAATCAGTAGCATTGGTGGAATCAGTAGCATTGGTAGAATCGGTAGCAGCTGGAAGCTCATCTAATTCAGCCAAGACACTGTTGATATGATTGTTAGAGTGTCCACTAGAGGTTGTACTGTTGCCAATCATATTATTATCATCTGTATAATCCCCTGTGATTATACGAAGACAACCATAACCAGATCTTCCCGTGTTACAATCATCCTATTAAAATGCCATTGGTCAACTAATAAATAAAAAAAAAAGCTAATCTATTTTTGTGATTAACCCTTACTTTGTCTTGGCAGCAACGAATACAAAATCGCTGAAGGTCTGGTTCGATCATATTCACAAAATAATTATATCCTTTGCATTGTGCTCCAACCGGTTTACCCTTGGCATGATTATCATATTGTCCTCCACCATCTGTTTCTTGAAGATCATATTTTGTACGATCGAAGAATCCAGTGATCTGGACATAGGTGCTTGTCTTTAAGTAATGTGCTGTAGTAATAAAATCTAGAGACGGTTTAAGTTCTATTTTCCTTTCTTCTCTCTCTTTCTCTCTCAATTATTGATCGCTTTATACATACCTGTAGGGAATACAGTGGCATTGGGAACAGCATCCTGATT
Source organism: Rhizopus delemar RA 99-880 (assembly GCF_000149305.1). NCBI lineage: Eukaryota > Fungi > Mucoromycota > Mucoromycetes > Mucorales > Rhizopodaceae > Rhizopus > Rhizopus delemar. Next base: position 217,768 of record NW_027137829.1, read on the forward strand.
GAAACAAAAAGGAATACCGTTGTTTTCATTGACAGCAACCTCAAGCCCTGGCTGAGGAGGTAAGAAAATACAGAAATCTTTTTGACTGTTGATGGTCGTCAAGGGGTAACTACTATTAGTAGAAGCAGCATTCACAAATGAGCAAGTAGCCAAAAGAATACTGGATATGATGGTAATACTAGAATAGTACATTATTAAATAAAAAAAAAATGAAAGGACTGGTAATAAAAAGTACGAGAGAAAGAGAGAGAGAGAAAGCTCTCCGTTTATATAAATAGGCTTGTTACACAAATACAAAAATGTTTCTTAATGCGGGATTAATTTTAAACACTTTTTTGTTTTTTTTTCCTCAATTGTATTATTTAATGACTAAAATTGTAGATAGAGCAATATCCAGTATTGGACCTGTATTTATAGCTATCGCAGTGCTTTTGCTTGACATGTGTGCACTCGCCTATTATTTAGTGGTCTTTCCATATAGTCACTCCTTGTCAGACAGTTCGCTACTGTACAAAATATATACCGGTTTCATTTTACTATTTACACTCTATATGATCTACTCTATACACTTTCATTACTATATGGCCATCGTTACTCCTCCAGGAGACATGAAAGAGTATAAAAAATCAGGCAGCCTCCAAGCGCGTCTATACGACCTACACAGCCCAAGATAAAGCAGGATTTTTCAAATTGATGTTTGGGAAGGTTTTATGTGCATCAGTTACTGCAAGGCAGTTAGGAGCTTATAATCGCTCTGCGTAAATACTGCTGCTACAGTATGAAAAAGGCCCTAATAATATCTTTAAAAGGCATAAAAATGACGAACATAAGAAATCATTTTAAACTGCGTTAATGAGAATCCCGTCGATCATCCTTGACTGAAAGTGTAAATACACTCCGCTTTTCATAAGCCATTATACGTATTTTTTTGAGTTTTCATCTTTACTTTGCCTCCTTGAAAAAATTATTGCTCCTATCTTCTCTCCTTTTGATAGTAAAGCAAGCAATCAAGTAAACAGCTTTATCTACAATCAATATGAACAATTCTCCAACATAAAAAGGTAACTCGCCTTTTGTTACTGTGCATGTTCATTTTTTGACAACAAAGCATAGTTGGCAAACGCATTAGTCAGTTAAAAAGATAATGATCGATTGCAGTCAGGTGGGAATATCCGCTATTCGTAAATTTTTTGGAGAGTTAATCAATATGTTATTATGCGATTGGGATATGAAGAGAATATGAGAAAAACACACAGGAACAGGTATCAAGGTTATTAATGTTATAATGAAGATCGTACAAGCAGATGTTGTGGTCAGATCTATTTTTATTGCTATTATTATATTGTCAATCTTGATTCTGTTAAAAACGAACCCTAGGAAAAAGTCCTTTTCTTCTCTAGTTATTACAATGAACAAAATGCAGTTTGTGTTATATTTGATTAGGATACGCCTTTGTTACCAATGTCAACATTAAATCATCATATAGTCACTTAGAGTCTATAACTTTGATCAAATAAAAAGTACTTGTGTGGATAGAATGATCTATATTCTTTCACAACATGTATTATTGGCTATCAACAGGATGTTGTACAAGAATATTGAATGGCATAACACGAAATTTAAACAAGTATTTATATAATGATACCTTTTCACCCAGCTCGTCCACTAACAGGCAAATTTAATCATTTTCAGGAGACCCATGCTTTAGTTTCTCTATGGTTTTTGAAAAGTAAAGAAGTATTTCAAGACGTTCATAAGTGCAGGCTGTTCAGATGGTAGGTTAGCTAACTATATAATATGGAATCGCAAATAGATTAAGATAGCTACTAGGTTGAACCAAGCAAAGGATGAAATAGCAAAGCACCGATCAGACGGAGGTGTAACGATTACAGAGCAAATGCATGAAAGTTTTGCGGCTGGCTTTATTGAAGTCAAACTATTGGAGATGGCCGGTCACCATTTACTGGCTTATAAAGAGATTCAAAAGACTCATCGATTATCAAGTTTCCTTTTTCTATTTTATTTTCAATTTTAATCGACTACAGACTATACGTTAATATCACACACACTATTGTCTATTTTTTGCGTGATTCTGATAACAAAGCTGCCGCACTCGATTACTTAGTCTAGTTTGACATCACCAAAAAAGTACAGGAGGTATTTGAACGAATATTTAAGAATATCCTCAAAGCCTTCCCACCATTTTCCAAAAGGGCGATGCACAATTCCCAATCTGAAACTGTTAACTGGAAGACATATATGGGAGATGCGTTGACATGGCAGGCATATCAACGAAACGGATTTCGCATTTTATGATCTATAGCAGAACCTATTGCTAGTGACATTATTGAAACTTTTGAAGTAAGTACATTGTAATAGAGTGATAGGCGGTAAGTAATTACAGCAACTAAATTATATATTAGAGGTATTCAAGGAATCATAGTAGAATATATTTTGAAGAGAATGAAAACAATAATGAAGACGCTCTTGACGAAGATCAAGATCATGGCCAAGAAGGTGATTGGAAAGATAATCAAAAAGCCAATTAAAAGTGCATTTATGATCAAACTAACTGTCTAGCAACAGGATATACTAGATTCACTATCAGAAATTTTACGCGTCGTGAAACAAGCAGCACAGCTGCTGGAGAGAGTGTAAAATCTGGTATCTTGATAAGAATGCAAGCTTGGAGTCTTTGTCTGTTGGAATCAGGCACATATATAATAACAGCTTGGAATCTCTACCGAAAAATAACATTAGACCAGGTACAACTGTTTAATCTGCATATAGTATCTAATCTTCAGAAAATATTGTAAGGGATTATCCTAGGTCAAGCTCAAATACGCATACATTACTAATGAAAATATTTAAAAGCTCTTTTACATGTCATACTTTTGGTTAAGAATTCAAATGATCAAGGATTTGCAAGCGCATTTAGGCACGAGAATCTAGATGATCTTTACAATGAAGTCCTTCAATCGTACTTTGATATCTCTTTGCAAATCAACGATATCTTACATATATCAATCAATAAGATCATTCAGATAAGCATAATAAGTCAGATAGTTGTAGATACATTGATGATTTGACACTCGATTAGAATTTCAGAAATGATACTAAACTTGAATATGGTCCTCGTACAAAGGCTTACATTCAGCTGACAAAGCTAATGGAAAACGCAGATACTGATGATATAGCAACTCTCTATCCTTTAAACAACTGGTGAGTAATACGCAATGTATTTATTATTGTTTGGGGGTACTAATGAATGGTAGTATGAACAAATTACCTCGGTTCGAGTTTGCACATATAATTGGCGTGACAGAGCTGATTAGTAACTACCTTGATCCTCTGCTGAGTCCAATGTTTCACCAGCCTGACAAATATAAGCTATTCAGATAGTAGGTTAGCTAACTATATAATATGAAATCACAAATTGATTAAGATAATTACTAGGTTGAACCAAGCAAAGGATGAAATAGCAAAGCACCGATCAGATGGCGGTGTAACGATTACAGAGCAAATGCATGAAAGTTTTGCGGCTGGCTTTATTGAAGTCAAATCATTTGGGATGACTGGTCTCCATTTTCTGACTCACAAGGATACGCTACTTCTGGCCACGTTTTGCAAAGAGACAATCGATCGAGGTGAAGTCAAGTGTACGTTAGGTGCTCAAGCACTTGGTATATTTGATATATGCAATAAAAATAGATCTATGCTCATTAATATTTCGCAGGCTTCACCGTCGATTTTTACCTGTGCGGACTTTATCATGAAGGTATATATCCCTTCATTCGCCTTGGAAGAATAATAGTACCAAGTTCCGCTGACACTTTGCCACATACAAGCAAGTGATATCGACTTACAATAAGTATCGTATTTGCAGAAAACCAACCGATCCCCTGCCGGATGCCATGAAAAACCAAGCTTGTCCAAAAGGCAGCTATTCGATGTCATCCATGACATAAATAATTTAAAAAAAGCCAACTATACGTTTTTAATAAAAGTGTAAGAAGTTATTCAGTGAATGGTTATTGGTTATAATGTATCGACAGATTTGAGCTTATAAGGCTTCCACTTATCGGGTTCCTACTCTCACCGGCATGCATATAATTGGTACGCCAAATTTAAAGAAACCAGCTGTTAGCTGGAAAAGAACATAACATGCAAGAGAAGAAAGAAGAAAGAAAAAAGGAAAAAGTGTGATGCCATACTAATATGTTTCAACCCCGTCAGATTGAAATTAGGCTTGCATCTATAAAACGGATCGAGCTGCCTATATCACCAGGAAAAACCCTGAATGGTATAAAATTTCCCATTTTTCTTTTTTGTATTGATGGCCACTCGATTTTGAAATCTTATTTCTCAGAAGCTGCACTGACTAATCACAAAATTATGATGAGTTGCCTGGCTTTTGATGGCAGATCATGAAAGATGGATCCAATCCTTCTAGTTCTTCAATTTTCAAGGACAAACCATTGTATGCCGATGAGAGCAGGATTTTTTGCAGATTGATCACAATGGGTGTAAAATGCACCCGCCTTCAGCGTCTGAATCCAAACCAAGATGCCCATAATAAACTATATTTCAGAGTATTCTACACGCTATTTAGGGGTGACACAGACAAACATAACTCTCAAACAAGTAGGGAATTTTTGAATTAAATGATCATCAGAGAGAGGTGTAAGTAGTCAAACCTAAAGGATTTCTTTTTCCTATATGCCATACTGTGCTAGTCTATGGAGAATAATCATCATCATCGCTCTATTGCGATAATTATCTAAACATCTATAAGAATGCAAAGCAACCCCTTCTAAATCATTCAATCTTAATCCATTGCATGCTTTTCTAATTCATGTTATTAATATCTCACCTTCCAAGAACCTTTTGCGTTTTATTTTGCTCTTGACAGCTGACCAAAACTGTTCATTAGAACAAACTTCAAGCGGGTATGATATAGGCACATCGATATCCTTGAGTCTAGATATACCTAGAAATATTCTCAGACTTATGGATAGGGCCATTATCCATTATCAAATAATGCTTCTTCATGCGCTCATATGTATCCATCTCATCCATTATAGCCTTAAGGAAATTGAGATAATGTCTAGTCGCGGTTCCTTTACTTACAATCTCAGAATAGTCCGCCCTCTTTCTTTTCTTGGAAGATGACTGTGGCAGCCTCAGCCTGCATTTGATGATACCTGATGCAGAGATTACCCCCAAGATTATAATTCCCTTTTCTCTGTTTTTAGTATTATAGAAACTGAGAACACTCTTTTTTGGACCATACCATACTATACTTTGTGCTGATATGAATAAAAAGTACGAGAGAAAGAGAGAGAGAGAAAGCTCTCCGTTTATATAAATAGGCTTGTTACACAAATACAAAAATGTTTCTTAATGCGGGATTAATTTTAAACACTTTTTTGTTTTTTTTTCCTCAATTGTATTATTTAATGACTAAAATTGTAGATAGAGCAATATCCAGTATTGGACCTGTATTTATAGCTATCGCAGTGCTTTTGCTTGACATGTGTGCACTCGCCTATTATTTAGTGGTCTTTCCATATAGTCACTCCTTGTCAGACAGTTCGCTACTGTACAAAATATATACCGGTTTCATTTTACTATTTACACTCTATATGATCTACTCTATACACTTTCATTACTATATGGCCATCGTTACTCCTCCAGGAGACATGAAAGAGTATAAAAAATCAGCAGAAGAGGTAAAAAAAAAGAACAACAACAACGAGAAGATTATTTAAGCTTTCATATTGACACATTTTTAAACATTAGGAAAACAATGATGCTTCAATGAGAACAATGTTATTAGAAATGGAAGAACATTCTCAGTTTCCCAACACTTGTAAAAAATGTAAGTGCATTCATTGTGCGCATTTCTATTGTTTAAGTGAATTACTAAAATATGTCTTGTAGGTCACTTACCAAAGCCAGAAAGGGCTCATCACTGCAGTGTGTGTAACACTTGTATACTCAAATTCGATCATCATTGTTAGTTAAAAGATGAAAAGATTAGTAATTGTACACTCACTGTGTTATATGATTAGGTCCCTGGATTCATAATTGTGTTGGACATTTCAATCATCGTTATTTTGTATTGTTTATGACATATTTAGTGTTTTCGGCTGGGTATTTTGTTGTATTTGGATGGAGACCATTTATACTTTGTATGGACCTTAACGAGCTTGATGTTAGTACACAGAAAACAATTGTACATGATTATTTATTAATGCATATACATAACAGTGGCCTTATTATTTCCCTAGAGCGATATTTGCTTTTGCAATTATATTGGCTATTTGTATGGGATTAGCGATAGGTGCTCTCTGTGTATGGCATTATTATTTGGTAAAGAAGTTTTGGAAAAAAAAAAAGGATGGAGTTTCTTATAAGCATAATAGATCATGACAGCACAAACTACAGTAGAATTTTATAATAATCATTATGATAAGGCAGTTTGTAAATCGCAAGGAGAGATATTTGTAAATATGTATGATTTTGGACCTTTAGAAAACTTTAAACGCTTTTTCAACATTTGTGAACAATAGTAAAGACTTTAAATTGAATACTCGGCATAAACTAATCCTTTGTATTCTGTTAGTCCTTGGTATACTCTTTTCTTCCCAATGCCTGTTCCACCAAAAGGCACAGGTCGTGTATACGAGAAATGTCAAGAATTTTACATGTTGCCTGAGTCAAGCCAGAGAGCACATGTATTATCACAGCAAGAAAGCCAAGATATTGAGGATATCAAAGACATTTAATTAAATTACTTGTAAAATCATAATTGTCTTACACATTACAATAAAAAATTAAAAGAGAACAAAAGTCAGATTTGTCATCCAACGCAAGTGTCAACGATAAGATGTGAAAAACGTCATTTTTTTTTGTTTGTTATTTACTATCTAAATTATGTAGACGAATCTCAGCCAATCAGTCATTTAAAGTAAAGGCTCAGTTGAGACAAGCTCTCTTTTTATTGGATGTAAGCCAATTGCGCCATCAGGTAACATCGTTAGCCAAACACAAACACATATAAAAAACCCTGATTTTTTCTTGTCATTTTTTTTAACTTCTTTTTAAAAAACATAAAACTTTCTCGAAATGGCCAATACTCCTCACGGTGGTGTTCTTAAGGACCTTTATTTGCGTGATGCTCACAAGCAAGAAGCATTGTTGGCCGAAGCACAATCTTTGCCTTCTATCGTATTGACTGACCGTCAATTATGTGATCTTGAACTTCTTTTGAACGGTGGTTTCTCTCCTCTCGAAGGATTTTTGAACGAAAAGGATTATAACGGGTAAGTACGCTTTGTTTTGATAGAGGAGTGGCTTTGTGCTTAAATTTACTAGTGTTGTTGAAAACATGCGTCTTGCCAACGGTTTATTATGGCCAATTCCAATTACATTGGATGTTAGCAAGGAAGAAGTGCAAGAAAACAAGATTGAAGCCTCAAAGCGTATCGTATTGTTAGACCCTAGAGACTATGAACCTTTGGCTATTTTAACCGTTGAAGATGTTTACACCCCTAACAAATCAAAGGAAGCCGAATTGGTGTATGGCGCTGACGATGTTGCTCACCCTGCTGTCAACTATCTTCACAATGTTGCAAAGGAATTCAATGTAGGTGGTACCCTTGAGGCTATCCAACCTCCCTCTCACTACGATTATGTTGCCAACAGATGTAAGTTTTTTCTTACAAGTATATCGTGCTTTTGTTAATAACCATTCCTAGACACCCCTACAGAACTCCGTGCTCACTTCAAGAAGCTCCAATGGACACGTGTCGTTGCCTTCCAAACTCGTAACCCTATGCACCGTGCTCACCGTGAACTCACTGTCCGTGCTGCTCGTCAACGTAAGGCTCACTTGCTCATCCACCCCGTCGTTGGTCTTACCAAGCCTGGAGACATTGACCACTACACACGTGTCCGTGTCTACAAGGCTCTCATGCCCAAGTACCCTAACGGTATGGCCGAACTCAGTTTGTTACCCTTGGCCATGCGTATGGGTGGTCCCCGTGAAGCTGTCTGGCATGCCTTGATCCGTAAGAACCACGGTGTTACCCACTTCATCGTTGGTCGTGACCATGCTGGTCCTGGTAAGAACAGCCAAGGTGTTGATTTCTACGGACCCTACGATGCCCAAGCCTTGGTTGAGAAATACAAGGGTGAGATTGGTATTGAAATTGTCCCCTTCCAAATGGTTACCTACAGTGCTGATACAGATGAATACATTCCTGCCGATGAAGTCCCTGAGGGTGTCAAGACTTTAAACATCAGTGGTACCGAACTTCGTCACCGTCTCAAGACTGGTTTACCTATCCCCGAATGGTTCTCTTACCCTGAAGTCGTCCAAGTGTTGCGTCAATCTCACCCTCCTCGCAGTCAACAAGGTTTCACCATCTTTTTGACTGGTCTTCATGCCTCTGGTAAGAATGCTATTGCTCGTGCCCTCCAAGTGTCCTTGAACCAAGAATCCACCCGTTCTGTCTCCTTGTTGTCAAGTGAAAACACACGTACTGAACTGTCTTCTGAGTTGGGCTTCTCCAAGCGTGATCGTGATATCAACATTGCCCGTCAAGCTTTCGTTGCTGGTGAATTGACTAGAGCTGGTGCTGCTGTCATCGTGGCTCCCATTGCTCCCTATGCTGCTGCTCGTGAAGCTGCCAGAAAGACCATCTCTCAATTTGGTGGATTCTATCTTGTTCATGTCTCTACACCATTGGAAGAATGTATCAAGAGAGATCGTGATGGTATCTACGAACGTGCCAAGAAGGGTGAAATTAAGGAATTCACTGGTTTAGATGCTCCCTATGAAGTTCCTACTAATGCTGACCTTACTGTTGACATTACCAAGCAATCTGTTTCACAAGCTGTACATGAAATCATCTTGTTGCTTGAGAAGGATGGTTATGTTGGTTCTGCTTAGATGTTATTCCCCTACATACATTTCACAACTTCATAATTTATTTTTGTAAAGAAAAAAAAATTGTATTTTAATAAAAAGACATTGTTTATATATAAATGAATACTTTCTAAGGATAATTATTTATTATTTCATTGTAGTTTGAAGCCAAGTATACATTTGATTTGCTGTTATGATTGTCCTGTCTATCTACAGCATTGTCTGCCTGCCAGCTTTCATAGAGATTGTTTTCAGATGTAATACTACTTGATTGAATAGGATCTGTTATGTTTTTATGTACTGTTGGCTTTGGTAATGACCACAGATGATCATGTACTAATAGAGGAGTGGGTTGATGATGGTATTGAAACAAAGACATTGGTTCTTCACTGCTATAACTTGCAAGTGTCTCTTGATGATCGTCACAGTTGTTCATCATCATTGAGAGTTCTTGTTGTTTTTCGTCTGGTTTGGTTGGATCACAGTAGGTATTAAAGGGATTGATACCATAGATATGAAGTACTTGTTGCAAGAATTTATGGCATTTTGGAATAACTGCGTGCTTGTTTAATATCTGCATACAATGAATACATCTGTAAAATAAAAGCCAGGCCTGCTGTGCTACCGATAGATCTACGTCCTCTAGATAAAGCATATGTATTTTGATAGCATGAATGAGAGAATGTGCAATAAAGTCAAGTTTGATGATAAATGAAGGTTCTTGACATAAATAATACGAAAGTTGTGTGATGACTGCTGCTGATGTCCTCATTTGAGCCCTGTTGATATCGTTGACTGGCATTCTGGCCAGTAGTTCCACGAGGAGTACATGAAAATATAGATGAAAATGAGCAATGACTGGCGGTGGTTTTGGAAGTTGAAGTAGATTTGAAGTTGGCATGTTTGTGTCAGTCATCCATTTGATATCATCTGGTAGAGAATAAAAGAAGTCGACGTAGGTACCGAAATGAGTTGTATAAAGAGTGTAAATTTCTTCTTGTGTCAAGTTTTCTTTCAAATGGTTACTTGAACTTATCCTGCTACTGTTTTCTAATTCCAAGTCCTGTTCTACGATAACACTAAATTTAATTTTTTGTACAAAAACCCTCAAATTGTATTGTTCTTCTGCATTTTCTTCAGGTAATGGTGATGGTAATTGAGTTCTAGAAAACGCATGTCTTATCATACAAGGTCGTTCCCATCCTTCACTCTGAAATTTATCCAATTCATAACATGCCCAAAAAATACGTCGTCGTTGTTCTGCTTCAGTCTGTGTCAGGTTGGGATCAATGTTGTTTTCATCATGTAATCCTAGTTCAAGACACATTCTGAATGCCATACCAGAATAGATCCAATGTCTACAGTGATATGATCCAGGGCGATAGATCTGAGGAGAAGGCTCATAGAGACTGAGTAAATAAGTTGCAACGACTGTACTCAGACGAGGTACATCCATAAAATCCTCAACTAATCGTTTGGCTCTATGAAAAAAGATGTCTGGTTTTGGACAGCCTGGTAAATCAATAAATCGAGCAGAGAGTGCATAGATTGCATTGAGAAGTAATGGTGTGATAAATTGACCTTTCACTTTGAGTTGTTCATGAAAATAAGAAGGTATGATACACTGTAGTAATTTGTGCCTTGTATTAAAGAATTCATCAATCAAACTCATTTGAATTTGTGCTGAGGGCATCTCGATCGATCCAGAGTATCTACTTGGTAAAGGCGGATCGACTGTCCAGACGATGAAGTCACCAAATGAACCTGCAGGTAACCAGAGTTTTTCAGATAATTTTGATCCATTCACTGATGGAGGCTTTTTTAATACGTCACCCAAACAAGCAAGCATATTGCTCACTCTTGATTCTAACATGGGTCCTTTTCTCTTTAATTTGGTATGATTCTCATCTATTATTTCTGAAAAGAGAATGTCTTCTTTTCCTGTTTCTTTTACTGCTACTCCTACTGGACCAGAAGGGTTTAGTGACTCAGTTGAGGACAAGTCACTGTTGATCAAAAGTTGTGTTTGATTGACTTGATTGTCATCTGTTTCTAAAGATCCGTCTTTGTATAATGAACAAGCTAAGCTACGAGCTATATTATTTAAGAAGAAGAAAAATAAAAATAAATAAATAGGCAATAGAATTTACATATTTATTCTTGTTACCTTTGCACTATTTGGATAACAAAAGAGTGTTATTTAACAAACAAGATATTTCTCTTTATTTATTACCTGCATACATGGTCGTAATCCATCGCACTTACAAAACAAAATAATTAATAAAAAAAAGAGAAAAGAGATAACAAAAAGATACCTTAATCTTTTTTGCTCTACACGTATAACATGCCCTTCCAACTCTGAGTCTATTGCCATTATCTGTTCTTTTTCTCTTTTTGGATTCCATAACAACTTTTTTTATGCAAATAATTGTATAAAAAAATAAAAACAAAAATAAAAAAAATAAAATAAAATAAAATAAAATAAAATAAAAAGTATCCAATCATAAAATAAAGCTTTTAAAACTACTAACCTAACAATGAGTTTAATTCTCTAGAGTACATACGTTTAAAAATCATTTTTATTCATCTCTTTTTTATTCTTTAAAAAAAAGTGAGAGAAAAGGCAGTAAAAGATCATAAACAACTGTAATATTCTTATAAATACAGAGAGAATTTATATGAAAAAAAAATATTGCACATCAAAAAGACTATATAAAATTCCTTTTATTAGTCATCCATTGATTCGTTCTGCTGTTTAGAATTCCTATAAAATGAAGGCAAGATCATATTGTATGAATTAAATTAAATCTCAGTGGGTTAAACCTGTTACTGTATTGCACATCAAGCATTTATGTCAATAATAAGAGAAAGCATAAAAAAGCCATTGTTTATCCAATAAAAAGAGCAAAAAAAAATATTACTCAAAGCAAGAATGTTATATAAAGGCTTGTGTCTGGGCTTAAAGAAACGATAAAGACAATAAGTCACTTTCAATTAGACTATGAATAGTATGATTATGCTACTTGGATAATATCAAAGAGCTGGATGATGAAACATTATGCCTTTAAAGCATTGTTACTTTTCTAATTTTTACAATAAAGCATTCAATTTTTTATCATTTCTAATACAATTCGCCCTTTTCTTGTTGATAAAGAAGAAATAGTCGGACCAAGTCGACTAATTATCAACCTGGGACTATTGTCACAAACATAAATGACATTTGATCCAGAAGCAGTATCCTTTTATTTTAAAGAATATAGTACGCTATAATATCAATAATATGCCTTTGACGCTTGATCATCTCTTTTCAAATATTTAGAGAGCACCGTACTTTTTATATAAAAAAAAAAGGAATCGGTATTTAGACAACAGATTGCATAAAGATGTTTAATAGTGTAAAGATACCATGAGTGCTTTAATGACTGTTTAATTTAGTGTCTTAAATTGAATAAACGTAGAGATTATGAAATATTAAAAACATTGGTTTCTTGTCTATGCGAATCTATAGTCCTTTTGATGCTCAAAATGCTTCTTATTCTATTTTACTGCATGAAATGAATTATTTTCATTGGCTGATTTGATCAGTTGAGATTCCCCATACAATTCTTTTTTTTTTTCCCTGTAACACATCCTTGTCACACTAAAAAAAATTATTTTTTTTACCACGTTTTTTCCCTTTTTCCTCTTTCTTTTCTTTTTTTTTTTTTTCTTTTTACTAAAATGAAAAGATTCAACAATGAACCTTCTTCTTCCGGAAGGCATGTGCCAGTAGATCTTCAACTCAGCGATTCACCTGTTTATTTCATTGGTCCAGCAAACAGAAGCAACCCAATGTCTCAAGTTCGTACAAAACTCTTAGGCACTGTTCACTTTTATGATAGAAAGATAAAATGGAATAGAGTCACACTTCAATTCGTAGGAAAGGCAGGGATTGATATCGAAGCACCTCGTTCATCTCTTCCACCGGGTTTTGCAGCTGATGATTCAGCGAGCACAAGGATACATACAGTTGTGCCTATCTGTGAAGTAGAAAAGGAACTCATCTTTTCAGGTGAAGAGTCTATTGAATTTGGCCTCCATTTACCTTCCCATTTGCCTGCCAGTAGTAGAACAAATCACTCTTTTGTAGAATACACTTTGATAGCAAATTTCTCGGCTGGTACATTTTTTAAAAAATACAAGACTCACAAGACAGTGACAATCCACAGACATTATCTTCCTAGTCTGAGCGCAATGATTCCCACGATGGAATATTCGGGTGTAAAAGAATGGTTTGAGTGGTCGGTTGAGTTACCTAAGGCGACTGCAATTCAATCGGGTGAAATAGTCATTGCCTTTCGATGCAGTGTAGAAAAAGAACGGGTGGAGGTAGATAGGGTTGAGTTGGCTGTGGATGAAATAGAAAACTACAGGTAAGAGCCCTCCCTGTCTTTCAACTGTTACGGTCGAAAACATTAACACAAAAACATACAGGTTTTGTACTAAACAAGGTGTTCATAACCTACCACCTATCGTCACACGCTTTCCTTCTGCTACATATCATATGCCCTCATTTTCAGAATATTCAGACACTCACTTTATTCGAGTTCCCCTATCTGTCAGCAAGGATCCCAAGGTGCGATCGATTCATACTCATCAATTTGATCCCTTTCTGGAAATCAGTCATCGTTGTCGGTTGACTGTTCATTTCAATAAATTACCCAATATAGAAATCGAACCACTGGTACTTGGATTCCCTATTATCATCACTGATTATCCTTCATCTTCTATACCTGAACCAACTCTGTCCAATAACTTGACTTATACAGAAACAGAAACATCTCAACCCAATGGACGTACAGTTGTTGGTGGAGACGATGCTGTAAATGTAGACCTTGATTTACCCGAATATACACCAAGATATGAAGAGCATACCTCTCTATAAATGTAAATCTAGATTTCTCCTCCCATTCTCCTTTTTTAGTTACACTAATAATACTTGTACATATTCATTTGCAAACAAAAAATAAACAATTTATAAATGGTTTCTTTTATTTAAAAAAGAGCAAAACCATAAGGTGGTTGTCTAATTATGTTCCACTTGTCATCATATTCAGACCATAAAGTCCATCCAAGTTCTTTATAGATCTCATTACGTACTTTCCAAACTTTAGCAACATCTTTTACAGCCGTAGATGTGAAGGATGCCTCAGACAAGTATTTCTCGATGGCTTTCAGAGCATTACCAGGGTGACCAGCCTTGCGTTCTTGCTTTACCTTGATTAATAAAGAAGCCAAATCCTTGGAGCTATCATCAGACGTCCACTGCTGCAATGCTTTCACACTGGCATTAAACGCATCCAAATTTTCAGCAGCATCTGATATAGCAGCATAAGCAATTGCTTTTTGCTTGAGGGCATTGATCAGTTGCTTTTTCTTTTGATCATTTTCTTTGCGCTTCTGCTTTTGCTCATCTGTTTCGTTTTCGGCCTGTTTAAGTCCATAAAACTCGGAAAGTTCGCGTTCATTCAATTGAGAGATGATGGTGTCTGAGATTTTGATGATTTCATTTGCTTGAGCCTCACTCAATTTTCCAGGTGTCAACAGGCTGTCAACATCCGTACTTCCAGAAGCAGTCCATAAGCTATTCAATTTGTATTCTAAAAAGTTGATATCGTTGGCATATTCGGTTTCAAGTTTAGACAAAAGGTTCTTGTATGCTGCAGAATCAGCTTCAAACTTTTTGAGATAGGAAATTTCAAGGTCACGAGTAGCATTCTTCAACTGTCGCTCAATTTCCTCTTCTGTTGGCTTCTTGTCGTCTTTTTCATCACTAGGTTTGCTCTCGACAATAAGTGGGGGAACTGTATAGATAACCTTGTACTGACCACCTTCGACGTTACTCATAAAGGTCAATTTTCCGAAAAGGGCATCACCAGCCTTGACGTCTTTTGGCAAAGCGTCCTTTCCAGCAGGAGGAGCAATATACAACACCTTGATGTTTTTACGCTCCAAATTGAATTTTGTAAGTGTAGAGTTACCGTTCTTGTAAGCATCAGCAATGTTTTGAAACGTGTTGAAATTAACCGCCTTCAGATCAAGATCCAATTCGCAAATAACATCCTTTAATTTCTCAAGCACATTTTCTTCTTCTGTAGAGAGTTGAAGCATAATCGTGTATTCTCCCTTCTGGCTGAGCTTGATATTGTGATCAAATACATCAAGATAACCAACTACCTTACGGTTTGTATCATAAACAATACCAAACACACCAGCCAAAAAGTGTTCGTAAAGCTGATTCATGACTGTAGGGAAACGAGCAGTGATGGTCGTAGCTGAATCGATAGTAAAGTTGTATCGAAGAACAAGTTGATACAATACACGACTGCTAGGAAGCATGTCACGACATGGGTGCATAGGAGTAATGGTAGACTCAGCAGGTCGAATGTATTTTCTCAACTTGGAGAAAGAAACCTTTACGTCCAATCCATCCTCTCTACGAAGAGGAGCAGAGATGTCTAAACGAGTAAGCTGGGGCTCCAAATGGACTGTACTTTGACCATTGGCAAGATTTCCGGTGATTTGAATGCCATGAAAGTTGAGACTAATGTTGACCACATGTTTACCAAGAGCAGACCAGAATTGGGCAAGACAAAGTTCGAGTGTAAGGTTGGCACGAACAGAAAAGTGTTTCTTGATAATTTGCTCTTCAGATGAAGGATTACCAAACGAGCCATCACCCAATAAGAATGAATAAGCATGCTTTCCCTTTTGGTTCTGTTTGGGGACAAGTTGAAGAAGATGGAGCATGAAGCGTGCAGGTGATGTCTCGGCTGGAGCACGCGATCTGATCACTAGTTCACAGCTTGTGGCACCTTCAGGAACTTGAATAAAGTTTCTACTAATGAATCCAGGGTCAAATTCGATATTTTTAAATTCAATAGAGCCATTTGATGGTAACTGTGGTTTGACGACAGACACTGGAACACGGAACAAAGGTCCGCGTTCGGGTGATGAAGTATCATAGCCCAACACTTCACCATAGTGGAACTTGTTTTGGGAGAGGGATGTGGGATCAACCTTGACTTGGAAAGCATTTCCACCAGAGTGAATATAGAGATAATCAGGTACAGTAATCCAGGACTCTGAGGCGATAAGAGCTACACGAGCCTCATAATTAAACTTTGCCTCATTGTATTTAGGGTTTTCTGGGTCGAATTCACCCATAAATTTGGGTTGGACCTTGGTAGTGATGTATTGAATTCCGTTGGTCTCTTCAGCTTCACGAAGATAGATACCACGTTGAACACCTCGCTTTTGTACAGTTACCTTGAACAAAAGGTCCAAGTCTTTACGATCCTTATAGTTTTCGAGATATTCGTATGCTTTATCGACTTGAATAAAGCCAACACCAAGGGGATCTTCAACTGATTTAGCTGTTTGTACAACAGCATTCTTTAATCTGTAGGGTGTGTATTCCTCCTTTTGTGCTTTTAAAGCTGAAACAAGTAAAGCAATGCAACCGCATGCATTAGGACTACAGTTGACTGTTAATTAAACGTCTTTGCTTGTATGGTCTCTATCCACTGTACCTGGACATACTCGTTCCGTTCTTCAAGTCCAACTTGTTCAAAACGTAAACAGGAATGCTTGTGATTGCACTTCCAGGAGCATAAATGTCAACACCGTGGTAACCATCTGAAGTAGGACCTCTTGAAGACCATGTGAAGGGACGCTCTGTTACAGATTCGAGCAAGGCATATTCAGCTTGCATCTGGGAATGCTTAACGTATGCACCGACAGTGATAAAGCTAGCATCCATACCAGCAGGGGCGCCAATGGAACTGTAGCATGGTCCATCGTTACCAGCACTAGTAACAAAGATACAACCTGATTTGCCGATAGCTTCATTAGCTAATAATTTAATGAAATGTCCATCTGTAGGCAAGCCACTGGATTCACCGTAAGACATGTTTGCCAAATCTACTTTATGGTTTGCAAGATGAGCTGCAGCACGAGTTAACCCAGGGCCAGTTTCCATGGAGCCAAGACGGGCATCACCAATACGAAGAGAGATGAGTTGTGCACCAGGCGCGACCTAGTAAGAAAAAATTAACAATTCGTGCCTTTTTTTTTTCTTTGCTGAAACATACACCATTCAATGCAGGTTCATCTGGAAAGTTGGCAGCAGTGATACCGGCAACATGAGTGCCGTGACTGCCTGACAATGTTACAATACTACAAAAATAGATTATTAAGAAATACAGTTACTGATTAGATAATTTAATTGCTTACCTAAGAATGTCACCATCGTTGTAAATGTTTACAGAGAAATTGAGTAAGTCAGCCTTTCCAAATCTGTGGTATTGTAACTCTTTTCGGTAGTCAGTTAAGCAAGGTTGACCTACAAAAGATTTTTTTTCCATATTAGGTCTCAATTACCTTTTAGAGAAAAACTTACCTCTAAGGTCTCCGCTTTCATCAACATCAATGACAGCTCTCCAATCTTTACCGTCAAAGAACAAGACGCAATCAAGAAGAACTCCAGGATCTTCATAATTCTTGTCAAGGTTTTTTAATGATTCGACGCGGGCTTCCAGTTCAGACTTTTCAGATTCATCCAACTTATCGGTCGTCTTGATATAATCAGCAAGACGACGTTGCGCCTCGCTGAGAAGTTGAGCTTGTTTTTTAATAAAGTTTTGGCGACGTTCCTGATGTTACAAAATATCTGATTAGATTCAAGAAAATAAGATAAAAAAGGAATTTATTACCGCTTTGATCCTATTTTTCAATTCAGTTGGGAATAGCTCATATGCACTTTTAACACCAACTCGATATTCTCCACTAGGATTGTTCCATGAACTGTCCAAGATCAATTTACGTCCACTTTGACCTTCAATGACATTCAAACCATCCTCAGTAGTTGGCTTCACTTTCTTTGATGTGTCCACATCACCTATTCTACTTTTTTAGAACACACGCTTTCCTACAGTCTTCATTCACACACGTTACCTCCTCCTGTACAATCTACGATATCGAGCAGCTTTGGTTTTCCATCGGTTGTCACCTGCATACCAGCCGCTCCAGGGTCAACACCTAAAGAGTGGATAATGTCTCAATATCGATCGAAATCTTTTTGTTTGAAAGGTGGCCTCTCGTCCGTTTTATCACTTGCCTGTATCCAAGATAGCAATCACTGTTCCTCTACCGTCATATTCAGGGTACTTTTTTATAAAGCTTGCAGCTTGAGTGTCTTGTTTAGGCATGAGCCCATTAACAGGGTATTCTTGAATGGGTTTTGAACTGTGAGTCATTTAAAGAATAGAAAGAGAAGAAGAAAAAAAGGTACGCGTGTACAAATAGGCAGAAAAAAGAAACGGCTGCTGTGTTTTAATTTCTAATTTCTCAGGCTCATTTTGTCATGTTTTTGGGGACAATGTAACCTCCATTTTCTGGTGCTTGTATAAGCTGCTTTTTTAAATGGGTTATACAAACTACCTTTCGCGTATTCATTTATATAAATGAGTATGCCTTGATATCCTTTCTATTGTTAGTTGGATGTATACAATGAAACGAATATTAAAACCATCAGTATTCCTGTGTTGATATAACGTGTTTGAAATGGCGTACATTAGGTTTTTATTTAGTTAAAATAGGTATCATTGTCAGTCTTATTCCCATCATCTTTTAGAAGGCGTAAGAGCAATCTTTAATCCAAATGATTACAAGATGTTTTGTTTTGTAAAGAAGTATAAAAGTATTATCAATGATAAACTTGGCTCAAACAGTCATAACTTGTCAACTAGGGCAATCATTACGAGGTTTGATGGAAAACTGATTGACTTTTAGCTTGTGATTTTTGATCAACTTCGTCAGCAATAGAGTTAATACATTGATAGTATATGAAGACTTGGCTTTAGTGAACATATTATTAAAACGTATCAACTATCATGCTTTAATAGCTCAAAAGCCGTTTTATTGAGCTAGAAAAAATTTCTCGTTAGCAGTACATGAATCCTATTTTTTATCACTGGTCTCAAACAGTGACATAGGAAAGGTAAATTTGCATAAGAAAACTAAAGGATTTCAGGGACTATATTTTTTTATCAGCTATCATTGTAATCTGCTGAACATTAAAAACGTTATTAATCAAATTGATGATATATTTTGAAATAGTAGGGAGGGGAGATTAATGTTTTTATACCATGGGTTACATGTAGGAATAGGTATCCAAGTTTTAAATTAACTACATCTCTTGTTTCAAAAGCAATTTTTTTTTCTACATTGAACATGGCTTTCACAGAAAGGTAAAGATCAATTCTGCCTACATACATGTGCCTTTATGAAAGAAAAAAAAAACAGAGGTCTTTAAAAAGTTAATGCCGAAAGTAGTGATACAAACAAAATATGAGGAAATACCATTCATGGTGAATGCTTTTTAATTTTTGCTGAGGAGATTCCCTTCTATTTAACGTACGGAATTAAATAATAGCTTATTATTTATTATACATCATCAAACAATCCACTGTATTTGTCTATTTGTGGTCTAGAAAGGTATTGCTTTGAGCAATGGCAGTTGGTCAAATGAATAGCTGGCAGCCACGGTCAGGAAGTTGGAAAAAACCTGATGGGTCTTTACCTTAGACCCAACATGTTGGATAGATATAAGACATCTGATCTAGGCTTTTAAATAAAAAAACCGAGGACTGGACAAAGACATCCTCGAATCTTATCCCCAATGCTTATCAAAGGGAGCCTTATTTAACCACCAGTTTGAGGGCTGGTTTCCTTGGCAGCATGACTAAACTGAGACAAACTCAAGAAGCGCTTTAGACAATTTTAAGTAAATCACAAATTGCGTGAAAGAATGTCAAAGTGATTGACTATCAAAAGATAGCCTATTAACATTATCCGCTGATTTTTTATGGAACTAAAGCATATTTAAAGGTAGAATCAATAAAGATAACTTTTCGTCCATCAAGAAATTACACTTCTCCCTAGTAGCACCACATGTCAGCCAGTTTATTTTCCCATTACGACCTGAGTCATGAATGACTGCGAAAGTTATGGTTTGGACCTGGCATAAAAGTTACAAGAAGTTCATAAACAATACACAAAGAAAAGAGGATAATATCCAGATAACCACGTAATGGGTTCTTATTAAAGTATTTATCATACAAAAATTCAATAAACCATCCTTTCATGATCAGGTTGATTTATGAAGATCCTCTTCTTCGCGTGAGCTATCCTTGTAGAATGGGTTCAATCGTTCATTTTTTGTAAACTCAGTATGGGCACTGTAAGCGTCAAGGGTTCGAGTGATAAAGTCGATCTCACCAAGATAAGGACGAGAAGAGTTGATGGGATCATTTGTTGCCCAAGGGGTTGTCACATCAAAGGCCAGCAACCTGAATGGTCTTTTCCAACCGTAAAGCTTGAGTTATCTGCAGTCGATTGCACTGATAGCGCCAATTCCCACACGTGTAGACCCTCAAGTGTTCATGCTGTCAGACATGGCCATTTTGGAGTTGGAAATACGACTTTAAAACATTTGATGGGCTATTAACATTTCTTTCGGTTAAAGTCACCGCATTGGCACCAGAAATGAAGGGGGGGGGGAGGAGACGGATTGGGTGATGCTTGAGAGAAATGTAAAGAGCACTATAGACTATAAACTTGGCTTGAATAAAAAAAAAGTGTGGACTGTCTAATGCTAGTAATTCAGATGGGTAGTAAGTCGTATAGCTTCACTGGTTTTCTCAGATATTTTTATTTTGAATTCAAGTGTCTCGTGTGTATAAGCATGATTTTATAGACAACGTGCTTTCACAAAACTTTCTTTATCGCTCAACGATCCCGATTGAGACATGGATGGTGATGAACAAGAGCAGGAGAGAAAGCGAGGGAGGTTGAGGAGGAATCTGATGTTATTAAACGTGTTGGAAAAAGATTGAAAGATACCAAAGGCCTTGTAAAGTACAAGGTTGATTCATGTTTTATTAGTCATTGATCATGTTTACTAAAAGAAATCACTGGTAGAATGAGTGCTAGCGGTCAAATAGCTCAAACGATTATTTTCTTCTTCTTCTTGTACGGATGAAACTCTTCTGTGAGCCATGTAACCACCTTGTCTTAGATCCAATAGGTTCAGTAATGTATGATATAAGAATTTATAAGCCCAAATGTTGCCTCTGACACGACGTATATCAACAACATAGAGACCAGGCAAATTTTCTATTTTAGATAATTCAACCGTGAATTGAACTTCTTCTGCTGTATCCACACCTTGTTCACCATAGATGCTTTCTTCATGTCGATGGTTATTGTTATTAAAGAATAACTTTAATGAATTTCTTTTTGGTTGATGATGTTTAGAAGGTCGAATGCATTTTATTTTAAAGTCGTGAACTCGCTTCATTGAAATTCCCATTGATTTTAATGCATCTTTAATTGTAAATAATATTTCATTGGGTGCTTTGGATGTAAGCGCGTCTTGATCAACAGCCCCTTTGTGTATTCGGAGTTTCGAATCGTTAAAATCGGCTGCATAGGAACCAAGTGGTTTGCCGATAGACATGGCACGAATAGGGTGAATGGAACTCACTGGTCTTTCAGGTAAATTAAATCTTTCGTAGGTATTATTGTTATTATTAATATTGTTATTATTGTCTTTAAAGAAGTGAGTAGACAGTATTCGATGACAAGAGACTTACTTGTGTGTTTGCTATTACGTTTAAACCAATTCTTAAACTTTTTTCCTTTGGATGCTTTCTTTTGAGTCATGATTGTTTGTTCGGAAACAGAAGGTAAAATAGTTAGTTTTGGTTGTTTTCTATCTTGTGTATCGCTCATCGTTCTTTGACGTGGTTGAGCACTTTGGGATCGAATTGGTGTTGGTGATGTTTTCCGGACAGAGACATGTCTTGAAATAGCCGAAAAGAATTTGGATTGAAATAATGAATTTGATTTTTCTTGTTCAAAGACATCTCTTTTTTCTTCTGGTGTCGAAGGATGGCTTTGTTCTTCATCATCCTCTTCATTGACGACCAAAGAAGGAACATCCTCTATGCTTTGTGTTGTACAAATGACCCCATGCTCTTGATCCCGAGATTCCGATAGATTGTTTGTCTGTGATACGGAAATAGATAACCGAGCGTCCGAGGCTATAGATTCCAATTCTTGGATAGATTTATATAACAAGTCATGATATTCTTCCAACCAAGGATGAGATCTGATTTCATCCATTGTACATCGTTTACTGGGATCGGGTACAAGCATACGTTTAAGTAAATCTTTGGCTTCTTCACTCATTGAAGTGGGTAATTCGAGTGGGGTACTGAGGATATATTTGTACAACAAGTGAATATTAGCTCCTTGTGGGTTATTGGGATCATCATCAAAGGGTAAATAACCACACAACATAGCAAACAAGATCACACCGCAAGACCAAATATCGACAGCTGTTCCCACATAATGAATGTTCTCATCGTCATTGATAACCAGCTCTGGTGCTGCATAACAAGGTGAACCACATGAAGTGACCATTAAGTCCTGATTTTCCAATTTAAATCGATTGGCAAAACCAAAGTCAGTGATGATAATATCTCGGTCTTTACTTAACAGCAAGTTTTCCTGTTGATTTCATGAGTATTTGATAATACAGTCTATTGTTGAGAACACTTTACATTACCAATTTAAGATCTCTGTGAACGATATGTTTCTGATGCATGTAATGTACACCACTGATCAATTGAGCAAATAATCTTTTGGCTTCATTTTCTTGTAAATAATGATGCTTTAAGATGTAATCAAATAATTCACCACCTAATGGACATGAGGAGGAATTAGTGCAAAAATATAATTTATATTTGATTTCCTTGTATATACCAAATGCACGTTGTAAGACAATACCAATGTAATTCTTTATATCCAATACTTCATATAAGCTTACGATATGAGGATGACAAACAGACTGAAATCATTAGTGTCCATACCTCATCCGATCTCTCTTTACCTTCAAAACAGATATCTCTCTTTCCAGTTTGGTTTCTAATGATGCTTGTCGAACGTGTTCTTTCTTTATTAACTTGATAGCAACCTAATCCTACTTAATATCATTTACATATTCTCTCTCTCTCTATTCTACTCACATCTTGTTCTGTTTCCACATGAACACCAGCTTTCACCTTGGCAAATTCACCTTCACCTAACGTTTGAAGCAGTAAATAAGGTCCAAAATAAGTAGGTGTTTTGTGCCTGGATTCATAACCATATTTTTTGTAAATCTCTTGATGCCAGCTATCATCCTGTTCAAATTCACTATTTGCAATCATAGGATAAACTCGTTGATAGTTTAATGTCTCATTCATCGTTTTCAAAGAAGAAGGAAAAAAAAAAAAAAAAAAAAAAAAATTGTGTTTAATTTAAAAAAAAAAACGTGATAGTGTGACACATGTACAAAAAAGAATGTCTTGATTTTATTTTCACTGTCAATAATAAAGTAGTAAAATAAATGCTATTTAAACTTACTATATAAAATAAACACGCGCTTTTATTTTTTATTTTTAAAAGTTGAGAGTTGAGAAATAAGTTTATCATTTCGCTTTATACTTGTCTAATTGAGCACGTTGTTCCTCCTAACACAATAGTTAGTTTATCAATCATAAAACAACAACAAATGACTTACAGGTGAATACTCTGGGTTATTAAATATCAGCACTACTTTAGTTGCCTTCTTTTTATTCACATTCGTTGGTTGAACAGGTGCATTCTCTGTTTGCTGTTGTTGTTGTTGCTGCTGCTGTATTGTTGTCTCTGGTGCTGGTGACGATGACTCTACTTTATTTGTTATATCTGAGGAGGGTACACTTGGGGTGGGTGAAGCTTGTGGAGGATTTATAGATGTTTCTGGTGCAGTTACAGCCATGGTTGGAGAAGCCACTGGAGGTACTGGCGGTGCACCTCCATAAGGTGGGTATCCCACTGGTGCTGCTGGTGCTGGTGCTGCAGGGTAAGGTCTATGTAAATCATTAATATTCATTCTTTCTGCATTCTTTTTCATTATTTACGCCGGTGGATAACCATAAGCTGGGGGATAACCCCCGGGTGCAGCATAATAACCTGCATAGTATTGACTATAATAATCACCATACGCTTGTTGCTGTGTTGCTGATGGATCCTGACCATAATAATATTGAGGAGCTGCTGCAACTGTAGAAGAAACATTACCTGTCGTTGCTGGCGCAGTAATGGTTGCTGTGGTAGTCGTAGTAGCAGTAGCAGTAGCAGCAGCAGCAGTAGTCGTCGCTGCGTTATTACCACCTGCCTTATGAGCGGCCATTTGTTGTTGAATATCTTCTAGGGTCAATTCACTGTATTGACCTGACCCACCTGCTGTCTTGGCCTTCTTATTATTTAATCCAGCTACTTTGAGCTCATGAGCAATAATATCTTCTTCAGGAATACCTTCCATTCCAAAGATCTCTACATCTAAACTATCTCTTCCCGGAAGCGCATTAGGAACTCTGTTTATATTAAAGAGGTTAGTTTATACATCACAGTCAATCTATAAGATACTTTGCTTGTAAATTTCAAGTTTGTGAACCTGCTGAGCATGCACAACCATACCACCCGCAGTTGCTAAAAAAAAGTGATTTAGTTTTTTTTCCTTCTCTTAAATCATGCATGTAAATACTTTACTTAGTTTCTTATTACAAACCTCACACTTGAAATGTTTTGCCTATATTTCAAAAGCAGTCAATACATAATCTATCCAATGGAAAAAAAAAAAAAATAGTTTTTATTTACTCTTTGATGAGTGACCAAGACTTTATCATCTTCAAAATCCTTTTCACAGTACCAGCACCAAGGTCTAATTTGTTTTGTCTTTCTCTTTTTGCCCATTTTGTTTATTTCTTACTAGATTTTAGTTCTTTTTTTTTTTCTAAAGAAAAGAGAGAGAGAGAGAGAGAAACGCGCTTTTTTTTTAATTTTTTAAAATGTGACGTAAATAATTTTACTGCTCAGATAAGATTTCAATGAATAGTCTTTTAGTCCAAGCATAATTTAGGATATTTCAATGAGAGAGAGAGAGAGAATAAGACAAAGTTATCGATAGAAACAATGGTCCCAGTGTTTTTGTAAAACATGGGTCTAAAGAGGCTGTTGAACATTGGATTTTAACAAAGAAAGACGAATTCAATTCTAAACAAATCAGTCATATCTTGTTTATTCTTCATAATGATCCATACATTATATCTTTAACCGAGTTGTTCATTTCTGTTATTGTACACTCTATGTCTAAGCAGGTTGATTCCATCCTTTTCTATTATAATTGTTTTATGTTCACTTACATCACCCAAAATGAAAGGGTTATTCTTAAAGAATTGAATGGGATATAAACATTCTATTTTGTAGCTCATGAAAAATGGAAATAAATCTCGTAAAGGTCCACTCTATCCTTAGCTAGATCAAATATCTTTAATGATGAGTGAAATGAGGAGAAAGATAGGTGAGTTTTATATGAAAATATCAGTCGATTGACAAAAATAAACATCTTTTTTGTATTTGCATTCCCCCCCCCTTCTTCCCCTTGGGAATTTATTGTCAACAGCAATTGAATGGATGCGAGTTTTTTCTTTTTGTATTCAACCTGTTTTGATTAGAATTGATGGCTAGAAGGACAGGTTGGATTTAATGTATGACGAATAGAACAAGAAGCAAGATGATATAACTCAAGCCAATGTTTGACAATAAAAGAATACTTTTGAATGCATGGATTCATTTTTTAAAAAAAAAAAAAAAATAAAAAAGAGAGAAAAGTTCTGAGATAGAATAGGTTTTGATCATAAATCATCTGTACATGAAGTAAAGGAGGTCCAATCACATGTAGTTTATTGGGTTATATAAAATGACACTCTTTTTCTCATTCTTTCATTCTTTCTTTCTTTATGCTTCATTGGTGGATGACCAACAAAACAAAGATATCAAAAAAAAAGAGCAGAGAAAGTGAGAAATCATTCATTTTATCCAAAGTACCAGCCAGTGTGAAATCGACTACGGTCAATGTGACAATCGAAGATAATTATGAAAAGGAACAAGTAGCCCAATCTTCAGCCTCACTTTCACTTTCAGTAGAATTGAGTAAACCAATTGAAATCATACAAAAACCAGACGCTTATCATCCCATTCGACGTAAACAATCACTCTTGGTCCATTCAAAAGTAGCCCCTGTCACATTCTCAACGAGTATATCTGCCAGTGGAAATCTGTCTGAGGAAGTGTTGAGGTCAACAAGAGCCATTGATTACTTAACAAAAGAGATTGAAAAGGATGATATAATATCACATCAGCCGATAGCTAATGATCTCTGTCAGCAGAGTGATATTGAATCCACGTGTGATCAGAATGGTTTATTGAATTGGTTAAAGAAGTTGAGAGAGGATGGAGCAGATGATAAATTAGAACGTCATGATTCGAGCATAGACATAGATTATAAAAACAAGACTGACAGCATACGACTGTCACCTTCAAATAATTCATTAAAAAGACAAGACAATCAGGTCTTGCCTACCTTCAACTCACTCTTCATACCAGAACAAGAACAGACAAATAACTATCATAATCTGCTTGTGAAAACAATCAACGCGATCAATGCCTATTTGATACCACCCAAAGAACAGATCATTAACTCTCACTGGTTTGCAAATAAAATGAAGGATAAATTTGAACATTTTGTACAAGATATCAAATCACTCGATAAAAGAATGGATCCAAGAATTGTCATCATCGGTGTCCATGGATGGTTTCCGATGAAGGTAATCCAATTGAATCATTCATTCTCTTCTCTCACACAAACACAAAGCTTGTTCGTAGCATGATTGGTGAACCCACAGGAACATCCATCAAGTTTTGTGAACAAACCGCTTCAGCCGTCCAACACTATTTCAAGACCGAACATCAGGTCACACTACCTCATCATGCCATCACACTTGTGCCCTTAGAAGGAGAAGGGAAAGTAGAAGAGAGGGTGAGGGAACTGTATGAGAAGTTGATTGGTAACTATCGATGGCTTGAGGCTGTTTCTTCTGCTGATATCATCTTTTGGGCTACTCATTCTCAAGGAACGCCTGTGTCTGTTTTGCTGTTGAAGATGTTATTAGAAAGGGGTCATATTAATACCATCCGACAATCCATCTGTTTATTGGCCATGGCAGGTATATCTCAAGGCCCATTTCCGGCTTTGAAAGGTAGCTTGATCGTAAAGGTAATCTGTCTTTTGTCTGTTGATCGTGACTGATCTGTCTTTAGTATTTTGAAGCGGATGCTGCACGTGAACTCTTTGAATTCATGGACTCTGACAGTCCCATCTCAAAAAGATACCATCAAGCACTCACTTATATTCTAAACAATCACATCAAAATAGTCTTGACTGGATCCATGCAAGATCAAGTCGTACCCTTACACTCTGCAGTGATGTCCAATCTACATCACCCAAACATCCTACGCTCTATTTATATCGATGGTCACTTTTACTCTTCAGATGACTTTCTAGTCCAACTCGTCGTCTTCTCACTACGACTCCGTAACCTTGGTCTATCCGATCACGGTTTACTCATCCATCTCAGTGAGGTATTGGCTGGGAACATTTATGTGATCGAAGGTGGTCACTCTACTATTTATGAAGAACTCAACGTGTACATGACAGCTGTGAAATACATGTTTGAATCTTCTCCACTTGGCAACTATCGTCGTCATTCACTTACTATTTCACAGCAAGAAGTAATCATAGAGCCATTTCAGGCAAAACAAAATCAAAATCCATATTATATTCCTTGGATCATGCGTGGTATCTGTAATGATCCATCG
Organism: Rhizopus delemar RA 99-880; assembly: GCF_000149305.1. NCBI lineage: Eukaryota > Fungi > Mucoromycota > Mucoromycetes > Mucorales > Rhizopodaceae > Rhizopus > Rhizopus delemar. The sequence continues at coordinate 245,552 of NW_027137829.1, forward strand.
ATCTTATCCAATCAAGAATTAAAAACAGAATTAAATACACTCATCTGCTTGTATCATCAGTGGCATCCGACAAGTAACAAACTGAAAGAATTGAAATTCAAATTAGATCCACTTAAAACATTAAACTTTTAATTTTCTTTTTTTTCTTTTTTATTATTATTTTCTTCCAGAATTTAAATCTGTAAAGGCAGACGTGATACAATTCTTGATTTCTTTAAAACTTACGACCAGACACGATTGTTCATCTCTGGACATCAACATGATCTTTTCATCCACACCTGCATCCAACTATACAAAAAAAAAATATTAGATAATAAACTGAATCAAATCATTCTTACCTTCTTTAGACATGTCAATACATGGACCATATCTATCACTGGTTGACCATGTTCATCTACTTGATGAAATACATAATCACGAAATAGTTTAATAAGATATCGATCTCCTGTTTCAGACCAACTTGGATCCATATCAAACCTATAATAATGCTCAAGTATTCTTTCAATTAAACCGTATCTCATCATTTACTCTGGTCTTTCATTGATAAATCCCATCTTTGATATCAATTTCACAATCCTACCATTTTCTAATTCTCTTCCCAACTGTCTTTCTAATTCATCATTACGACTATTGAAATAAAGTGTTAACAATTGACAGTAGAATGATTCACATACAAGTGATTATGATTAATTTCTTCTAATATACGTGATCCAATCAATATCAATACGTCATCAATCTTCTTTTCACTTTCTTCATCCATCAAAAAGGATACAACATGATTCAATTCTTTTGAATAATATCGAGACATGTACGCAACTGCCTCATCCTTATTTCCTATTGTCTGAGAATGACATGCGAGGGTGATGATCAGTTCACCCAAGTCTATCAAATCCTGCTTTTGTTGTTCATCCACCCCTAATTTGCCTTGTAAAATATCCAAGATACCAAGTCCACTTAATCTCAATCGATCATTTCTCGTTGTCAATATTCGATTGAGTTCAATATTTCTACAGCCTAATCCAGCACTGTGGACTGTTTTGATGGCTGAAGAAATCTGAACAATATAACTCCACAACATCTTTTCAGATATCACAAGCGGTGTTTTGCTGTGTGAAGCTTTAAAGATGGGCGTTCTAAAGTAATGTTGTAATAAGGTCTTTGCACATGGATGATAATCATAAACAAATACAAGCGCTACACATCTTATCGTTAACCTTTCTTCTTTTACTCATTCTGTTATTTACAGTCATCACCGAATGCTTTTGTGATAAAAACATCTCTAAAAGAAACAATGTTGCAATGCCTAATGCTTCTTAAGCTCTCTGCAATGGATACAGCCTCTTCATGCACTTTAGAATATCCTTCAATCCTCACAAGTGCATAACTGCGTCTATCAATTTTGCATGTCGCCTTATATACCGTTGCTGGATGTTCATCATAATGTCCCATCTTTTCTTGCTGTTGTTCAAGTGGATATAATGAATGATAGATATGTACTTCTGCTGGTAAGGTTGGATCATTCCCTATTACCTTATCAATACAAAGTGCTCTCTCTCTCTCTCTCTTCTTATAAAAACAAACCTGCTGTTGTCATCCACTGTGCCTCATTATATTGAGTTAATTCCTCTCTTATTTTATCAGGAATAAAAAATGATTGAATTGGTTTTTGATGAGGCAAAAGATGGGCTGGATGCGATAAGCTATTAGAATAAAAATGATGTTGCAACTAATGCATAAATATACAATAAGCTTTCTGTTGTCTATCTTTTTCTTTAAAAAAAATTTACAGGTTGTCTAGGAAAAGCAGTTGAATGATTCATAAAATAAGGATCTGCAGTTGTCGGTGTTGGAAGCATGTTCATATTAGGCATTAGAGGATGTTGTGTTGATTGTTCAAACTCTTCTGCTAATGGTTGCATCTCTTGTAGCTCAAGAAACTCCTATGAGGCGTTTTAGAAAGAATGTGTTTCATCCTATTTCTTATTATTTACATCTTCTGCAATGTTGAGTTGAGAAACATCAACATCTTCAAGTGAATCCGCTGTTTCTTCATTAATTTGACTAACATAAAATAAGTATTTGTGCAAAATGTACTTTAACATACGTGTTTGCGTCCACTGTAGAAGCATCTGTTTGAAAAGAGAAATCATTAATTCAGCACAAAAATTATTACCTGTTATTTACCTGGCAACGAGGATGTACCGGTTTCCACGGTAAATCGAGGAACAAACTCTGGTGCATTAATACTACTAACCGAAACCGAAGAAATTGTTGATGGTTTGCTTCTACTGTGTAAATATTATGATCAATCTTTTCATTATTGAAATGTAGGGTTTATCTAAAGAACTCACTCTCCAAGGTTGGTTGCATTCTATTTTTATATATATTTGTAATGAGTCATAAAAAAATGGCATGTGTACGCTTTTGTTTTTACCGTCGAATGGCTAAATTCACAACCCTTTCCTTCATATTTACAATAACCATGAATGATGACATTTCGACAAAGGCGCTTATCGTTTCCTAATCTGCCATTAACCATTTTAATTGCAAAAAGAAATTTGAAACAAACCTTTAAAAAAAACCTTTTGTGGTGTTTTAGGCTGCTCCTCTGTTGAAGAAGGAGCAACTATCGGGATGACAGAGGGTGCTTTTGAAGGAATGATTATGTTTCCAGTGAGTGAGGTTTGCATTATTACCAAAAAAAAAAAAAAAAAAAGACTCTCGCATAATTTTTTGATAGGTTGAAGTTACAAAACAAAGGTCGTGTCGGAGTATCAAAATCACAGACATCACAACGGGGTATTCTTTTAAGGAATCTCTTTAAACAACCATGTACTGCAGCAGTCACGGTTTTTTAACAACTTAAAACTTAATGAAAGGTTTTTTGGTTACTCTCCTTTTTTTAATAGTTACTTCATTTGATTCTGATGCTTCGCCAAAAGGCAAGCCTTCTGATACTAACACATTGATTGCTTCTTTCTTTACCGTTTTTGTTTCACGATGCTCATATATGAAATAACGCGTCTCCTTTGACAACAAACAAGCTTTCAGTGCCTCTTTAAGTATATGAAAAACAGCAGTATCATTTCTCTTTTGAACATGAGTCTGAATTTTGATCCAGTTGACATGATGAATAGTAACATTGGAATATCAATCATCAAATTCTATTTCGTCTGCAAACTGAGATATTGGCCAAAGATACATTAGCATCTTCAGGAAGCGTTTCTTTGAACAAAAAGATATAGAAAAATGTTGGTAGATGAAAAGGACAATATTGGATAGATTGCTGTCAGTAAAAGTATCTATCTGCGAACAAGATAATTAATAAATCAAAAACATCCATCGAGGTGTGATTGCTACAACATATGGTCGTTTAAGGAATTCCGCCTAGGCTCATTGCTATCGGAAGATCAATTGAGAGCTATACATATAAAGCTTGCTCTGATTGCAAAAGCGAGTTTGAAAGTGCGAGCATTCCCAATAATACATCTAGTGACAAACTTTTTGGTGAGCTGAAACAGTTTCAACATGAGTCAGTAATAACAATTGTTTGTAAAAAAACTATTCGTCAATTTTGATAAACGATTTGCTTTGTATAGTACAAATGACCATCAAACCAGGACATATGTTGACATTGAGAAGAGCAAAGAAATGAACAAGAAAAGCGATCGTTGTTTGCTTTTAAAGACTATTGAAAGACGTAATGGTACTAAATAGGAACGAGATTACACTGCTTCGTTATGTAGTAGTATCATTAGTGGCTTATATATGCACTTCTCTACTTAGCATTGATAACTTTAAAAAGCTGGAAAAGAAGAAGATTTCATAGTCAACGTATTGCAGTAATTTTCAAGACATTGTGGAGGTGGTGTTTTGTAATACAAATATAGAGATTGATGACGGAGAAACAGTCTGATGCGAGCAGAAGAATGGCTATTATAAACGATTATGACAAGACGGAGTTTGGGCGAAGAATCGACATGCTGATACATCAAACGCAATACGAACATGAAATTGAATTTTTGCAGGATAGAATTCAAAACTCAAAAAGCTAGTGATACCTTGTTGCGGTATCAGCAGTCAAAAAATATTCAAATCAATGCTACGATGTTGAATGACGTCTAGGAATGACCAAAGACAAGTGTGTAAGCAATGCTTGCATGGATTGGTATCAATATCCATCTCGAAATGCTCATTTCCACTTTCATCCACAACTCCACCTTGCCCATTTCTGTTGATAAAATGTACGTTCATCTTCGCTTTAAATGTATAAAAGTTTAGTAAAAGTGACAAATCTATTTGCAAAGAGTGTGCCATCTAATTTAAAATAAAATTCGGAGACTGTGAAACCTAAAAACAACTCTGTGTAATTTAACTTCCCAAAGTGTGCTAATAATTCCTGAAAAGAGTGGACTCAGCACCAAAAAAAGAAAATTGAGGCATTTTTTTGTTCTTAAAAAAATTACAAGCACTTTTTTATATGTGTTTTGTATTTTATTACCTTTTACCTTTAGTGAAATAAGGAGGAAACATATTCACATACACGAATCAATTTTTTGTATATACGCATCAAAGCAAATACAGATAGTTGTAGATAAATATATTTTTATATACAAATGGGCAATACGGTAGCCACACCAAGTGATTACAGTGATCGAAGACCTTCACACATTTCGGCCACTCGAAGCCTACGAAAAATAGCTTCTTCTTCAACTTTATCGAGCTTAAGGCTTTATCGACGTTCAAATCGTTCCGAAACATCTTTATCTTCAAAATTCTCAAATCTAAGTAGATTTGGTGATAAAATATTAGATATCAGTAAACCAACACAAGTAGAACATGGCATTCATGTTGAATACAACAATGGGAAATACATGGTAAAAAAAAAAAAGCAACTATAGAAAAATACAGAGTAAAAATTAAAACGGAAAATAGGGTTTGCCTGATGTATGGCAAGAATCCAATCTGCCAAGCGATGATGTTTTAGATACCAATTATGTTGCACCCCATCTCGTTCCTTCACCTATAAAAAGTGAATGTAGTACAGGCAGCAAAGGCAAAAAATTCTCTACGACAACTCCTAATATTTCACTCCCTAAATCACGGCGTTCAGAACAAAATAACGAATCAACCATGCTGATTGGGAAACCGTACAATGTTCAACATCATGTGCATGTCGAGGTTGGAAAATACGGTTACAAAGGTTTGCCAGAGAAATGGCAAAGAATCTTGATTGCTTCGGGCGTACCCGAAGAAGTGGTGAAAAATAATCCAGTGACGGTAGAACGAGTGATGAATCATGTTCGTATGCCTAATTCGCTACAATCCAATATTATCAAAGAAAACAAGCAAATTTTAGAAGAAGAAATGTTACCCAAGGGTTATGCACCTCCCTCAAGGGCAAGATCTTCTAAATTATTACACCTAGCAATTCTTAAATCATCCTCAACAGCAGATATACCCTCCATGCCTGACAAACCAAATGAGCAATTAGACTCTGATACACTAGGTAAACTTATTTAGGCGTAAATAAAGTTGTGTCAACTAATAAAGCTATAGATAATATTGTTGATTCAGTCACGGATCCTACTGCGCTTTATACTGATTTGACATTGATTGCTGAAGGAGAATCAGGACCCATGTATGCAGCCAAACATGTGAACAGCCAACGTATTGTAGCCATTAAAAAAATCCCGTATGAAGCCAAAGAAAAAATGAGCAAAATAACAAATGAATTGACAGCAATGAAGATGAGCCGACATCCAAACATTGTAGAATTTATCACCTGTTATTCTACTCAGAAAGACCTTTGGGTAAGTCTAGGTACTGATTTTGTAGGCAAATCTTTGAAAGATTATATATTTAGGTTGTAATGGAATGTATGTGTGTTTCATTAGCAGATATTATTTCCGTTGATGACGACAGAATACAACTCAAAGAAGCCCACATGAAGCGAGTGATTCGAGACATTTTGAGAGCATTGACACGTTTGCATCGTCTAAGTCGTATTCACCGAGATATCCGGAGCGACAACATCTTGCTTAATCTACGTGGTGAGGTAAAGTTGGCTGATTTTGGACACTGTGCACAGTTGACATCTGCTCGACCACACAGGAATTCGATTGTTGGGACACCTTATTGGATGGCACCTGAAGTGATTAAAGGACAAGATTATGACTCAAAGGTGGATATTTGGAGCTTAGGTGTTGTGTTGCTGGAAATGGCAGAAGGGGACCCACCTTATGTAGAACATCCTCCACTTAAAGTAAAAAAAAAAAAAAAAAAAAAAAAAGAAAAGGTGTACATACAGGATTTATTGAAATTGTTATGATAGGCACTATTCTTGATTGCTTCAAATGGATTACCGGCATTAAAAGAGCCTGAATTTTGGTCAGATGAATTTAAAGACTTTTTAAAACTTTGTATAACTGAAGATCCCTTAAAGAGGCCTGATGCAGACACATTATTGCAACATCCATTCCTTACCCAAGTAGCAACTACAAAAGAAATGATCGAATTGATCGAAGAAACAAGAAATGCTGAAATGATGTTACAAGAAGATGAAATTAAAAATTTGCAAGTGGAAGAGTGAGAAAAAAAGGGATATAAAGAACGATCTATTCTTTGAGACTGTAAATAGTAAAATAAAAATAATATTTTTTAATTTGTACACAAAATATTTTTACAAAAAAGCCGTCTTTACCATCTACCATGAATACAATTTGTTTGCAGGAAATTTACCATTAAACTCACGCTTCACAACAAAATTTTATTTTTACTAGGAAGTGTACAAATCATGAGCCAACGAAGTATATGCTGTAGACAAACTATTTTTTTTTTGTCTTTTTTAACTATGAAAGCAAAAAAGTAAATTACCCTGCAGCAGAGATAATTTGCTATAGTGTTGAGCTATGATTATTGCAATGCAAAAAAGATATAGAGTACTCTTGGCTGCATCACGATAAAGCTGGGGGATTATAATGGATGAATAGAAGCAAGTAACACTTTGAATATACTCAAATATATATACAAAAAATCTGATAATTTAGTATTTTTTCCTCATTGCAAATATATGGAATGGCACAGTGATTTAAAGGCAAAATGTTGAAGTATTTTTTATTATGCTATCGTCTTTCTGCAAATAAACATTTTTATCTTTACTGTTTGTAATGTTTACGTCTTGTAGTTTTTATTTTATTATCAAAAATTATTCAACAGGCATTCTTCAAAAACGTTGCTTATGAAATGGTCGTATGTGAGTAAATACTGCTTATTTTAAATATAGTACTGTATCATTAAAATGAATGATTAATACTGGAAGTATTCTTTTTAAATTGCATCAATATTAATGTCTACTACAAAATTGAGCAGCTATAGTACATTTTATAAACGAATTGATGCAGAAATGTCTTTGAGTTTACTGAAATAAACCTTTCATTTTTATTGTAAATGAGCCAAAATCATAATTTTTACTAAAGGCTTTTCATTCATTAAAACAAAAGATTGATTATGATTTAATTCAGCAGTCCAAATTTAAACTAATGCTGGTTAGATCTTTGAAGGAGAAATTGATATTCAACTGTTAATGCTGTATCTATGTACTCTGACGAGTTTCTTGAAAATCTGTACTTGCTTCGTACGCCTTTTATACAACTGACTATAGTTTATAGATACTTTCACCGCTACATATTATAATAGACAATTTTTATAATTAGATAAAAAAAGTAGAGATGGTTTAAATGTAGTTAATGAATTATAGTGGAATGAATTTTAAACCTAATTATAAAATCGTTAGTAATGTTTTATCGGATAATAAAAAAGAAAAACAATAGACGATATTAAACAAGATAGAAATCCACCGGTGGAGATGCAGCGTAAAGTGTCCCAGAATAGAAATATTTCTCTTTTTTCTATCACTAAATAGTAGTGATATCATTCATTATTGGGTTGAAAAAAGAAAACAGCATACAGAAAGTGATTGAACCATTCTACTTAGATGATTTGTTATCTTCTTCAGTCTTGACACAAGTTCAGTTTAATAAAATGAAATTTAAAGTGTTCATCCAAAAATATAAAACCCATTTCTCAGCCTAAGAACGTATTTGGACAAAATGTACTCTCTTTATATGAGATTTATACATGATCATTTCGGGATCAAAAGTCGAGTTTCCATGCGTCTTGGGATATACCAAGGTGAAGCACCAATTCATAAAATAAATAGATCAATAATGTATAACTGCTTAACATGAAGCATATATGAAGCAAATTGCCAAGATAATGATATTATGAGAACTAATACGACAGCTGTATCAGACAGAATAAATAATAAATTATAAACCAAGTTAATATGAGAAATGGCAGATGCGTATGCAAATAAGAAAAGAAAATCAATAATACAATGAGATAATGTTTAAATATTTAAAGAGAAATTGGATAGTGCTTTTTGTCTAAACCATAACCATAGCATGAATTTATATTCCAAGGCGATAATATCAAAGCTTTTATTTATAGCTTTCAATTTTGCCTTTTGCATAGTTTAATGTTATAATTTTATCTTTCATAAGAAGAGAAAGTTGCTGCAGGATAAAAGAAAATCAATGAAATGATGTACATCAGAATAGAGTGACTAAATTAATAGTATGGATTTTGTATTCATTTTTATCCTTTTTAACTACTCAACCGAAATCATTGGTATACCCAGTAAAAGAACGAACACCTCTGCAAATAATTAAAGTAGTATATTTGATTTGTTAGTGGTTATAAAAAAGATGGTAGTAAACTACTGCTTAAACTTTTTTGTCTGAAACTATACTAGTCAAAAACTTGTTATATGTTATATTACACAAGAATATAGATGTAGCCTGTTTTAATTTATTTTTGGAAAGTTTATAATTAGGATATCTCTTAATAATTACTGTCGTGGTCATGGGAATTTCTGGAGGGGTTAAATGCACAGTTGAACACACGCTCTCAATTCTTCAAATTTACCTTTACGCATGGAACCATAATTTAATATCCCTAAATAAAAAGACCACAGCACGCAAAGATAAATAGGAGCTATGATTTTTTATTCTTTTGAGCCTTTTTCATTTTTTTTATTTAAATTAGTTTTCAATATTTAACTTATTCTTCATAGCTTTCTTCCAGAATGAGAACTATATGGATTAAATTATTGTGAGCAACTATTTCCTTAAGTTCTCTATACCGTTGCTAAGCACAATACATTAAATCTTTAAAAAAGGTTCATAAGGCATGAAACCAACAAGAAAAAAAAAAAAGAAAAAGAAAAAGAAAAAGAAAAAGGTAAGCCGTGTCAATGCAGGGAAAATTTTGCACTATAGTAAGCTTCGTCATTCTCTGAGCAGCATTTGCTTTTGAGACACTCTGTGCTGAAAATATTGAATAAAATAACTCTATAGTAGTTGGACATCCAATTAAATCTGATCCTCGCAAAAATCAAAAGAATAAATGTACATAAAAAAAGAAACTTCTACTATACCAACATAAATTGCAATCCACGCTTAATTTATTGAATTTACAGAATAAATTTCTTGTTTTTAGCTTACAGCATATTTGCCCGAAGTGTATCGAAGCAATGAATACGCATATGCTTTTCAAGCTTCAAAACACAATTATCAGCTCAAGTGACTGTTGGGTCTTTGCTTGTTTGCAATATGAAGAAGGTAGGAAGAAGCCTCTTAAATATTTTGCAGAAAAATGCCTTATATTTTTTCACTCAGATGCTATTCTTGAATCTTTAGAAGCCTTAAAAATGATCCTATGGTTATGATTTTTCAGAATTAGAGCAAGAAAGACAATCATTTGTGATATGATTTTGTCAATATACATGAAATAAACCTATCATGTATATTTGCTTGAAATTTTCACCTAGCATAGAAGTATTATTTATGTGAGGGAATAGATAATTCCAAATAAATGCATTGCTGCACTGAAGCAAATCGTTTATTGCAAATTTCTTGATTGGTAGTCATAATGTTATTCATAACATATTCATTCCTGTGAGATTCTAAATAACGAATACAACTAGAAAGTATAGGTTTCTTCATTTAACAAGACTAATTTCTCCTCCGACATCCTAATGACACCTAAAACAAACCACCTATAAGCTTTCAGCAGAGAATCTATCTGTTCAATGTGACATGTTATTATATTTTTATCTCTTTGCAGAGTTGTTTGTTCCGTTATAGATCATGATATGACTAGCGAGGCTCACGATTCCCCCGGCGTGGCTGATTCTCGCTATTATCTCAGCAACAAATCATTTGAATTCAAAAAAATAGACGGAAACAATTAAAAATCAAGGATGAAGTGCTACATTCAATAGCAATCGGGATAATAATAATGGTGTTATTCTAGAGAGTCAAGCAAGTTTTCTACAAACTAGGTTAACACTCCCATTTTTATAGCGGTTTCAGACTTTAAAAGTTTAAACTTTATAGAAATCTTAAACTTGTCCTTAACGTGCCACCAAGCTTAAATCTGAAATTTTTTTGACAATTCTCAAAAGCTATAAACTTTTCCAAAAATAATCCAACAATAAAACAAATCCATAACAATTATTATATAAACCTTTCTGAACATTTCTTATGGATTAGATTATTATTTTTATTAATAATATTTTTTTTTTATATCATTTGAAAATATGCGGTATTTCAAAATTTTAGCTGGCAGTCCTTAAGGGAAGACATATTTTTGAAACAAATTTTTTTAATACCGTATGGTACAGGACAGAGAACAATAGCAGTCACAAATTACGTAATCAATATAAAAGAGCCCCTACTATAACATAGGTGCCTCTTCTCCCTTATTCATACTCTAAAACTATGCCTCCACTTAACGCTAGAAAACGAGCTTATCTTAAAAAACATAGAAATGAGACAAACCAATTTGTCCCTCATTTAAGAGATCAAGACTGGGACATGAGCGATTCTGAGCTTATAGAATTAAGCAACATAACTGAAATGCGTAATGCTGATCCTACAATCAGCATGTCAATCAACAATGTTTTGCTTGATAATAATGTAAAGCGAAACAGACCTTTGTCTTACTCGAAAACCTCTAGGTCAACACGCTGGAGACGAGAAAAAGAAGCTAAATCTGTTAATGATAAGGGCAAACTCGAGAGTTTTGGATTTGTATCTATTGCCCCTGTTGTAGAATCCAGTTCTCCCGTATTGTCAAAGAATGAAATACAACTTTTGAGAATCCAAGTAATGCTTCCAAAACTTCAAATGTATGTGAAACCTGTGATGAACTCGAAGGATAAAGAAAACACGGTCGAGAGATACAGTTTTTTGCAATACTCTTCGATTTATACTTACTTTATTAAGAGAATTGAGGGTATTCCTATTACTTTGGCCTCTCGTGAGGCAGCTAGAATTCATTGGGCAGATAACAACGTTGCGTATCGTGCCATGGCTATCGTAAAATGGGCTAAAGAATATTTGAGTCAAGGGGTGTTATCGAGACATCGACAAGGTGTTCATTCAAAAAGAAAGTCTTTTCTTAATGATGCCGATATCAAGGAAATGGTTCTCGAAGAAATACGTAGAATGAAGCCTGCTGGACGTTCCTTGGCTACTATTAAAAAATTCATTGATGAAGTAGTTATCCCATCCAAATTGGGCGTAATAATGCAACCTGTTTCTGAAAGCACGCTCAGTAACTATCTTCATGAATGGGGTTATGTCTATAGAAAGAACAAAAAAAAACCATTTACTTCGATGGTCACGAACGCGAAGATGTGGTTGAGTATAGAAATGTTTGGTCGAAGAGGATGCTCAAATATATGGAAAAAATGGATTTTTACTCAGGAGAAACTGAGGAAGATGTATTGGAGCCAAATGCATTACCAGAAGGCGAGAGAAAGTGCGTGTTCGTTACGCACGATGAAAGTACTTTCTATGCAAATGATGGTAAGAACGATATGTGGTTAGCTGATGGAGAAAATTACATCAGAAAAAAGGGTCCTGGACTATCTATCATGGTGAGTGAGTTTCAATGCCCTTGCCATGGAACATTGAAGATTCAAAAGTGGTCTTCAAGAAAGCTGTTCAAGGCAGGCACTGCAAGAGATGGATGGTGGACTTCGAAACACATGGTTGAGCAGTTGAAAGAAGATGCAATCGGCCTTTTCGAAGCACTTCACCCTAATTGTGTAGCTGTTTTTCTTTTTGATAACAGCTCCAATCATGGTGCTTTTGCTGATGATGCTTTGGTCGCCAGCCGAATGACTCTCAATGAAAAGCCTTGGCCATTAAGTGAGAAATTCCAGTTCCGAGATACTGTATATATCTCAAGATCCACAGATATGGAGGAAGTCCAGTCCTTCTACTATGAAAAATAGATCAAGATAAGGGATAAGAAGGGCAACTTGAAAACAAAAAAAATACGTTATTTCAAGGGAATAAGAAAGATTTTGGGGGAAAGAAGTCTATGGATTGGACATGATCTGGAAGGCAAGAAATGGAAGTTACATTGTGGGGCTCCAGATAGAGTTAATCCAATTTGCTGCGCTCTCCATTTTTTAGAGAATTGTCCTGATTTTAAAAATCAAAAGTCTGCTTTGGAGGAGGTGATCATAAACTCTGGCCACGTTTTTGAGCTGTATCCTAAATACCATTGCGAATGCAATTGGATCGAAATGTACTGGGGTGCAGCAAAAAGAGAAGCTCGCTTGAAATGCGATTACTCCTTTAAGTCTCTTGAGGAAAATATCGATTCCTTTTTGGATAAAGCCGGCGATCTAGCACATATACGTAGGTATTTTAGGAGATCAATGGACTTTATTGAAGCTTATAGTCGATGTACTGATGGCAGAGAAGTTGTTCAAGAGGTGAAAAAGTTTGTCGAGAAAAAGTATTTGTCTCACAGAAAAGTCAGAGTGCCTTCAGATTTGGTATAGTCAACAATAAATATCATTAAAATTAGGCTTTTTTTTTTAAGAAAAAAGCGTCATTAAGTCCCTCTAATTTCAGAAAATGAGCAATGTCTACACTAAATGCCATGAGATGTCTAAAAAAAAAAAAATTTGAAACGAAATTAAAATTTTTCAGGTTTAAGCTTGGTGGCACGTTAACAGATAATTTTTTCAAGCCATATACCTCATAGGACGAAGGATTGGTAGGTGCCATCAGTATATTGAGCTTAACTGTGATAATAAAGAAGATAAGATGGAAACAGAATAGAAATTGCCAATATTCATCATGAAAAGGATAACAAGTTAAAACCGTTGATGCTACAGTTATTGGAGAAGTATGGAGTATATTGGAAATAATATTCCATAATACAATGGATGGTGAATGATTCGATGATAGAGAATAAATTATTTTTATCAGTCGTAAATTAAAAGGGTAAGAACCTCTTATTCCTCAAAGTCTATTTTAGAGGCAATTTCTCTGCTTGCATATTATTTGGAGCAATATGAAATCCGTTTTCAATCATTACCATATTGATGATCATAGGAAAATGAATTACTCAATTTTACTTAGAAGAAAAGCCCGCTTCGTCTGTGAAAGCTTTAACAAGTGAAATCCCAATGCCCTGGTATCCCTTGGAATTGTAAGAGGAAACAAACTGCATTTCATTGCTCTAAGGTGATGAGGGTTAATATAGAATGCAAGAGTGCTGAACAAGGAACAATCGTATTGAATAGCCCTTAGAAAATGGATATGTACATGTTTGAAATATTAATAAAGGCAATACGTATGTAGCAGAAAACAAAGATGAATCTCTGAAGGACATCTGTACTTTAGATCAACGGATGTAGAAGATATCAACAGTAATAATCTACTTACCCAAAACGATGAAGATTCAAGTCAAAAGATATTTAGTGAAAAAAAAAACCGACAAATAGGTATTACATTCACTTGCCATATTTAATAGCCACTTTATGAATATGCACTGATTATAATCTCTTTGATAGAATCATAAATAGCAGGATCATAGGTATTCCACTAAAACTAGTTAATCATTTTCAAGTAAATTTCATGCATAATAGGCTCATAGGAGATCATAATTTTGCCTGTCGATTGGTCATAGAACATGCCTCTAAGACAGAGTTAATATCAAAAAGATTTGTAAACAGCATTACAGCAAATAAAAGCTTATTAATGCGTTCATCCTGAATGCTTGTGCAAAGTACTAGAAACGTTTGTTTTTCCTGGTAATTTCATTGAATGTATCCATGAAACTAATCTTTGACAACTCAATTTCAGTCAACGTGGATGGATCTTTGTGTGACAGCACACAACAACAGTACAAGCTACGTCAAGGCGACTACATTTCATCTACACCTTTCAATCATGTGGTAAAACCATTTTTATTGTCCATTCTTAACAATAAAATTATTGGAGGCTACTATCTTAAAGCTAGAAAGTCCCAACGCTGACTTACAGTTAAAAGTACCAAGGCCAGCCAGATTACAAGTATATGCAGACTCTATGCTAACCTTTATCAATTCTAAAGAAGAGTTTATAGAGATACAAAGGCGTTTAAAAGTATACAATGGTGCATCTAATTCTAAAGTAAGTTATTCAAAGTCGGTAGCATTTTCTTTAGCTAGCTGATCCATGTTCGACAATTGAGAATTCAAAAAAATAGTAGCTACTAATGGTCTCAAGCGGCTTAACTCTCAACTATTAACTTACACCAAGCAATTTGGATACCAAATATGACTAAAAAAAGATCAAAAAACTATGATTTATAAAGGAACTCTCAGCAAGCTTGAGGGTTCAGTTACATTCATTTATAGCGTCAACTTTTTGTTTCTGGTAAGGCTTACATTTCCAACATACTCATACTTTTCAGATTATGGCACGTTCTGTTTATTATAAACCTTCCAAACTTATTTTATCGAAAGCTGCCTTTTATTTTATATCAATTTTGATTCATAATTTGTTTCTCAGGATTGTCAAAATAACTTTATAACAACCAAAAAACAAGGATGGCATTTCATTAATGAATGTAGGAGCCCATCAAAAACTTTTCCAGTTAACATATCAAGCCACCATTGCTCAATTATCATTAACAATTACCAGACTCCCTACTCAAGACGCTGGAATTCATTTTGTAGATTTCATCCCTATGATAATCAAACATTCCAGAATTTGTGGTAACATGAAAGGCCATCATCCACTAATACCTACGTTTAATACTCTAAACCTCTATCCTCGTTCGTTTGCCGACAGCGATATAACAATATTATTACAGATTAGTTTAAGCGTTCCATTCAAATATGTATGCGAAGAAGGCCCATAAGAAAGATTTAAGTTTAGCAAACTCCTTCAAGCGCAACAAGCATATTTCTTCTATGAACAAGAGTTTTCAAATGATGTCAAATATCCCGTAAAAAAATTAAAATGTTGTACTCAATGGAAATATTATACTTAGGCCCTTTTTTGCATCCCTATTGTGATATGAATCTAAGGAACTTGATTCCGTCGATGAGAACCATCCAACTGAATCAAGCATCAGCTTTGATCCATTCATTAAACAAATAAATTACGATTATATCAATACAACCGCATGAAGGATTGGCAGTTAGGCAATACTCAACTTTAACACAAATTACAGATATAAATAAGAATAGCCATAAAGCCTTTATCATTAGTTCTATGCATCATGTTCTCCAGAAAAGCATGATATGGACTTTCGCATAAAAGATTATCCAATCGATATGACTTGTATGAAATAATCCCAGTATTGTAAAAGGAGAATGCAAGCAACTATACAAATTACCAGAAATAGAACAATATATGCACTTTATTTGTACTCAAAAATAAGGCTTTGGGAAAGCGACTTTCAAAAAATACTTATCAAATCCAGAGGTCCTATCTTTAGCTCAATATTCCAAGATCTATCCACATTTAGGCTTTCCAAGTATTATATCTTACATTTCCACTGCAAATTTAAAATATATGTCCTTTTTTTTTCGCAATCATCTGATTTGTAGGAAAGCTCATTAGCAACATTTCGTTAGAAAGACTCCTATGCTGGACAAGATTGTCATCAATCAAGCCCAAAAAAACCTATCGAGACTATCTGCTTACAATTTTTATGCTAATATCTTGTATTTTCGTGACAAGACACTATTTAATATACTTGCATTACCTTTATATTTTATATTTTTTGATGGTTTAAATATATATTAGAATCTTCATCTACAACTTGTTCGTACACAATGATGAGTTTGTATTTATCCTCAAGTTATTCTATATTTCACCGGCTTTTATTTTGCTTTGTAAAGGAACCACATAATGTTATGGCATGAAAAATAGCTTGTATACTATCATGAAAGCTCTGTTAAGACTTATTTCAATTACTATTTGTTTTTGTGCTTAAGGAATGAATACTTAAAAAAGAGGCTTCAGCTTCATAAAATGTGTAAAAAGCCAAAAATAAGGTATTCTTATTACAATACCAGCTTAAATAAACAAATAAAAAAGATTTGCTGTTGCTAAAGAATTACCTTTTATAGAAAATTCCTGTCTTGATCATTACTGAAATAAAAATTAGTCCATCTTTGCCTTAATATCTAAATGACATAGGTACTTACGTTTATGCAAGTTAGCTATACCAAAATTTATGCTCTTATGACGAAATTTATTTCTAAGTGAAAGTCTCATCGGATATGTTTTGTTAAGTAAATGATTTTCTATGTGTGGTATGCATACATTTCTTTCAATTTGATTCGTTCTCCTAAAGTCTGAAGATTTTGCACTCATAGACGTGAGAAAGAATGAAACCAAAGAATGTGTGTTTTGTTCGTGCGTGTATGCATATATAAATAGATATAATATGCAAAGCAAATAAAGCTAATATATTACGATATGAATCTTACTCAATTGCTCATTGCTCTTATCACCTTTGGTGCCATGGTTTCTGCCGCTCCTACTAACTCCAAAGAAAAACGGCCTACGGGAAAGTTCAACCTTGGACTCGAAGGTAATCTTGACCTCGAAGGTGACCTTGGCCTCTTTGGAGATCGTTTAATTGGTTCACCTTTCTCTGAATACGAAGTTGCAATTGTTCCTGCTCCTGTTGCTCCTGTTCCTGCCGCTCCTGCTCCTGCTCCTGCCGTTCCTGCCTCTGTCGCTCTAGCTGCCAATGACTTACGTAATCCAAGTGGCGACTCAGTTATTGTTGTTGTGGATGCTAAAAATCATTAGTTTAAAAGCTGTTTTTCTCTTATATCTTTACTGAGAAATATTAAAAAAGTCAATATTTTTATTTGTCTTTTTACTATACTATGTATTGATTAAGGTTTATAATCGTAGAAGCTCTAATAACCATCAAAATCTGTTAATGTTCTTTTAATGCTAACGAGACGCAGCTGAGTTTATTGTTTTGTTATTTTTTTTTGCAATTACAAGACAGCATTCCATATTGAGTCCATGAATTATTATTTCAACTAAAAAAGCAACAACAATGGTAGTAACAAATCAAATACAGCCTCATGAAGGAGATATAATAATCCCACCAGAAGTTAAACCGTATAGCAAAAGGAATGTGCATTCAAAAGAAAAGGTAGAACAAAAGAATAACGCGCCAAAAAAATCGTTAATCATACAGTTATCATGGAAAGAACAATGTTGATCCTTTGTGTTTATGCATCAAACGCTTTGATGAGTTCTTCTTAGCAAAACGGGGTACCGTTACATTTTGGGATGATGCGACCAAAATTATGGAAGCAATAGAAAGTAACGACGATCAAATAGATGAATTAGAAATAATTCGCTTAATTGAACAAAATAAAAAGACACCAAAAAATACCATGTACAAAGAAAAGAAAGAGATATCAAAAACTCCTGTTGAAAGACTCCTGTATGAAGATGTTTTTGCAGAAGAAATGGTGAAGAATTGGCAGCATAGTCGCATCAAAGCTTGGAAGGAACGACATAGAAATCTTGAACAGTTTTATTTCAGACTATTAATTCCTGGAAATCTTCAACGTGTAGGTCTGTGGACAGATGAGGAACATAGCCTATTTATGAAAAGATATGACGAATGGATAGCAGGAGGGCTAAATATAGGCACATTATGGGGATTGTTCAGTAAGACCATTCCACACAGGGTAGAAAAAAGAAAGAAAGGGAGAGGGAGAGAGGAAGAAAGAGCATGTTAGTTACAACGAAGTTATGAACCTAATGATTTTTTTGTAGGTAGGATATCAATGTATGACTCATTACCGTAGCTTGCTTTTTGAAGGAAAATTGAAAGATGATAACTTTGAAGTAATTGAAGGAAAGTTGATATGTAAAGTAAAAGGGCGGCAGTATAAAAAAAGACCATTAAGTGATTATGGCAATGAAATGGATTCAGAAGAAGCAAAGAAACTTTCACAAAAAATAGATGAATGGGTTGAACGGCACCACCCGAACTTTGTTCATTCGAGAAGCAAAGCAAAAACTAAACGAACACCTTCTAAACGATCTTCTAAACGCATACCTTCACGTTCACAAAAGAGTATACCACATAAGCGAAATGCAGATAACGATAGGGAATTTGAATTATAAATTACTAATTAAACTATGTATGACAGCGAGTGTATTATCATTCGTTATGCCTTTTATTAATAATCATAATCTTCTTCATGGAGACAGTCATCTTCCATAAAAAAGCTGGGCATAATACGTGTAGCCTCTTCAAGATACCAATCCCCATTACTCAGCTTACAAAGAGTTGCGTGAGCTGTCATTCCCAATATCAAATTATCGATGATCTTCTTCTCAAATACAATGTCATATTTGTCTTGATCATTTTCGTAGTTGGTAAAAGTTACTTTAAAAAAAGACTCTAGGTCTGCATTAGAAGGGATAGGTGGTATATCCGTTAATTTGATAGACACCCAATTCAAAGTATGATTTAGTTTTGTATTTGTGGTATCTTTGATCTGTGATTGAACTATACGCTTGGCTTCTTCTCTTGTCATCCCTACCGTTTCTTCAAAAAAAGAGCTAAACATTTTTTGGGTTTTCATGGTTGCTTCACTCATCCAAGAGGTGTCCATTATTGTTGGAATGTCACCAAAGTATATTGAGCAAGCTTGATTAAATTTACCAGGCATGTCGACAGTAAGCATTTTACATTTAGGCAACTCAATCTTGGCTTGGGCACAAATGGCACGAGCCTTCGCGATATCATCAGCATATTCTGGAGCAACTTTTCTTAATTCAAGATATCTTAAAAAAGCATCGATAAGATTGGGTGCGTCTATGAAGCTTTGCATAGATATAAATCGACTTTCGCGGATAAAGGTATTTCCAAGATAAACTTGGGCTACTTCGCTAAAGCTTACTTCAATGCCTTCCTCAAGTTCGTCGGGAACTGAGTCAATAGCTAATTTGGCTGCTTGAAAGTCTACTTCGGTATCTGAACCTTCACGAGCATCTGCACCTGTTGCTCGGCCCAAGAACATATTTGGACCTGTATTGATTCCGCCAAACTTGAGATAGTTGTCAAAAATTGCTCTTCTTTCTTCTGTAAACTTGTGATTTTTACGATATTTCCAAATGGCGTATTCTACTCTTTGTGACAAAGGGTACCCGCTACAAAGAAAAAAAAATGTATAAATTACATGAAGAGCATTTAAAAAAGTTTAAATCATTTTACGGATCAAATGGATCTTCAAGAATGTCTTCTTGATGCTTTTCAACATAATCATCAGGTAAATCAACTCCTGCTTCAGGCAAATTGGCTGTCTTTCTCTTTCTCTTTTTCTTCTTCTTTTTCTGTTCGCTTGCTACTTTATTCTGCTGAGCAAGGCTAACAGGAGTTGATAATTCTGAAGGCATTTCATCCCCGAGTGCTTCTTCTTCAAGAGAATCGAGTTCCTCATTGTCATCGGCTATTTCTTGAGAATTCAAGTAGTCTTCACTATAAAAGAAAAATAATCAGAATAAAATGCTTAGAAATTATGAGATTTTTTTATACAGTAGCTGTTCTCTCCCTTCTTCTGTTAATCGACTCATTGGGAAAAGCCTCCGTATTAAAAAATAAGAAGAAAAAAAATAGAGAAAAAAAAAAGAAAAAAGAAAAAAAGAACAAAGACGCGATTGATTTTTGTAAAGACACGGAATCTACGTTAAATTGCCAATGAAAATCATTTTTACCATAGTTTTTATCAATTTATTCATTGATCTTGTAAATGAAATTCAAATAGCCTATCATCATATTCACCTGATTTTATAGGTAAAAGATTACTATCATACCAATCGCGTTCAATGAACGTAACGTTTCCTTCATAATCTAATAATACAACTGTGCTTGTTCTTGTTCCGTAGCTTAGCTCTTTGAGTTCTATACTTGGAGGGAAATCAACTTTGGGTATAAATATGCGCTCTTTAAAACCAGCTCTTATAGCTGAAGTGTCCCCAGTATTGCTTATAGGATCTCCTGTTCTATTTTAATAGGATTGGAACTGCTGCATAGTAAAAAATTTGAAGGGCTTACTTTAACATTTCAAATAATGAATCAACCAAATCCTTTTTATCATTCTTTTTTATAATTTCTTTAAACATCTCTTTTCCCTTAATCACCTTTGGCCAAGGGTTGGTTAGTATGGAATTAGAAAGTCCTGAATTAATGCCAAGTGGTTTAGAAAATCCACCAATACTAAAATAACCTTTGTTACCGTATATCTCCTTCGATTTCAATTTTATCAATGGATGATTTTCTCTGTTTGTGATATATTTCATCTCAGTCTCCTTTTTTTTAAAATCAAAGCAAACCAGACTGAACCCACCGTAGCTGTTCTCATGCTCTTTCACATGTTCTAATGTTGTATCCACAGAATCAGGGCTCCAAAGAAAGTCTTTCACTAGGGCCCCTCGAGATACTGTACCCTTGAACTGATTTTCTCTAAAGTTTGTAAGTGCCGCAAATTTGCCTTGACGATTAATACCAAGCCAAGTGCCATTCTTCACATCATCCATTGGATGGTATTCCAAGTCAATACCTCCCAAAATATTCTCGTCTGCTTCCTCCCAAAAACGGGCTCGTGCTGTAGGACGTCGAAGAAATTCGTCTCTATTGCCTGCAAATATACTTTGTTTTATTTATAAGTATATCCTTTCCATTAATTTTATATCCAAACTAACAATCTATACTTGGAATGATTATCTACTGTCCAAAATAAAATACACATGAGGTACAATAAAAGCAATGTCAAAGGGCAATTTTTTTAATAGAACTGTGGGGAAGAAAAAATACCAATGGACGGATTTTTAATTCTCAAAAAGAGAACTTTATTTTCCCAAAAGGCGGCTTTCCAAAACTCAATGGGCGGATTTTTTATTTCTCAGTAAACGGGGAGAGGGTTTAGTCAATGGTTGGAGAGCAGTTATCAAGTTTGATTACCCTTTAAGCACTTTTCAAATATTCCACTGAGTAGTGTGCAAATGTTTTGAGATTCTCATGGGGAACGGCATCACGGGCCTCAGCTATTCTGGTAGCTAAATTCCCCTTGTCCTGAAGCTGGCTGCGTTTAGTATTATTTTCAGCTGACATAGACCAAAATCGCTCAATAAGATTAAGCTCAGGAGAGCAAGGCAGGAGATAAACGCATTTATATCATCTTTTTATCGTCACAGCGTCTATAGCATTGGCAGTATGAACGGGTACATTATCCATTAGTATATAGCGACAGTGCTTTTAGGACCATTCTTTTATCACTTAGGCGATATTTCCATTTTTGCGGTTAGCAAAATCAATTCTTATTCCTTTTAGCAAGTGCTCCTGTAGATTTCTAAGCTCCATTGATACGACATATCTCACCAAAATTGCATCAAAGCTGTATGTGATGTTGCTCTAGTACTGAAAATAGTCATAATAGCTCTGGTGTACCCTTCGTAGATTATCCTCCTGAAGTATTGATTCACTATTCTGTTTTTTGCGAGCGTACTATTTTTGTTCATTGGTGATAAAAGCTACATTGGTCGAAATGGTTTCAAGTCCTGTTGTAATAGCGGCTGGAAGCTCTTGGATAGATGATCCAAGGAAAGGAAAGAAAGATGTACCATCCACGGAGCCAAAGAATCTACTTGCTGCAAGCAATTCGATATATCCAAACTTGTAAATCAATTCAAAGTAATCTTTTCCAAAATTTTTCTTTCTTTTGATAAAAGCCACAGCTTTTTGTTAGTGCCCCACCTTTGACAAGATGGTACAATCATCGATCTGAAGCTTGTTGTGAATGAAATAGGAAAGCTAGTCATAAAAAACCAATAATCTTTCAATATAGCAACCGATTCGACAAGCATAAGTTCGTGTTTATGAACGATTCCTGAGGCTTCCACTACATCCAGGTCTGTCTTCTTCATTAGCAAATCATTGCCAAAATTATTTTTTCCAAATGTGATATTCTTTGGCATAAAAGAATCTGTTGATAGGAGAAGCAACCATGTGGCTAAGGTTATCCTTCATGGCTGCGATTTTTTTATTGGAAAGATAATAGACACGCTTTAAGGGGCTTTTTGAAAGTTCAGCTTGTATTCGAATTGCTTCTGGAGTAATGATTTTGGCGACATCAATTGGCTGCTCATCTCCACTGGTATTTATAGTGGTGTGATCTATTTCATCTTCTTCCACTGTGTACTTGAATATCCTTTCAAATCTTTTAGGTGTAATAAACGTGATCTTCTTGTTCGTATTGGTGGATTGAAGTAGAAATAATACAAAATTGAAAGTACACTTTTGGCAATTGTCAAGTATTATGGTGCGTAAATTGGTTTTATAATTGTTTTGAATTTATGGATAGAAATGTTATTAAGAATTAAATGGCATCCTTTCAGATTATTAAGACTAAAATATCCATTACACTATTCAAGAAACCATAAACTCCTTCAATTTTATTCCAGTTTAACAACGCTAAGAGAACAAATAGTACCAAGTATTGAAACAGAGGGACCTCCAGTTGTTGTGATTACTGATTTAGACAACTTTTTCTTCTTGAATCTTCGTTGACTCCTTATTTTATGAAGATTAAATCTTGACTCGTCGATAAATATGCAGTTTTGCATAAAACTGAAATTATAAAAAATCAGCTTGTTTTTGAAAAAATAAAGGGAAAATGTATGATAGACACTAAAATTGTACATTATAGTAGTAATTGAAGCAAGCAAGAGGTTATATAAATGAAGTGCCTATAAGTGGAGACACTTATGATGAGCTAATAAAATAGTGTAATGCAGTTATTTTTAATAAACGCTTTTTTATATGTATCGTTAAATAAGGATTGGTTTGCTTTTTGTAGTTTGATGATTCTAAGTTGCAACTACGTGATAAATTCAAAATGGTTTTTAAATATGATTGAACGAGTGTGAATAACGTGGTTTATCCACATCCCCCTTAATCAATACATTGAATGCTTAAAACAAGAATTCTTCTGGTAATTCATTGAACCATTTGAACTAAAGGTCTAAGAAAAATGTATGCATTTAATATACTATTCTGCTCGGAGAGTCAAAAAAAAATTGAAACATGTACATCTTATTTCTTATGCATTTTCTTTAGTGATTGCTTGAAAAATATGTCGACATCTCAATCGCTCCAGTCTTTAACATTAGGTTTTGTTAAAGTAAGAAAAAGAAAAGAAGAGAAAACGAAGCATTGTGGTTGATCATTTGCATAGATTCAAATACTTGACTGTTTATTAAATGTCAAAGTTAAGCAATCTTACATCATTCTTACCTTGGGAGGTATATAGGAAACAAAGGAAAATGAGCAATATATAATAAAAAAATGATATACAAATAGATCAGCAGCATCAGTCGTCCTTGGAAGATTGCAAGAAAGGAAAAGTGTTTCAGTTCAATGTAACATTTCACGCTCAACTCTTTGGGACGATACAGATAGATCTTTTTGATAATTCAGGTTTATTTTATTCAACAGACAAGCACTTGGGTAGAACAGAAATGAGATTAGGCTTATTGAAGCACATGCCGCCTTCTTTTACAAGTTATTATGAGATATGGGATAAAACGCTGTCGTCAGGAGCAAGTTCAAGCGTGGGTCGTGAAAGGACAAGGGTAAATAACATTGGCGCATTTCACCTACAGATAGAGCATCAGTTCATTCAACCCTCCACTGATGATACTGTTCTCACTATGAATACAGTGCCTGTTACAGTCACTAATTTAATAAAAGAAGAACTATCGGTTGCAGAGACTAAACGTCATTTGAAATTTAGTCGTGAACGTAAAGAAAAACAGCGAAAACAAGTGAAAAATGAAGATTTAAAAGAGCGTGTACTTGATCAATATAGTGAATCAGAGGAAGAGGATATAATGCAACCATTGGCTTGTAAAAAAAATGAGATAGCAGAAACAGATGAAGAAGATGAAGAATTCGGCGAGATGGTATCGGCCCCATCAAACAATGAAGTGAACGATGATAATGAATATATTGATGATAGTATGGGGAAATCAGAAAGCAAAGGAAAGGATCAAGTAATTAAAATGATTGGAAAACTTATGGCAGCTTTTGTAAATAGAACCGAATATATAAACTTTCAACAAAAACAACTTATTTTTTTTATAAAAAAGGGGCAAGGTTTTGAATTGACATACATGCAAGTAGTATCTGGTCTTTCAGTATTAGAAAAATATTTTGATAACTTACCACGCGAAAGAAGCTGGAATCTAGTACGAGACTTGTCCGAAATAGAAATGGCATCAAGATTTTGGAAATTTTCAGTTGCTTCTTATGGCTGGAAGGGCCTTAATTTTATAGGAAAAGGAAACGGTATATTGTCTGATGCCATCAGAGAACATTCAGATGCAAAATCAATTATAGAATATTTAATGATACCAAAAGAAGACTTACTTGCATATGAATTCAGATCCGCTGAAGCATTTCGTCCAAGTTATTTTATTGCAAGAGATAGATTTACGAATTCTATTGTTCTCTCTATTCGTGGAACTATGGTAAATACCAAAAATTAACTGTATTGATTTAGTCTAATCAAGGATATATAGAGTTTAATGGATACCCTTACTGATTTAGTTTGTGAATATGAGCCATGGAAAGGTGGGTTTGTTCATAGTGGGATGAAAGTATGTGAATTTTTATATATTTGAATTGAAGCCTTACATATAAATATATATAGCACTCTGCTGTCTGGTTCTTTCAATATGTTGTACCACAATTAAAGGCATTCATGAATGAGCATGAAACATCTAGTCTAATTGTGGTTGGACATAGTTTAGGTGCCGCAACTGCTGCAATTTTAACGGACATGTTAATAGATCATTTAAAAGAATTTCAAGAGAAAATAGAAGGGTTCAACTTGAAATGTTTTGGTTACGCGCCTGCATGTGGTCTGAGTCTTGAACTAGCAGAAAAACACAAAGTTAATATTCATCCAATATCCCCTTTAGAACTTTTCACACTCTTTGATAATTTCTGATGAAAAATGTGCTGATTTTTTTTAGGACGTGATTCAATCATTTGTATTTGCTGATGATATTGCTAGTAAAATGAGTTATGGATCAATGATGGATGTGAAGGAATTGATCATAGCCAGTGTAGAAGCTGCTCGAAATACAGTAAGTGCAACTGAGATTCTCTTGGGTAGTAAAGTACAAGGTGAATCATGGCAACGTATTTTCGAGCGAATTGGAGAAGTCCGCAAAAGATTGTCAAATGGAAAAGACAATCCCAAAGTAAGCATAAGAAACCATATACAAAAGTGAAATATATTAAAGTGAGTATATGTTTTCATAGTTATACGTGGCTGGACAAATATATCAATTCTGGGCTGTAAGCAACTTAAATGAAAATAGTTTCTTTTGCTAAGAATGCAATACATAGGATCCTATATCAAGCAATAAAAATCGTATTGTTGTTGAGAAAACAAGCGCAGAACTTGTATCCAACGAAGTAGTGGTTAAAAAATCCATTCTTGCTGACCATTTACCTACGAATTTTGATTTAGCTTTTTATAAAGCACGCGAAGCCATTATGCTTGGAGGATTTAAATAAAAAATTAGACATTTTATAATTTTATTATGAAAATACATACTCGCTATTATCAATTGGGCTGATCCTGTAAAGTTGCAGTTTCAACCCTTTTATCAAACCACCCTAGATTATTAATGCATGATGCTTGATGTTAATATCAATTTCATACTGAACTCATTTGTCAGTTTGTGAACGTGAAGTTTTTGTAGATTTTAATACTACACTGGGGGGAAAAATGTAGGTCAATAAATATATTGATATTCTATCCTAAAGCATAACTATCAAAAGAGTAAAAGCCCTTGGCAAATAACCAATATCACAACACGCATATTTAAACTATGCGTGACTTGTAGTTCACTAGCGCATTTAAACTTTCACGGACAATGTTTTTATAAATAGCTTTTTTTTCTCCTTTTACTTATTCTTTTATTAAATGAGTGTACCTGTAGAAGGTAGATTACAAAAAGCATAATTTGCATATAAAATCAACCAAACTAAGACATTGTTATCATCTTCAAATAGAAATCCCTACTTTAGAAAGTCTTATTACTATCCGACACAAACTTTCTGCTCTTAAAAAAGACAGAGATAGTTTTCCTGATTCGCAGCATATTATTGAGCTCTATAAAGAGACAGAAAAGGAGGTTGAAAAACTGAATGAGATACGTACAGGGCATATTTGGAGTTCTTCTTCACGAAACAGATTAAATGATGTATTGGATGATATCATGGCATTACTCTCATTATTCTTTATGAGCATTGGACGCAATAGAGAAAGTACAGCAAAAGAAAAAGCTTTAATTTCAATTGGAAAAAACTGACATATAAATATTTAGGTCCTGCTGTTTACGTTCATTTAGCAACAGTAGAAGTAAAGATTTATTATTAATCTAATAGAAGAAAAAGCTAAGTGTTTTTATAGCGCTATTTGGAACAGCTAGCACATATGGGAGTGTATACAGATACAATATTATTAGAGAATCAAGCCAGACTGAATGATATAAAAGAAATACTTTATTCAGATAAAAGTGGCTCCTGCTTTGTTGATTTATTAAAGCACAAGTTAAATTTATGCAGTAAGGAATATGCATTTGTCATTAGAATACAAAAAAGGAAGCTAATATCACAAAGATCAATCACTCGAAAATCTCTCACAAACTATCCAAGAAGTTTCACCTTCTCTGTAAGTATAGTATTTATAGAAAAGACGGAATCAATGTACAGAAGCACTAATATATGCAAATGTAAAAAGTAAACCACTACAGGAATCGTTGGTTAATCTCAGAAGTCAACTTGCACAATTAGCTCAGAGACCAGGCAGATATACAGTTGAGGACGTGAATATTATACAAGCAAAAGTAAAAGAAAAAAAAAGTTTCAAATGGACATTTCCGACCTAATTCATAAACAATAGCTTAGGGATTTAGACAATTCAAAGCACGAATTGTTTCAACCAGACATCAAAGGAAAGGCCCTTATCGAAGGTCTTTTGGACCAGTTACATGAGGAAACACAGGATTTGAAGGCATCAATTAATAGTGTATCTGAACCACTCGTACCTATTGTTGAACGTCTGAAACAGATAAAGTGTCAACTTGAACGCTTAGCATTAACACATAAATGGACGCTTAGAGAGACAGATTTGTATACATATCACGTAAGAAGGGCCTGTAGAAAATAGAAAAAAAAATTTACCTTTTATTTAGTTACAACTTGAAGAAATTGAAAAATTAAGACAAAACGGTAGTTTCAAAGAACCAGGAACGGAAAATATACCAGAAGGTCAAGCAGTTGTTAACTTTTTATTAAGAGGATGCTATCGTATAATGGCGAAAATGCTGAGCGAAAACGTACCTGTTGCAGAAGCGCTTATGCCTGTTCATAATCAATTGAGTACAGTTCGAAGATGTCTTATAGAAGTAACGAAATGGGGAAAACCAGATTCAATTCGAGATCTTTATCCGTAAGTAAAGAAAAAATACTATTAAAACATAACAAGTTTATAACAGTTGAAAAAGATACCAAATGAAATTGGGTTGTTTTGACAATATGGGGGTAAATGGGACATTTTGCGATGAAGATGGGAATATTTCTGAGGGTCAAGGGATTTGCCTTGCCTTTTTGAATGAATGTTTTGACCTGCTACCTGAATTAATGACTTTTGCAGACTCAAAAAAGTTTTTTTTTTTTTTTTTTTTTTTTTTTTTTTTTTTTTTTTTTTTTTTTTTTTTTTTTTTTGCTAAACTTAATCTTTTGACTGATCGACCATTACATGGGCATTTTGTTTCGACATTTATTCCAACACTTGTAAGAATGCGAAACGAAACCTTTGAAGTGACTTTTCTCCACACTTTTGCAGGCTTCCGTAATTCTTTCTGATAAAGTGTTTTCCTGCAAAAACCTATGATGCTTAATTTTACTCTTTTCCATGGCCCAGAATTATTCTATTGGGTTAAGCCCAGGTGAATGGGTGCATTGTCCATAACTATGTAGTGTCCTTTCATATGAGGATGTTTGTCCATTTCATCGAGAGTTATTTTTAAGAAACTGAGGTAGTAGCCTGTTATAGTTCCTGAACTAACATATCGCTCAGCTTTTCTTTTCTTAGCAGGTCTTGGTTTTTTTTTACACTGATTGTAATCAAACCTGCGGCAGAGATAGCGCCCAGTATAGACGTTGTGTTTGCTCTCGTAGTAGATCTGGTAACAATAGCACGGATACCTTTTTTAGATCAAGCTCTTGACCGTTTCATATTTATATCAAAAGCAGACTCGTTAAGAAACACAGTTCGTCAAGAATTTCATGCCTGTATTTTCCCATATCCAAACCCAATTGTACCGCTCCTCAATCTTTGCTTGACTGTTTCTTTCAATAGAATGGAAATCTGCTTTTTTAACGAAAGATTGCATTCATTTCTCATAAAGTTATAAACGGTACTGCATGAAAGTTTAAGATCATTGAATTGTTCCAATAAATGATCAGTCACTTCAACAACAGAAGCAGAGGGATTAGCATCAATGAAATTAACAACAGACTTTTTATGCTCTTTAGTAAGAATATACTTACGACCTTCTCTGCTACAGTTGTCAAAGATGTTGTCAGAACAGATGTTACACCGTTTAACCCATCTCTGCATGGTTCGGATGTGAATGCCCAACTGCTTCGCTGCGGCTGATGCTCTCATACACTTTACAATTTTCAGATCGAAAAACCTATCCTTATCCTGGACGGTATACCGAACATAATCCCGTTTTATGCTTGCCTCCTTCATTCAAATGTCTTCATCTTTTAGCTTTTCTATTCGCGTTGGACAAGCTGAAGATTCACTGTAAGCTAAATTTTCCAAGTATTCAATGTGAGTGGCAATTGTCGCAACAACAAACTCATTCTGATCAACGATGTACTCCATAGGCTCAGTATTGTGGACCAAATCACCAAAATCATTCCTCAGTCTCAACATCAGGCTGCCATGGATAGCCATCTTAATGGTGCCCCTGAAGGACATAACTTTCGTCAGAATTTTTAGATAGTCTGGAATCACCAATACAAGCATGCATCCCAGTGATCAGCAGCACGGCACCACAGTGTTCAACATTGATGGAGCTCTAACTTAGTAGGAGTTTTCTTGGATTTTTTAAATGGCTTATTTTTGTTTTTTGCGCATTCAGCAGCAATTTGGCTACTGGCGCGACAGTTCCAACAAACACGGGATGAACATTTTTTGGACAATCAGAGACGGCATGTCCCTCAGCATGACAGTAGCGACAATAGGTGGGCATGCCATTCCACACAGCATAAAAGCCTTCATCTTCTGACTGGTACCAAGGAAGATGATAAGAAAGGGAATCTGTCATCATTTTTTGTGGCACTCAGTATAGCATAACCCGTACCCATATAGGTGCCGATGTGGGATTCCCGTAGGATCCCAAATCAAGAACGGAGCCATAAGATTCCAAACTCATTTTCAATTGTTCCTTAAGAATTTCCTCTTTAAGAAAAGGAAGGTTCGATAGTCAAAGTCGAACTAAAGGGACAGCTGGATCTAAGGCCCAACAAGGCAAAAGTCTAACTGCATCATTTTCAAAAGTAAAGCCGTCTTTAAGAATGTGATCAAGGACAGGATCAGAGGAATCAAAGTCGATTTCAACAATCTTTCGACTGCCTTTTTTAGTAGTTGCGACTGCGATTCGTGATGGAAATTGTTTCGTAATTAAGGTCATAAGCTGCACGGGTAATTCAGATCTATCGGTCACGTCCAGGAGGACACTACCCGGAGAACTTCCTGCTCTCCACACTTCAGAGTGAATAACTTTGTCTTGTTGACTGTTGTGAATATCGTATTCGAAAGTAGCATTCATAAGTGATGTTCGCTTCCTGGTCACTACTTGGGACCAGAACATATTTTTCAATTTGGCAGAAAGTTCTGGTGTCTGTGGTCGCTGCGTGGCTGCGTTGATTGACTGGTTAGATATTTTGTAGGAAAGAACCATAAGCTTGTTGGAAGCACTGTATCTGATATATCTTAAAAATATTTATAATTCCGCTCGTAAATTAGTAGTAAAAGCACTAATTTAAAAATTCGGACCGGTATAGTACGGCTGTCCCAGAAGTACGGATCGGAACTTATTTGTACCGGAATAGTTGCTTTGCACTCTTTAATAACAATGCTTCGTCGAAGAATATGAACCTTCTTCTGAAATTATCTCGCAATCATGGGTAAGTAAGGAGCGTAGTACTTCAAAAAAATAAGCTATGATGTATTGGATTAGACATAAGCGAAAATGATCAGATTAGAATGGATGAATTACTTCATTAAAAAAAAAAACATTTTCAACATCTCACCTAAAAGCAACATTTTTGTCAAAATGTAGAGTTACTCACCATTGGAATCGCTTGTGTCTAATTCAAGACTAGGCTTTTTTTTGAAGAAAAAAGAGAAAGCTATTAGAATATAGCTTATTAAACATTTTTCTTTAGGTAAGGGACAACCTAGAGGTTTGAACGCTGCTCGTAAGCTCCGTATTCACCGTCGTGATCAACGTTGGGCCGATAAACAATACAAGAAGAGAGCTCTTGGAACTGCTTTCCGCTCTTCCCCCTTTGGTGGTTCTTCTCACGCCAAGGGTATCGTCCTTGAAAAGATTGGTGTTGAAGCCAAGCAACCTAACTCTGCCATTCGTAAGTGTGTCCGTGTTCAATTAATCAAGAACGGTAAGAAAGTTACTGCTTTCGTTCCCAATGATGGTTGTTTGAACTACGTTGATGAAAACGATGAAGTTTTGATTGCCGGTTTCGGTCGTAAGGGCCGTGCTATTGGTGATATTCCTGGTGTCCGTTTCAAGATTGTCAAGGTCGCTGGTGTCTCTCTCCTTGCTTTATACAAGGAAAAGAAGGAAAAGCCCAGATCATAAACATATTGCTATTATCCTTGCATCGTTCCTTTCCCGTTGAACTTGTTTTTTATGTATAAAAAATGGTAAATAATGCAAGTTTATTTTGTTTCTTTTCTGCTATTTTTTTTAAAGCATATATATGCATGCAGTTCTTTGGTAAATGGAAAATATTTAGTAAAAACTAAACATGTTGAGACAGTATCAAAGTGTTACAAAAGTATAGTGACAACGAAAAATTGTTCTTTTTGGCTCTGCTCAAAATGCATTCATAAAGATGAATTTAAGAAGTTGCAAAACCTTTGCAATATACTAATATCTTTACAGAGCATGTATAATAGGATTACTACATCTGCTAAAAGTAGTATTTACAGAATTTTGACTTAAAGGGCAATTGAAAAATTAAAAAAGAATTCTTTTGAATGTGTACTTACAGAATAAAAGAAAAAAGAAAGAATAATTCAAATGTCAGATCACTTTGTATTCTCCCCATTCTGAAATTAAGTTTTGCTGAACAGTCGTCCGACACTTGAAATTCAAAAAAAAAAAAAAAAAAAAAAAAATACTGAATGAAAGATACATCGATAAACGATAGAAGGCAATAAATCTTTACTTCGATCGATGATGAAGTTCATTTCCACCATCAAATAATTGAAGCTTTTCTGGTCATTCAATGCCTTCATCACAATCTATCACATGGATTTCATTTGTGTGAGGAATGTTATCAACGAGAAGTTTTTTTACATTTGTATATTCCCTATATTTTACAAGTTAACTAATTGTTTTGCTTCAATCTTATTTTTATTTTTTTACTTGCCGTAAAAATGATACTAAATTATCTATACCGGTCGTAAGACCTGCGGCATCAAGTGTGACCAAACAAACTTTTTGAATGGTGGATAAGACCTTCAATAAATCTAAAACTGATGTCAGTAAGAAACATCAACCACTAACGAATGGTGTTACCTTGCATATCCCCATCTACGCTTTCCAGCTCATTTATGACATTACTTGAGTTCTTCAGATCTCGATTGGCAATGGGATCAGATGATTTACAACATGCAGATACAAAAACTTTGTCCACCAAAGATCTCTCTTTCAACTTCTCTACCTGTTGTTCTAATAAACGTTGACAATCGTTGCTGTTTTCATCTCTTTGCTTCGATTTCCTACAGTAACCAATCATTGTATAGCCTTGATCTTTCAGCTGTTGAATATATTCTTGATATTTAGGAAGATAGTCAACGATATCTTTTAAAATTTCAACTAACACATTATATTAGTAATGGCAGACTAAAGGATTATGCATTTACTTACTGATATGTTTATCCTTCATAGCATAAAAAGAGCGAACAGACAATCTTTCATCCAAATCATTCTTTCTTCGTTTGATTGCTGTGCAAAGAACTTAATGTTTCTTGTTGAGCACCATTTGTTAAATGATTTAGGGCTCTTATCAGCAAACAAATCCGAATAGCTCCATACTTTTGAAAGGATGCTGTTGGTAGTAACGGATTTTTCTTCATACATTTTTGAATTTGGATTGTATGAGAGATAAACCAAGTTTAAAAATACGACCAATTGTATTATTGTTTCTTTGGCAATAAACGTTAGTTATTACAGTAGCCGCTCTATTTAAGGATGTCTGATTTAAGGGTATTTTCTATTTATAGGTGTATTTCTAAAGAACGGCATAGGTCCCCAGCATAAATACCACTATACCACCATTCTATTTAAGGGTGCAATGCAAATATTTTTACCACTAAATAGAAAAAAAATTTATAAGTGATAGTTTTTTGGTGCACTCTAACAATATTTTTTTTACTTTGTAAAATAGGATCAAACTGTTTGCTCTTTTGAATTATTTAATTCAGCCAACCTCATCCGAATTCGGCGATGTAATTTACGATCAAGATCGTCCAAAGGAACTTTGTACATGAGAATAGTTTCATAGGCTTCTCTCAAACGTTTTTTACACTCTACTATATCGACACGCTGCTCATCTTGCTCTGTATTATCATTTTCTTCTGTTTATATACTTCACTCGAGCAATATGTCTTACACATCGAAGGATTGTGTTTCGATTGACTGGCAGATTGTTATTGTTCATGTCTGCAATAAACTTTACTACTTCACCATCAAGTTGAGGATAGCGTGTTCTTTTTAGACTTTTGCCATTTTTGACAACATTAATATTACTATATAACGTTTCAGCATTTCTGAGAATATTTGATATAGTCTGTTGGGCAAGTGGTTGATCTAAATTGAATTTCTTTATAGCCCATTCACCTAATTCTGTTTGATTAAGCAGGCCAGTAGCATTTTGATCCAAAAGCTCAATTTTTTGAGAAAGAAAGGCATACACGTTTATTATTAGACATTTTTTTATAAACAAAGAAAATAAATTTTATTATGTCATATATTTATTCTCATCAAAATTATTTTGAGACTACGACTCGTATATTATCCTTCCAGCAACTTTGATCAAGTCTTAAGCAAGTTTTGATTTGCTAATGTCCTTACACAATTACCAAATCTATACCAACCGACAGTGGCCTATGTGGAACATGTTATACAAACATGTCTATAATGTAGCTACAATACATATTAAGAGATTTCAATTTTTTAACAGCTACGAATTTTGATTTAAGGATATGGTCTATTTAAGGGTGGATACTCCAAAAATTTTGGCCACCCTTAAATAGAGCGGCTACTGTACTTTAATTAATTATAGCTGTTGATCTAGTATGAAAAAATTTTAATATGAAGATCTGTTCCTGGTTATGCAAGTGGAATGTTTTATGATTATTTCTTACGTAGATCTATTTTTCATTTATGCCTCATTGCATCAGGATTTATATTAAAAAACTTGCATTGAGTTAAAGGAGTGGAATTAGTATGACTGAATAATAGAGAAAAGACTATAATAAATCTTTGTAAAGTATTCATTACTCTGATTTCTTATAAATTGAATATGACTCATGTTTAAAGTATGTTGGGATACGACACCAGTGTTGAAGCTAGGTGGAAGTTGGTATGGAAACCAAAATTGAATGAAAATAGATTGACATAATTGCTACATGAGGTTCTCTTGGTTGAAACACCTGTATCATTTTGACTTGGTTGTAGAGTAGCTAACCAAAAACAGTACTTTTTTTTTTTTTTTTTTTTTTTTTTTTTTTTTTTTGGAAAACTTCATAACCTTTCTTTGTTAAGACACTTACCAAAACATTTAGCAGAATGAGAAACAAGGTCATTGAAGTCACTTAAGCATAAACTATCACAGGCTTCGCTTATTCCAGTCATTAACGTCTCTTTTTCCAAGAACTTATTTCGCATAACTTTACTCTTAACAACTGACTAAAACTGCTCAATCGGATTCAGCTCAGAAGATTACGGAGGAAAATAAACATATCGATATTCTCGAGAGTGAATATATTTTCCTATATAAACTGAGCTATGTATAGGAGCATTGTCCATGACAAGATAATGTCCCTTCATTTCTGGGTGCTTGTCCATTCCATCAAGTGTGACATTCAAAAGATCAGATAATGTCCTGTCACTGTTCCTACGCTATAGCTATTAACTGCACGCACAAGCTTTCTCTTTTTAATACGTTTCGGAACTCTTAAGCTGATATTGATTAAACCAGTTGCAGATATTGCACCTAAAATTGATGTTGTATTCGCTTTAGTTGTGGGCACTATAATTATTGCAGGAGTTCTCTTCTTTGACCAAGACATGCCTCGTTTCAAATAGATATGAAAGGCTGTTCATCAAGAAAGACACAATTTGTCATGAAATCCAAGTCAGTTTGCTACCATTTTTGTACCCAACTGTTGGATCTTTTCTTCGCTATTTCTTTCTACAGGTTGGAATTGTATCTACTTAATAGATAGATTGCACTCAGTTGTCGTGAACTTATAAATAGTGCTACGAGAAACATTAAGGTCCGCAAATTTTTGCATTAAACTTTCTGCTACTTCAGTTACAACAGCACAAGGATTCTCATCAATGTAATTTAAAAGAAACTGCTTATGCTTCTCCCCAAGAATACGACATCGACCTGACTTTTTCTTCTTCTCGAAGATGCTTTCAAGGTCCTCGTAATAACGTTTGACCCATCTTTGCGCTGCTCGGATATGAATACCTAATCGTCTCGCAGCAGCAGACGCATTCAAGCATTTGCTGAAAAATAAATGAAAAAATCGAGTTTTGTCTTCATCAGTGTAAACTGTATAGCATCTCTTATTGTATAGTTTCATATCAACACCCTCATTGTTCATTTCATCAGTAACTAGATGTATTACGGGATTATAAGGTCTTTCTGGAGGTTTATTCATTAGAAATTGAGTACGAGAACTTATTGTTTCAATAGTAAATAACTCCTCGTCAAAGACGAGATCCATGGGCTCAACTCCGTTTTCATCAACAAAATGCCCTTGTCCATTTTCGTATAAAAATTGCATATTCATTCTGAATGTCCGTAAAATGAAATAGGAAAAAGGAGAGCAAAAAGAGCACTTCAAAAACCTCCTCCCTTTTTATAAAATTAAAAAATGCCAAGAAGTTTACTGGATAATCATTAAGCGACAACTAAAAATAAACGAGATTCATCACATACGAACACGACTTCATTGCTGGATCAACCGACATCATTGTTAAACACACAATTCATTTACACGACATAAAATTCAAAATCAGCGACTTTACTTTTTGAAATGACTGTATAACCTTGCTGAGTCTCTTTTTGTTTCACTTTCAGGAACACGAGGATATTGCGCAACTTAATTGGACATTATTTGTTACTGAGTTAGATACAAACCAACAATAAGACTGGTGACAAAATTTAAAAAAAAAAGGGAATATCACCGTGATTATACAAGTATATACGATTTCGTTTGGTCATTTTTATAAAATCCTGCGTGGGATTACAATCTATTTAGATTTTGCTTTATGACATATTTTCTCTCAAAAAATTCGTCCATAAATGATGTTTTTTGCAGCCTTTTGGATAGTTTCTTTATTGTCAAAAAATAATTTAACAACAGTGATTGTCCTAAAATGATGCAAGGATTGATTATTCTTTAACATTTGCTTGAAGCAACTTATGTAAAAAGAAGATAAGATGTAAATGTAACTCTCACATTAAATTTCAAAACTACGTCTGCCTCTTCTATATGCTTGGCAAAGAAGCAAAGAAATAGCTTTTTTTAAGCTTTCTAGAAGAGACCAGTCCCACCCTCCCCCTTTTTTTTTACCAAGTTTCGCATGCCATGATGTTGTCGATAAAATAATTCAAATAGTAAAAAAAAACCTGAAACCAGATTTACCTTTTCAAGTTTTTGAACATACATTTTTTTTAGTTTGATATTGAACAAAAAAAAGCTTTATGTAGTGTACTTCATATCTCTTTCTATTCTTTAATATTGTCTTAATGTTCTTCTTTCTCAGTACTTTCTTAGTTTCAAAGTTAATATCGTTGATACTGTTGGCACAAAATGAAGTTTTAAATTTTACTTGTATAGATAAATCATAATTTATTTTTCCAAAAAAAAAAAAAAAAAAAAAAAAAGGAAAAGCTGAATAATAAGAAATACTTGTAAAAGATAGATTCAAAAGGAAGTTTCTGATCAGAAACGCAATACGAGAAAAGTTGATAGAGATAGTAAACTGATAGAGCAAATGAGTCAGATTCTAGATACCTTACAACTAAAAATAGTGTTATGGTTTTTTCAATTATAAGGAATAATATATATATAAAAATAAAAAACAGTAGAATGAGTTTTTTGAGATGTTGGGCATGCCTTTATTCTGAATAAAATGAATACAAGTTTTTATGCAAAACTCAATCTGCACCAACTACTACGTAGCTTCTTGACCTTATCCTGCACTTTTCTGATGTAAACTTCTTGTACTGTACTACTTCGTACAGGTTTACTCTGTAGAAAGATCTATCTACAACTAACTCAGTCATTATCTAGTAAGGGCTAGAATACTAAAAGCCCACAAATAACACTATGTCATAGCTAAAGTTGTAGTGATTAACTAAGCGCTACGTAAATCTAATCGCCACAAATAAATACAATAGAAAAAAGGCATTTTAAGAAGCGCGTTATCATTTTTAAATATTCAGGCACATCAACGACGGCCTTTCAAGTCCTTATATTGAATTATACTGAACATCAAGAAGTCATCTCACTACAAGCTCAATACACTCTAGCAAGGAATAATCAACACGTTTAATTCAACATAAGATCAAGATAATGCAATAGTTACAATTAGAAAACATATAAATACCCTGTCATCGTGCAAGCTTAAAGAGGGCATAACTAGATTTTGAATTTAGAAGCTTATCAAGGTACTCTATTCGGCTTTACTTAATATCCATATTTTAAAGTGAGGATTTTGTAATCTTTACAAAAGTTATACTATACTAAAGTTGTTATTGGTATAATCCTTAATCAGAGGTTATGATTTATTTCTCTTTTGCAAGCTTCTATAACTCTTAGCTATAAAGGTAATCTTTGTTAAATGCATGTGTATAATGATAATAGTATTAACCAAATTACCACAAGCAGAAGTGCCTTCATCGTTCTTTCTTAACTTATGAGCTCAAATGACTTCGTCATCACTGAATTCTTGAACATTCTGCGGTTGCTAAGAGTATTTATATTGAGTAATAACAAGTTGGAATATTTGCCTTCCATTTATCTTGCTTTCTTGAGTAAGCTTTAGTAATATTGACTGGATGACTGCCCATGCTTTGAGAAATAATCATCTGGTTACTATATTGCATAGCAGCATTGTTGTCTAGCATGTTGCAAAGTTGGATTGGCAACTGTTATCCTTTAGCTGCTTGATTGTTCGTTGTTTATCCTTTTATAGAATATAAAAATAAGTATGCGCTAAAAAAAAGTCTGGAAAACGCACACTTAAATACTTTTACCTCTTCTCAATAAACTAGTTTAAACACTTTGAGCTCAACAACTATTAATCAGAATGAGTAGCTTTTGTTGATGGCTTCATTAACTTTTCCTTATCTCTTTAAATCATATCAGCCTTTTAGGCGTTTAAGTCTGTCTTTGGATAACTACTCACCACTGCCAAAAGCTCGATTTTGATAAGTCAATATTAGGGCCTGTTACGATGAGACCCGACAGGTGAATACTCTAGTTTTCTAATAGGTATTCTCATTTTCTGAAGTGATAGGAAATTTCTTTATAAAATTTTGTCGAAGGTAAAAAAAAATCATGAGTTTCATTGAATCCTACGGGTCATATACTGCAATAAAATAGATTTAAATAACGCGCAAAAGAAGCTGTATCCATAATCCTGAAAGTATTATTTATTCCTCAAAGTAGAGCTTATACTGTTATATGCAGAGAGCATTTTATTGATAAATATTCAGAGGCATATAATTCGTTTGCACCAATCAACATATTCATGAGTTAGTCCTGATTAGCATTCTGCCAATAAAAACACATATATAAAGGATCAAAATCTACTACATCAAAGTTGAAGCTTGTTCAATGGCTTTTTCCGCTGAGCGAAGGGCTATTTCAAAATCTTTAAATTTAAAATATAGTCTTTACATATATGAATTATTTGATTATATAAATCATCTCAATTTAGTTGCCATATCTGTTTCTTGGTCTTTTATTGTTGTCGGCATAAATAATAGAAGCCGAGAGGTATATTTGACAGCTACTAACAATAATTTCAATTTTAAATGAACTTTTTGGCCCTCTTGACTATCTGGTTATAATGTAACTAAAACGGGGTATCAACTCACTATCGAGTTTGTTTTTGAAGAATGTATATAAAAAATGTTAGAGGAAGCTTGAATATCAAAGCTATTAATAATGGAAGATAGTCGATAGTTAAAAAGGTAATCATGATTATAATTTTATGGCTGACGTATATATTAAATGATTTCATTTAAAAAATACAGATACTGATATTGAAGGGGTTTGCTACATGCTTCCAGCAATTTCGACGGAGTTACGTTTTAAGACGACATTTACGTCATCTCATTGGCTCAAACAAATCGAATGCTGTGGAAGATTAATTATTTTTGCATATAATCTTCCTATTTATTTTTTACGTTTTTTCTCTCTTACTTTGGTGTATATTTAGCAGCAATATTTAATAGAATAAAAAATGGGTAAAGACTATTATTCAATTCTCGGTGTATCAAGGGATGCAGATGATGAAACAATCAAGAAAGCTTACCGTAAGCTAGGTAAAGTAATAAGCATATTAAACTTTTTTTTTAATGTACTTACTAACCTCGAATAAAAATAGCTTTAAAATGGCATCCTGATAGAAATAAAGATAAAGCAGATGTTGCACATGCAAAGTTTCAAGAAATCGGCGAAGCTTATGAAGTCTTAAGCGATAAAAACAAGAGAGCTATATTTGATCAATATGGTGAAGAAGGTCTTAAAGGCGGTGCACCACCCCCAGGCGATGGAGGTGCTCCCGGTGGTGGTTTTGGCGGATTTCCTGGTGGAGGTACTTTCCGCTTCTCTACAAATGGTGGAGGCTTCCATCCTTCTAATGCTGATGACATATTCAAGCATTTCTTCTCTTCATTTGGTGGCATGGATGATGGTTTTGGTGGTGGTATGCCTGGAGGATTTTCTTCGTTTAGTAGTGGTGGTATGCCTGGCATGGGAGGTAGTATGCCTGGTATGGGAGGTGGGTTCCGCCGTGCTGGAGGTTTTAGACAGCAGCAGCAGCAGGATCCAGAAAAGCCACCTGCCATTAAGCGCCCTTTTCCTGTATCACTAGAAGATCTATACAAAGGATGTACAAAACGATTGAAAGTAACTCGTAAATTACGCGATGGTGCTACTGGTCGACCTGTCCAAACAGACAAAATCCTTTCAATCACTGTCAAACCCGGATGGAAAGCAGGCACAAAGATTCGATTTCCTGGTGAAGGAGATGAGCTTGAGAACGGTACAACCCAAGATATTGAATTCGTTTTAGAAGAAAAACCTCATCCAGTATTTAAACGCGAAGGAGATAATCTGCGTATGACAATACAGCTGACATTACTTGAAGCATTGACCGGCTTTCAAAAGAAAATCAAAACATTGGACGATCGAACTCTAAGCGTAAATAATACTAAATCTGTTATTCAGTCTGGTCAAGAATCTCGTGTTTCTGGCGAGGGTATGCCTAACTCAAAGACTGGCAAAAAGGGAGATTTGATTGTTACATATGAAGTCAAATTCCCTACTTCCTTAACTGATCATCAAAAACAACAATTAAAGACAATTCTCTCTTAAAAATGAATGTATGCCTACATCCTCTGTACACACTTTCATAAATATCATGTATATACAACTATTTAATAAACAAAGAATAAAATTTTAACTATTATTTTCTATACAAAAAAAAATTGTGCTTCTTTTTATTATAATTGTACAATTTACATTCGTTCTTAGTTGTTAGCTTTTGAAGCCATTGATGCGGCTTTACCATCGGGAATACGGATAAAGTGAGCAGGTTCAGAGCCAGAAGCAGGTGCATCGAGAATATAATATCCTTTACGCTCAAATTGAATGATGTCACCTTTCTTCAATTGCTTGGTGTTACCGTCAGCAATAGCAGCATTCTTAAATTCGCTCACAGGAGTAACAAGGTCCTTTACTTCATCACCTTCTTCAACCTTCTTCTTTGTAATCAAGTAATCATAGTCAAGCAAGAGAACGTCAACAGCGTCCTCGTCAGCAGCCAACCATGTAAACTTCTTTTTAGTCTTCTTAAAGTCACCTTCAAGGTGAAGTTCCAAGCTAACGCTAGTGGCTTCACCTTTTTCATTCTTGACAACTTTGCGTACAAAGACATTTCCCCA
Organism: Rhizopus delemar RA 99-880; assembly: GCF_000149305.1. Classification (NCBI taxonomy): domain Eukaryota; kingdom Fungi; phylum Mucoromycota; class Mucoromycetes; order Mucorales; family Rhizopodaceae; genus Rhizopus; species Rhizopus delemar. The sequence goes on from NW_027137829.1 coordinate 286,790, forward strand.
ATCCATCAAAGTAATTTCTTCACCCTCTTCCAAAGACTTGGCATCTTCTTGATCCAAGTAGATCTTGGGGCCGTAGTGAGTCTTTTTGTTACCAAGACTAGGGTTTTTCTTATGAACGAGCACGTCCTTTACTTCGACAGGGGCATCTTGAATTTGACAGACAACAACACCTTCCTTGAGAACAGCAGTGTGACGAGGGGCAACGGGATCAATGACCTTTTTGTTCAAAGCCCAAAGTTTGTCCCATTCGAGCATTAAAGTATTTTGAGAAGCGCCTTGCATCAGGATATATTGCTTTAAGGCTTCAATTGTCATACCACGACGACGAATACCACGAACAGTAGGGAAACGAGGATCATCCCATCCGGAAACAAGACCTTCTTCGACAAACCAGGTAAGCTTTCTCTTGGACAAGAGTGTGTATACAAAGTTGATTCTACTAAAATCCCAAATCTTGACAGGACGGAGACCAAGTGCGTTGATCATCCAGTCAAATTGGACATTACGGTCACGATATTCATTAGTTCTTAAAGCATGAGTGACACCTTCAATGGAATCAACGATGGGACAGGCAAAGTCATAGGTAGGATAAACCTTCCACTTATCGCCAGTGTAGTGATGAGGAGTCAAGTTACAACGATAAATGACGGGGTCACGCATGGTGCCGTTGGGGCTGGCATAATCAATTTTAGCACGCAAGCAGTTCTTCAAACCTTCTTCGGAACCCTTTGACATTTCTTCGAAACGACGAAGATTTTCTTCAATAGATTGATCGCGACACTTGGAGGGGACACGGGCAGTACGTTGCTCACGCATGGTAGCTTGATCAGTATCATCACAGTAAGCCTTGCCTTCCTTGATCATCTTCAAGGCCAATTCGTACATTTGATCAAAATAATCAGAAGTATGAGATACAATAGAAGAATCGACACCGATAAGTGCCAAATCTTCTTTGATAGATTCTTCAAATTCAGTCTTTTCTTTGCTAGGATTGGTATCATCAAAACGAATAATTAATTTGCCCTTGTAGGTCTCAGCAAAGTACTGATTGAGAAGAGCGGCCTTGGCATGACCAATGTGAAGGTAACCTGAAGGTTCAGGTGGGAAACGGGTACAAACCTTGCCCATTTCAGCTTCAGTCAAGCCAATCTCAAATTTACCTTGATCAGCAGTTTTGCTCTATATATGCGTGCTTCATGTTAACTAACGCGTCTCTTTCTCTGCTGATTTATATACACCTACCTTGGTAGCTTTATCTTGCTTTTGAACAGCAGTTAAAGCGTATTCAGCAGCACCAAAGGATAAAATATGTTCGTACCAACGAACAAGGTAAGCACCCAATGTTTCCTTCTTGGTTTTTACAATACGAGCAAAGACAGGGGAAGCTCTTAATGTGCCCCAGACAACAAAATCAGCAGCAGTTGCCTGATAGCCAACAAGGTAAGAACGAATGGTTAAGTACTTGTTCAACTTTTTGTAGCTGATATCCAATGCCTTGAAGTCAGAGGTTGATAACTCGGTTTCGGCAAAGTCAAGCCATTGGTCAATCAAAGTGGATGTCAAGGGATCCTTAGGGTCGTAAAGAGCAGCTTCAGGGTGAAGTCTAGTCAAAAGGCGTACAATAGCGTTTGTGGTTGCATATGTTTCACTTTTTTTTTGTGAGTAATAGTAACAAGGGGAAAGGTACTGTAATCTTACCCATTATAGCTGATAGAAGCAGAAGGCTTGGAATCACCTTCAAGGTTTTTTACATCACGTAATTCAACAACGACAGAATCCTTTTTGACACTGTTAATGTAATCGGCAACAGCAAGCACACCTAAATGTAATCATATAATTTTAAAAAGCTGTTTCTCTCTTAATTTTTTATATGCAAAAATACCGTAGTTAAAAGGTGATGCTTTAGCAGCAACAACGAGTTGAATAGGACTCATGTTTAAAAGCGGTTAAAAGAAAAAAAAAAAAAAAAAAAAAAGAAAAAAAAAAAAAACTTTAAAAACTTTAAAACCATTAGTGACTTGCTTTTGATTTATAGGAACCATAGAGATCAACCTGTTCTGATAACCAATAAAAAGTCAAAGTTTGTTATTGTTGTTTAATAGATAAACAAGAGAGGGGAGTGATTTTATTATACAAAAAAAAGAAAAAAAGTAAGGGGGATCAAAATAAATATACATTAAAACTTTATCTGTTTAACCGAGCATGCTGAGGGAGTTCAAGTTTTACTTGGGGCATAGGATCACTTACATCTTTAGGTACAATCAAGCGACCCAAAGTACTTTTGATTTCTTTGATTTCAATACCGGCATCTTTCAGCTCCTTTTTCGCTGGATCTTCTTCAATCTTTTTCTTGTTACCAAAAAGGCCCGATCCAAACAGTAGAGTCGATCTTTTCAAGCTGCTGCTACTACTACTTGTCGACTGGCGTTTACTGGTGCTATCATGAATGGGTATGCTGATAGGTTCTGATCGCGATCGTTCGGAACCAAGTAGGCCGTTGATGGAATGCCTCGAGCGTGGATCTACAGCAATGGATGCCTTTCCGGAAGAGAGTGAACTGTAAGCGCCTGACTTGGCAGCTGCTGCCGCAGTAGCATTGGCAATGATGTCTGCAATGATATCGTAATCAGTAAGTTCTTTCTTTTCATGTGAGGATGGACTACTACTGGGTAGTGTAGATGTTGATCCTGTAGATACCGCTTCACTACTGCTACTTGTTCGATCGAAATCAAGCGGTTCTGATGATTGTGCTTTTGAAGTGATTTGTATTGATGCCTTACCAGAAGAGAGTGAAGAGGGTGAATTTGCCATTTTTATCGAATCCACTTGCTTATTTTTTATATCAATCTAAAGAAGACATAAGTACAAGAAAACATGTTGTTTTACAAGTATTTACCGCACTGCTGTTTATGCACTCTTCTTGTATTGAATTGTTGCTCTTGGACTTTTTGAAACTTGCAAAAGTTCCACTTCCAGACTTTTCTTTTGGCATTGGCAATTCTTCTGATGTAACCATGAAACCAGCACGCTTTAATAATTTGGGCATACTTGTTCGATAGCTTAGATGTCCAGTAATCAGATCTGTACAATCCAAGTTTTGAACCCGGTCTCCTTCAATGTATGAAAGTGGGCGAAGACCTGCGATATTACCTAATCCTACAGTTGATGTTCGAAAGAGAAAACCCAACAGCCAGTCATTGGTGGCATAACCATTCACGAATCGGCCAGACACAACTGTCGTGCATTCTTTCCACTGAGTCTTGGAGGCACTGACTGGTGTACCAAACAGTACTACATTTTCAACCAGTCCATAAGCTTTCATACGGGCCAGTTCGAGTAAGCAATAAAAGATGGTACGAGCACCAAGTGAAAAGCCTACGAGTGTAATGGGCCTTGCTCCCAAATTACGATTCATCAATACATCGGCAAGAACCAGACCGGCTGATTTGGATCGATCGAGCGCATTGACCCAGGGGTTGTCGACCATGTAGCCTATCTTGGTCAAGGCCAGTGGCCACGAAAGGCCGGCGAGTAGTGCACCCATGATAGTGTGGGCAAGTGCCTGTTGAATTGAGAATGTGACAGCTTCGGTGGCAAGGATTTTGAAAGCGCTGCCAAGTTCTTCTAGCATCTCAGGCTCCCAGTAGAGTGCATAGTGGTCACCCATGATATTATCTAATGTACTAAAAGGCAAAGATGTCTCTTCCTTATTCTTATTTGGTAACCAGCTAGTCGCAAGTAACATTGAGTATTTTTCAAGCAGGATTGATTATCATATTTGTTACCCAGTAATAGTGACAATACAATTGACATTCTCTTCTGTATGTACTGGAAGAAATTCAAATGTGCTGATGTTTTTCATACGTCTGTTCATACCTTTAGCGCCGATACCTTAATAAAAATGAATTAGACAGGCATCCATTTTCGCTAAACAAAAGGAGTAACTTACGTCCACCAGCGACAGTAGCACCACCGGTAATAAGCGCAATACCTGCTGTACCACCCAAGAAACCTGCTGTGCCTGTGACGCCTACTGTAGACAAGATCACACCGATACCACCTGCAATAACAGGTGCCATGAGACCTGCACTGAGACCCAAGATAAGACCACCTCCAATCGTGGCCAGACCGACCATCACATAACGTCTCTTCTTTCGCTGTCTATTTCTACCACGACGTTCATGATCACTTTTGATGGATCCATCTCCTTCAGCATTTGTCATCGTCATGTTAGTCACAGTTGTTGCCATACTGTTGACCGTCTCTGTCTCCCAGGCGGCGTCTTGCAGGAGATGCTCAGCGATTCTTTTCTCAAAACCGATGACTTGAAACCAGTCAAGTGAGAGATAAGAAGCAATGCGAGCCACAAAGACTCTGAACGAGCATCGTAATTCTCTGTACTAAGACAGATCAAGAACAGGTCACACATCACAGTCCAACGCAAATCGATAATCACTTTTTCTTCCATCTTGTTATGATTGCTGTTTTTAAAAAAATTGTCAAGATTTACTTCTGCTGTATCGCCCTGAGCGGTGAATTGATGAACAAGATCGGTTGGTAAAATGCTGTGTTTTGATAAGGACTCGATCATTTTTATTTCCTCGCCAGAGATATCCATATGCACATAAAGCATTCGCATCAGTTTTCTTTGCCAGTTATCAGCACTCATTCTGGCCATTGCGAAATCTTTTCCTTGATAATCATGAACAACTTCGAGACTGGTGAGGTAGCAAAGTCCGATATAAGCAACTTTCTGTGTTTCGGTAAATACATCCTTTGTCTCATGCATTGTATTCGTTGCATCGATTTCATATACATGTGAGCTTGTCAAGACGGGTTGTACAGAATCTGGTACTTCTGGTAAGTCTGCAGCCCATGCTCGAATTGCATTGGGTTTTGGTAGTACTTTATTCAATTCATTTTGTTCTGCCAAGAGTTCGGCCGTTAAAGGTTGTTGATGTGCTGAATTTATTATCAAGTCATCATTGTCGTTGCTTTCGATAGATATTCTTTCAGTCGTAAAACTAGTTTCCTCATTAGAATGGGCTTGACTCATTTGTCTTGAAATGAACTTTCTATTTTAATAAATAAATCACAAAAGGAAAATGAATGGAAAGGGGAGGAAGATGAAAAACAAAAAGACAAAGAGTCAAAAGATGGAAAGAAAAGATCAATAAAAAAAAGAAGGAAAGTGAGAGAAGAGAAAGAAAAAGAAGATAAAAAGGAGAGGAAAGAGAAGAAGGACAACAAAGGCCTCTTTTATCAAATTAAAGCTACACAAAAAAAGATTCCGGAAGTTAAACCTATTTAAAGAATTTTTTAGTAGTGTTTTTTATATTGTCATCCAAGTTATTCGTTCATTTCTAAAGATGTATCTATTATGCTTTAATCTTTGGAAAGAAAGAAAAAAAAGCTGTTGGTATGACATAGGAGGAAAAAAAAAAAAATACAAAAAAAAGGGCTCTTTATACAAAAATAGTTTGCAGAAATACAATAGATGTCAAAAGCGGAAACAGAAAAAAATAAAAAGCATAGGAGTGTTCTTGAGACAAAAAGTCTTGTTATTAGCTTACATATCTCTTCAAAAAGTACCATTTTAAAGTTTTATAAAAAATGTGCTGCTTTCAATTGATAAATGAACATACTTCATAATTGAAATTCAACCTCGTGGTAGCTTAAATATGTTGTGGTAGAGCCTCTTGTTTAAAAGTAGATTATGAATAACAAACCATGAAGCAAAAAAAAAAAAAAAAAAAATACAAAGCCAAGATGTTACTATGCATTACACCACTAAATTGTCATTAGCCTAATTATGTCATATGATTAAGCCTTTTTTACGCCTTTCCTTTTGCCAATACAATCGCAATTTCCGATCATAAATTGGCTTCATGTCCGCAACGAAGCACAAAACGTAGAGTACATTCACTGATGTGATCAGGTTTGATATCTAATAAGCTCATTCTATTCATCTTTCTTCTTTCAGAATAAAAGATTTCTTTTTTTTATTTTTCTTAAAAGTGACATAAAAAAAGCTTGGTTTTGCTTGTTTTATTTTCAATCTGTACAACAGTAACACTGAATGAGCGCCAATGTCTTGTGAAAGATCGACAAATATTACTGCCGCCAGCCAGCATTCATTTGCATTAAAGTCAACACCACCTCCATTGGATAATCGCCTGCTTTGTTCTCTTGTCTTTCACTTTCCTCTTGTTTATCATTCGATCCCTGCTGATCTACAATTGTATCTTGTTGTGGTTGTTGTTGTTGTTGTTGCTGCTGCTGCTGCTGCTGCTGAAGAAATTCTAATAATTGAGCTGTCAATTGATTAGGCTTATTGTTATTATCTCCAGCCAGTGAATTCAAATTATCTGCCAAAATGGATATATAATTTTGATCATTCAACAGGTTTGTAAACGCAGCCATTTCTTCATCTGTTTTCAAGGGCGTTGAAGGGGATGCAGGTGGTGTCAGGGTCTTGGTCTTGCGTTGTTCTTTATCCAGCCTCTTTTCTCTTCTTCTCGCAAATTCTTCGTCAATCCACTTCTTTTTATGTTCACTATCCTCTTTACCAAACAATTTTTGTGCCCTCTTATTCACTCTGCAGCGAAGGTCATTGTCTTTATTTCTTTCCTGATTGCGTTCTCTCCACCTCTTCTTTCTCTCTCGATTATCTTGACGGACCTTTTGTGTTATTAATAATTTTTTATAGGTGTCTGCATCGGGCAAGACGACTGGATTAGCTTTTGGTACAAGCGGTGTGTGAGCGAATTTGCCAACGTCCATACTTGCAAGTAATTGAGAGTAATCACCCATAATGGCTGCTGCTTGTGCAATTACCTGCTGTAATTGAGAATCTTCCAAGTTTAATTCATTGGTTGGGCTTTGTTGAGTGGCAGATTCTGTGGTTATTTCTGTTTGCTGTTGTTGTTGCTGCTCCGCTGACATGTGTATATGTTATATGTGTGTGTGTGAAACTAAAATAGTTCAACAATTTAACTGATCGTCCTTCTTTTTTTACTCATTTTGTAAAGAAATGCTTACCTACTATTAATTAAGGACTTTTTATTAATTAGGAACCCTTTGTGTGAACTACAAAAAACAAGGTCACGAACAAAAAGTCTTGCTTTTTTTGGTACCATACAGTTTTAGAACATGGACGGAGATTGATCAAATATAAGCCACAGTATATGAAACACAATGTATAGTAAATGTGTCTGTGCTCTGGAAACTTTACGAACCATCTCTACCTTTATTGATTTGAGACTATTTTCATAAAAGACATAGTCAATACATTTTGAACGAAACAAACTAAAAAATAACTATTACTTTATTTGAAATCATCTACTTTTATGATGTCCATTATTGTCTTGTTTTCATAACATCACTGACATTATGCTCGAATTTCCAAAAAAAAAAAAAAAAAAAAAGAGAGAGGACTAATACTGTGTCATGAAAATAACACATTTATCAAAGGCTCTTTTATGAACTTTTTCTCTGTTTTGATCCATCAGTGTTTGCTTTTTTTTTTTTTGCGTCATGTATGGCACGACCGTACATCATTAGATCCTATTATTTATCTTTTATTTCTTCCTTGCTCCTCCATTTCGCAACGCAACGTTTACCTTGACAAGCTATTCCAAAGCCTTGCTATTGTTTGTCGTATTCATTCACATCGATCACTGTCTATCTCTTAGTTCTTCCTAGCTCGTATTCGTACCATTATGTCATCCTTCATTCATCATCACACGTTTCCCAAGATTCGTTTTACAGCATTATGCTAACCTCAGTCTCAAGGGGATCTAGGTATCTTGGATCTGTTAATCCAACAAGGCGTACTTCAACTTTGTTGGTTGCTATCTTTGGCTCAAGTGTCCCCTATTACCCCTTCTGAGTTCTTTTGGTTACAGTCAAACATCAAATCATCCATTGTTCTCCCTCGCTTGGTTGATTTTTTTTTTCTTTACAAACGTGGTGATTTTGGATAGACTGCCTTGTATCTTCCTCTCTCTGCAGTATCGCTAACTTTGGATAGGCAGCTTCTACCATGTTCTACTACTAGATGACCAATCTCTACATCATCTACTATTGTTTACGATCACGGACGGATGCGATCAAAAAGCCGAGCAGAAATAGCTTCCTTTTCCAGACAGTCTCAAACGTTTTTGAAAAGGGTTTCGTCAGGACGAAATTAAATTGGCACTCTTCTTTACCAAGACCTTCCCTCTCCCGCTCTTGCTGCTGCTCAAGCCACTCACCTGCCACGCACGCTCGCGTTGATGTCTCGCCTTTTTTCATCGCTCTGGCCCAATGACCCACCTCTGACAATCCAGTGATTCGTTCAAAACGGACTAGACAAACCTGCCTCACGTCCCATACCGTATCCGTTTCTCATCCAACATTGTCCATCAGGACTTGAAAACAATTTGGGGCCTTTCCCACTCCGTGTTCAGAGATGCAGTGGATGGTATCGTTTATTACATTCAAAAATTCCTTGCCGGGCAACGCTTTTTATGATACTACCTACTGTTTTCGAATCCGATCTACTGTGTCTTTCTGCTGTAGATGACCTATGGCGCTTTATAGTGGCCTGCTCTCACAAGCTCTCTATCTGGCAATCCATCGAGCCCTCCTACTTTGATTCTGCTTTCTTCGTTTCTACCTTACGTCGTGCTCTTCTTTGGTTACATCTACCGTAAACCAAGCCGTCGCTCAATATCCCAGCCTCCAACCTTCTGGGTCATGCACTGTTTGAGGTAGGGTGTGGCTACTGATCCTATCTTTTCTGTTTCGGCAGTGATTCCTTGTCTGACGTCCTTTTCCTTGGTTTTTTTATTTTTTTCTTCTGCCTTTCTAACATTACAACATTTAAAAAAAGAAAAAGACTTGCACTACTTTACAAAAAAATTGACTAATCAGAAGCTTTGAATGTCTTGATCTGCTGGTAAAAAGATTTGAATTGTAAACATAAATCACTGTCGTTTTTCATCAAAAAAAAAAAAAAGAAAATTTTGATGGCATGGTTTGAATTGTATGCCATTAGCTTGAACAAGGAAGGTGTGATTTATACCAGGCTTAGGACATAACTGAGGTCTATTTGTAAACAGTTGATTTGATTCACTTGGGATGGTTCAAGTGAAGGTAAAAAGAACGAGAGCCAAAAAGGAGGAGTGAGGACGAAAGAAGTCACACTACCTGATTAGGAAAGTTCTTGTTGACCCCCCCCTGAACAGACTTTTTTTATTATTGCGCAATGTCAACAAGAATCAGACAACTTGAACAACTCTCTTGTAAAGTGTTTTCTAATGTGTATAATCCAACCTGTGCTCGTACGGGAAATAAAGTGCTTCGACAACGTTTATTGGGGCCTACGTTAACAGCTTATAATCCTAAAGAAATTGTGCATTTTAGAGATATTAAAGCATTATATCCTCAACTGGGTTTAGTTGATTCAGAAGAAAAAGAACGTCTTGAAGAGATTGCAAGAAGAAAGAGAAGAGGAAAGGGAGCACCAAAGAAAGGTAAATAAAAGAGGTTCTAGAATTGTTTATTTATTCTTGTTTTTAAGGTCAAGGAAAGCGTGCAGCAAACAAGAAGAAATAAAGAAGGGTGTATACATTACACAGATAAAAAAGAATAGGTTTACAGGCATTTTTTCTTTTTTTGTGAATTGGATAAAACTACGGGTTTATCTTTTGTGTGTTGTAATTTCTCTTGTTTTGCCACAAGTCGAGCATAACGAAGACCACAAGCGTTACACAGTCTATGAAGCAAGGTTAGTTTGAGTAAAGAGAATGCGGTCCAACTACGTTTTATGACCACTGGGGCCTTTACGCCACTCGGGACTTGTGGACGCACCACATATTTCACATTTTTTTTCGAGCATAATAAATCTGCCTTTCCAAATCTTGGAGGTTTCTTTGATGGTCGTAGTGAGTGGAGGTAGCTGTTGTAGACTGTGATCGATGGCTTGAGTGGGTTTATTGAATAATTCACGAATGCTGGGTAAGCGTCTAAAGAAAGAAAAAGAGGAGTGAGTGTTGGTTGAGAAAGAAGAGGATGTTACTCGATCGATCGATGAGGATAACAGGGTTTTTGAGTTGGAGTGATTTGAAAGGAAGTGAAGACGATAGGACCATAATAAATGATGACTTTTTCGACATGACATGGACCATAAGGCATTAAGGTGAGAGTGGAAGATGAATAGACATGCTGAGAACATCCGAGAGTGGATGAAGAAGAAGATTGAGAAAAGTTTAGGTTGGAGAGAGCCATGTTACGAATGGCTTCTATGAATCCTCTTCTTGTTTCTGGTGGATAGAGTGGATGATGGACATCTTCCGAGATGGAAGAATAAAGTGGCCAAGATAAAAGGATTTGATTTGATTTGACATCATAAATTTGAAATACTCTTAATAAATGATCGAGTGTGATGGGTGAAGAATATCTTTTGATTGAATCCATCATGATGCTTGGTTCCTATTCAATGGATTATTATTCTATAAGACTTTATAAAGAGATTTACATGAGAATAATTTAATTGTTTTTTATCAACACATGTCTCTATTCAAACAATCGATTGATCAATTGAACCCATCCAATTCATTTTCTTACCACTGTTTGTGTTGTGAAAGAAAGCTAATAATGTTTTACTCGTAGCTGCATAGAGGATGATGTCTGTCATGATCCAATCATCTGTCAATTTACATTCCTATCAAATCATACGTGTCATCCTTTTTTTTTTTTTTTTTTTTTTTTTTTTTTTTTTGCTTACATCCTCTTGAATTATCTTGTTCAATCGACACCTAAACTAGAAATGAGTTTTATAAAATGTAAATAAGGATATACATACCTTGTTACTGCACCTGCCAAAGATTTTATTTTCATAAAATTCAATAAATCTGCCTTTGCTAAAGGGAGTTCTTGAGGATGAATAAAGTGAAATAAGGATTGAAATAATAAGGTGTCAACGGGTGATTTCCCATAAATATCTCTTCCAAGTTCTGGTAGATGAATAAATTGGAAATTATCATTTAAAGAAAGTAAAGCCCAATAACAACCATTCACTGACATTTTTTTTTTTGTTTAGAAAAGGAAAGGAAAAAGAAAGAATGGGGGAAGGGGGGGAGGAGGGGAAAGAGAGGAAATGTATTTTTTTTTGAATAACAAAAAAAAAGGGGGATGACACTCAAAATGAAGGTGACTAATAAATAAATAAAAATCATATTCTCTTTTGTTCATCCATTTGAAAACAAACATCCTCTGATCAACAACATTCATGTAAAAAAGGGTAAAGATAATCTTGATTTAATATCCACTCCTTTTCATTCCGAGAGTTGTCTGTTGGTAGAGTTCATTCCGAACAGGATAGATCACAAGATCATGAACACAAAATAATACCCGCTTCTGCACATTCCTTAATGATTTACAAAGGGTTTAATGTTTGATACTAAAAAGGAGGATTGATTTATTTCATCCTCTTTCTTGTTTCCTATTTTAATTTATAATTTTTTTTTTTTTTCTTCTTTTTGTTTCAAGAATTTATAAACAAAATAAAAAATCCTTTTTTATTGTTGCTCTATTTGTGCTTCAAACTCGGCTTTTAAATGAGGATTTGAATCGACTAAATCATTAATTAATTCAATCAATTTTTCTTTATCCAAAGTGGCTATGAAAAAAATATAAATAAAGGAATTCATCTTGATTTCTTATTGGTTTACCTAATAATTTCCCAATCGGAAGGTCCTTTTTACTTGTGATTCGATTTCGCTTTGTTATATGTAATACATTATCTTCTATTAATGGTTCACTATTCATCATCTCTTCATCTTCATAACTTGCTCTTCTCTTTCTACCTAAGGAAAAAGTAGGGTGAGTAAGGATAAGAGATGACGACTGAAATACCTTTGTTTGAATTATGTTCATTGCTGATGGGTTGGGTATATAAAGTAGGCACTTTTGTCTTTGTTAAATATATTGAAGAACGATATAAGCGTTGTTGCTGTCTAAATAAACTGTTTTGACTTTGTGACGAAGAAGACATTTAAAAAAGAAATAAAATGAAATAAAAACCAATAAACAAAAAAAAAAAAAAAAAAAAAAAAAAAAACAAAGAGTGATGATGAATGAGTTGTGACTGTTTATTTATGCGTATGAAACATAAAAGGAAATCCTCTCCCTAACAAGCAGTGGATACCCACTCCCAACCTTCTAAACCAGCAGCCATGAGTTCTTCTTGGCTTGGTATGTGTTCCTGACTATTGATCAAGATATAATCATCCATCTTTCTATCTTTTTTCGCTTTCTCTGCCAATAATCTTTTCTCGGTCACAATCTCAATACTCTTTTTCACAACATGATTTGTTTCTTCTAATCTTTCTTGTTCTTTTCGTAGTGTTTCGATCGTTTGCTTTAATAAATCAACATCTTCTTTTTCTTCTCTTTTCATACTGTCATCCTCTATCCATGCACCAGGTAATGATTGTAACAAGTCCATCCAGTCTTTGTTGCTTTCTTTTTAAAAAAAAAAAGAAATAAAAAAAAAAGAATTATAAAAAAAGAAACTTAAATTAGACCTCCTAATTTTTTTTTCCTCTAAACATGTGCATAGAGTGTCAGGTGAAATGACAGCCATCACCAGACTCACTCATTTTCATTGTGTCTATTTTTTTCATACAACAATCTCTCATTGGCTTCAGCCGGTCTAACATCTTGAGCGGAAGGTTCAGTGATAGGCACTTTATCTTTAGTGTTCAAGCAGAGTGATGATATCAGGAAGGATTTACTTGGGATCGTTATTCAACCTGCTCTTGACCTTGATACCCAAGACAGCTTGACACAAATCAACATGACAAACAGCAGTCGTCATGAATTCACGAGCAAAATTACCAGAGTGCATCATGAAACCATCCACAAACTTCATCGTCTTGGCATGCGCAGCACGCACCTTACCAGAAATAACAAGTTCACAACCCCCTTGACAACCGATCGTATCATGAAACGAATCTCAAGCATTGTTCACTCTCAACTTGTGCCCAAACCGTTCCGCAGTTTGAATTTGACAGATTCACACTGAGCAAGCGCACACAGACCACGCTCAACCTAGAGCTCAGCAGCATTCTCCTAAAAACTCGAAACGTCCTTTTCACCAAGAACAACTTGTGTGGATGATGATGCTATCAACTATTGTCAGTGGCCACTTTTTCCTTTCACCTTTTCTCTTACTCGGTATGGGCAGGAGTCACACCAGCTTCAGCAAGATTGGAAAAAAGTCAAGTCCAGTTGGCACATGTCGACTCAAATTTCACTTAAAGTTGCAGAGACAATGAAGAGAGAATGGATATTTGGTTTTTATTTTATTTTTGTTTTTACATTATTTAATTTGTTTTTATAAAAAAAAAAAGCTGATTTCATTTTTTAGTTTTTTCTTGTTTTCTGTCTTTTCAGTTTCTTTTTTTTTAATTTTTTTTTTCATTTTTTTAACGATCGTTGTTTTTGTTTTTTGTTTTTTGTTTTTTTACCTATTTTCATTCTTTTTTTTCTTGAACCTTTCTTTTAAAACATATAATTCAAAAGGAAGAAAAAAATAAACTAAAAAATAAAAAATAAAAATGTTAAAAAAAATACACAAATTACAAAAAAATCAAAAAAAATAGAATAAAAAAAAGAAAGAAAAGAAGAATACAAGAAAAAATAAAAAATCAAACAGACCCATAAAAAAGATCATGTAAAAAAAATGTAAAAAAAAAACCAAAAAGAAAAAAAAAAATAAAGAAAAAATGATCAAAAAAAGGGTGAAAAAGGATAAAAATAAAAAAGAAAGAAGAAGAAAAGAAAGAAAATAAATTCAAAAAAAAAGGTTAAAAAAGAATAGGAAAAAAAAAAAAGGAAAAAAAAAATGAAAAAGAAGAAAAAAACAATTCAAAATTGTATAAAAAAGGGGGATAAGATATATATGAAACAGGGAAGGGATAATATATAATACAAAAGAGAAAAGAAAAAAAAAAGGGAAAAAAAAAATATACAAAAAGGTATAAGAAGTAAGATTGAATAAAACAGTGTCATTCGAGTTCCTTTTGTTTGTTTGGTTGATTTTTTTTTTTTTTTCCTTTTTTTATGAAGTAATCTTGAGCATAGAGCGAAGACCACGTTGGATCTCAGAGAGAGCCAGGTTTGTTTGTTCCATTTCGTAAGCAGTGTTGATGACGTGAGGTAATGTAGGGGAACCACGGGCATTAAAAACGGGAGGTAAAGGGAGAGAGGATGGAGCAGGGGCATTATTAAACGTAGGTCCAGCGTAAACTTGATCAACCAAACTGTGAAATGGGGTTAGGATCTGTCTGGATTCAATCCTCTGCTTACCTTTCAATAGGAACTATAGGACGTTTATGATTCGATTTCTTTTTCGAATGCTTGATAGGAATTACAATAGGTTCGGATTCTTCTGAAGAGGAGGAGGAGGAGGAGGAGGAGGAGGAGGTAGAATCATCTTCATACATCTTTTTATTCTTTCGACGATGATTTTGCTTCTTTTTAGGTTGTTGAATAGAATTGTTGTTGTGGTGCTTATTAGGTAAATTAACAGCAATAGGTGGATTGTTGGGTTTAGATGCAACAAAAGAGCGATTGTTGTTGTTGTTGTTGGATTTGTTGTTTTTTACATGAACGTTATTGCGGTGAGACATTGAATATGTTTTTTTTTTTATTATTTTTTTATAGTTGATGTGTTTTTTTTTTGTTTTTTTTTATATTTTTTTTTAACAGTTTTTTTTTTTGATAATATTTTAATGTTATTTATATGAGAGGGTAAAAAAAAGGAAAAAAAAAGAAGAGGTTGTTATATAAACGATTATATATTATACTTTGATTCTAATACAATGAATTAAAAAGAAAAAAGAAAAAGAGGGAAAAAAAAAAAAAAGTTTTTTTAAACCATTCATGAACTTTATCTGAGACCTTAATTGGGATGTATAATTACTATTGTAAACATTGACTCGATATTTGATTGGATATTATTTAAAAAGCTGAGTTGAATAAAAAAAAATTTGTGTCATTGCAAATTGAATTCATCGGACCAATGGCTTTTTATCACACCATTCATCTTGTAAAGTCTCGTTTCATCCTATTTAGTTGAAATCATCATGTTTGTTTTGATTTTATTTAGTTTTATTATAAATAAGCAAAATGTATGTCATCTTATTCTTATTTCATCCGTGTCTATTGTTACTCCGAAATAATGAAATGGCTTATAGAATTCAGGATAAAAATAACTTGTTTACAAAACAGCACATCTTCGTACGTATTTGCATTTAATAAATATTAAAATACCGATTTAATAAGAAAGGAGGAACAAGTCCTCAGTTACACCTTTTTTTTTCCCTTTTTTTTTTTTTATTATTTTTTTTTAAGCAATGTCACGACTACCAGGGTTAACGCTTGGATCACAAAACAAGTCAAAAGTAAAAAGAATATCAAGACAGCCTTCGATGGATTTAAGAAGACGAAAGACTTTGGAAATCAAAGAAAAAGAACCCACGTTTTATATCGGTGAACGAGTCGCTGTTGAATCAATGGGTATCGTTGGTACCTTAAAATTCCTTGGTGAAGCAGAATTCAAAGAAGGCTATTGGGCTGGTATTCAGTTGGATATTCCTGGCACAGGCAAAAATGATGGTTCTGTCAAAGGGTAATTCACCAACGTGATCGAAGCCTAAACTAACCCTCTTTTAGTCTTCGCTACTTTTCTTGTCCTCCCCAAACAGGCCTTTTCGTTTTGGCGTCCAAGCTGACCCCATTAGACCATCAGCAAGATTCTGATACATCAGTGCATTCTATCTCACCTCTTCCTGGAAACTATAAAAGCAATCAAGCTCCTTTACACACACCCGTCGCTTCACCCGTCTCATCCAATCGTCAAAGTATGCGTTCTTTACCTCAACTTCAATCCCCGACTTCCACTCATGACCGAGGCACACCGCCGTCACCTGCCATGACGCCCATCAACCATATTCCAGACGACGACGAGGACGAGCCGAGTGAGGTCGATGTCATCCAACTGAAAGCATTGCAGCATCGCGTGGAAACACTCGAGGCGGAGAACAATCAACTCAAACTTGAAAATTCGCAAACGAAAGCCAAGACGGCCTTTGAGCTTGAAGAACACAAAAAAGTCGTACAAGCACTCGAAATGAGCCATCAGGCAAGATCTCAAGACTGGGAGCAGAGCCAGGAAAAGACCAAGGCAGAGATTGAACGGCTAGAGACCAAGGTCCGTCAACTCGAATCAGAGCAAGCCAGCCTCTTGACCGAACGAGACACGCTGGCGACCGAGGTGGAGGAAGCCAAACGGTCCAAGGTCGAGGTCGAGCAGCGACTGAGCGTCCTGGAAGAGAAAGTGGCTGAGGCTCAGGCGGCAGCCGCGGCCGCACAAGAAAATGAAAAACGCTTGATCGAAAAGGCCCAGGCCCTTCAGCAGCAGCAGCAATTCTTTCAACCGGGTGAAGACGATCGAGCCTCGCGTCAGTTTCAGTTGGAGGTGGCGATGGAAGAGGCGCACGAAAAGATGAATTCGTTACGTGAGGCGGCTCGTGCCAAGGATATCTTCTTGACCACCCTTTCGGAACAGGTCGAGGTCCACAGAAATGCAGTGGAAGAAAAGGAGCGTGAGATTCAAAGGATCCAGGCCGAAGCGGATCGTCAGGGGCGTGAAAGGGATCGCGTCCAGAAAGAACTCGAGACACTCGAGGCCAAAGCGTCGAATCACAACGATTGCGTAGACAAGGCCGCGTTTGAACAACTTCAAGCAGAGTATCTTGCTCTAAAGCAGTCGGAATCCTCTAAAGACTCCATTCGAGAATTACAAGAGACGATCGAAGAACTGAAGCGGGCTGGTATGGAAAGTATCGAGCTCTATGAGAGCTCGGTCGAGATGCATCGTGCTGAACTCGATTCGTTGAATGCAACTCTGGCAGATGAATGCCGTAAGGTGGCCTTGCTCGAGGCGGAGCGAGACGAGTTGCGTACCGCAGGTCGCGAGACGATCGACGCCTGTGATGCCACGATGGCTGAAATGAAGGCAGAGCATGAACGTCTGGCACAAGAGCAAGAGTTGAAGTGTCAAGGACTTCAAGCTACCATTGATGACCTGAAAAAAGAGATTGAGCTGTTGATGACTACACAAAGGAGTCTGAAAGATGCTGATGACGTTTGGGAAAGTGAGCGCAAACGGCTGACAGAGCAAGTCGCGGCCGGTACAGAGGCGCTCGAAAAAGAAATGGCAATCAATGCTCGTCTGAGAAAAGAAATCGAGGGTCTCGGCGAACAATTGAAAAAAAATGAAGGCTTAGAAAAAGAAAAGGCTCGGTACGAAGAAGAATTGGGCGAGTTACGAGCAAGATATGATGAACAGCAGCAATTGGCCCATGGTCAATCTCTTGATGATGCACGCTTGGCTGTTGAAAAGCAAAAAGAGATGGAAAATGAACTGGCAAGAATGACGGAGCAAAAGGAAAAGTTAGAAAGAGACTTGCAAAACATGACAAGCTCTGAAAATATTGAAAAGTACAAGTGTGAAATTGATCAATTGCGAGCAGAGAACGCTGCACTGGCAAAACAAAAGGACTCAAAAGAAAGTCAGCAGATGATCGACTCACTCAGAACAGAAAATAAGCATCTGATGGATAAACAGAAGCTACTGGAAGAAGCTCACAAGCAAACTGAACTGGAATGTTTGAAACTGATGGAAGAAGTAGAAAAACTACATCAAACAGAACAGCAGCAACCGACCGTCATTCAATTGGAGGGACTGACGGAGGATGAAAAGATAAAAGAACTTTCGTATCTTTTACAAGATAATCAAAAGAAGATGGATCAATTGATAATTAGTCACACAACTGAATTAAGAAAGTGCAAAGAAAGGGAAGAAGAAGAAGAAAAGGAATACAAACGACATGTTGCTAAGCTAAACCAAGATATTTCTGAATTGGAAGGCTTGATTGAATCCAAAATATTCAGAGAAGCTGATTTGGAAGAAGCCCTGGAGAATGAACATAAAATGGTGGAAAGGCTACAAAGAGAACTTGAGGATTTGAAAGAGGAATTTGCTACAAACAGACGAGAAGAGAAGAAGTGGGTGAAACAAGTTGCAAAAGAAGAAGAAAGCGGACCTTATTGTGAAATTTGTGAAATTTATGGCCATGATTTAATTAGCTGTAAAGCTGTGACGATTAGTGATTTGTAATATGCCCAAATGCTTTACTTGTACATTTCTTTTTTCTCTTTATACTTGATATACCATACACTCATATACACTCATATATACAATATATATACCATTTGTATATTCCCCTCTTCTCTCCCTTTTTTTTTTTCTTTCTTTCAACAGAAACCAATAAATTCGGAGATACAATTGTATAACGACATTACCCTCTCCTTTGTACACATACAATAATAAAAATTTTAAAGAAAAAAAAATGAATTGGTGAATAAAAGTTCCTTTTTTTTTGCTGTTGTTGTAATTGTACTTGTAAATAATAAAGAAGCAAATTAAAATAAAATAAAACCGTGAATAATTAAATATGGTAGATTGTAACACTGTTTAACTTAAAATAGATATTAACAAGGAGGGAAATACAATTTTATGTAACAAAAAATTATAAACCGTTTTTTTTTTCTCTTTTATTCCATCTTTTCTTTTCTTTTTTACTTTCTTTAAAGATGTGTGATTTAAGTGATTCTCGTATTATTGAAGCTTATAATTCAATTGTAGAAGAAGAAAGTGCCAATTGGTAAAGTATGATGATTATAGCAAACAATTTTTTAATCTTGCAACAGGCTAATTCTTGGCTATCACGACACTCGAGATGTCATTTCTTTATATTCTTCAGGTTCTGGTGGATTAGAGTAAGCACAATTAAGATGATTACTTTAATATTCAATTAGTCTGTAAAATAGTGAATTTCGTAACCATTTGAGTGATGAAGTCTTGTATGGTTTCGTTAGAATAGAGGATAAAAACATCCTGATTACTTGGGTATCTGAACATGTCAGGTAAATTGATCATTATCTGTAAAGGTTTATTTATTTACTCTTACACAAAAAAAAAAAGTGGCGTGAGAAGAGCACGAGCTTTAGTACACAGTCGATCGGTCGCATCTCTATTGAAGCTGCATCATGCTCAAATAACTGCTTCAAACTTGAATGATTTAAGTGACGCTAATATTCGTACTCGCCTTAAATTAGGAGAACAGCAAGTGGCCACTCGCAAATCATCTTCCTCCCTCACAGACCCAAAGCAAAAGAGAGCCTCTCGTCAGCAATCAGGCATTCCTCTTCCTCAATCGCCTACAACACCCTTACAAAGAAAACCCTCTGTGGAAGATGACTTTGTGGAAGCAAATGAGACACTACCTAATGAGGATAGTGACGATACTACAAAATTGGAAATTGATGACGACACACTGATCAAGAGACAAGAGGAAGAAAGAAAGAGAAAAGACCAAGAGGCCAAGTTATTAGAAGAGGAAGCTAAAAGAAAATCAGAAGAAGAACAGCAAAGGAGGGCATTGAAAAGAAAGCAAGAAGAAGAAGAAGAACAAAAGAGAAGGGCAGCAGCAGAAGCAGAAAGACAACGTATGGCTGCTGAAGCCGAAAGACAAAAGATGGCTGCTCAAAAGGAAGCTGAAAGACAAAGAATGATGGCTGAAAAGGAAGCAGCAAGGAAATTGGAAGAAGAAAGATTAAAAAAGGAAGCAGAAGAGAAACGTCAAGTGGAAGAAAAGAAGAGATTACAGCAGAAATTATTAGAAGCAGAGAAAAACAAGGACGTGGTCCTTTCGGGATTCATATCCGTTCAACCTAGTGGAAGTCCGGTAAGTGATTGGAATATTCAAGTAGTGCATTTATTCATCATCAACCTAGTTTTGGAGACGCAGATATTTTACGATTAAAGGAAAAGCAATGGCCCTTTATAGAGATGAATTGAGCAGGTCGCCTATTCAAGTGCTCGACTTGAGCAGTGTGACAAGATTAAATAGCGTGAATGTTGATATTGAAACATTTGTACCAAATGCATTTGTATTAGAAACAAAATTAAATGGTTCTTATCAATTATTTGCAGATGATAAAAAGGGAATGGAAACCATCATTACTGCCCTTCAAACTGTTATTTAAAAAAAATAATTTATTTAATAATAAACCCTAGTCCTCACTTGTATTTACTAATGCTTCTCTATCATTGTTTACTCCTCTATTGATCTTCAGCTTGAAACTACTGATCAAATCCAATTCATCTTGTGCTCTGTGTGTTCCATGACTTGAGAAAGAGGTTGATTTATCGCGTTTAAAATGCATACTATTGGATCTTGAGTGCTCTATGAAATAGAAATGTGAATTCCTCCCTTTTTTTATATATAAAAGTAGGTGTGGTTACCTGATGCATCTATAGAATCAATGCTAGATTGATCTTCCCATTTAACTTCTCTCTCATTTTTTGCTGTTGTATTTCCAGAAGAAACATTATCTGAATGTGGTCTTCGCTTTGTTATCTCTTGTGCAACACTATTGTTCAATCGCTGTTTGACAATCATTGTTTGACTTCTTTTTGCTGTACTAGCATAACGGCTGATGCCAGAAAATGGAGCAGCAAATAAATCAGCAGCACCTGGTTGATTGTCATGATTGTGGTGAGTTATTGTCGCATCATTCTCATCATCATTGTTTTCAAACATTTGAAATACACTGTGAGATTTGATAGGTGATTGACTGATTGACGTTCCTTTTTCTTCATCTATTCGCAATCCGGCGACTTCTTCCTCTAAGGATAAGGATAAAGCTGATTCGCTCTTTGGATTATGGAGTAATGCGATGCCAGAGCAGATACATAGAAAGCCGAGAACACAAGTAGCAATGTTCACACCAGATGTATCAAACCCTTTATAAAGAAGCACGGAACTTACGATAGTTAATGTAGTGAAAATAACATAATAAGTGGGAGTGACTAGTGCTGTATTAAACAAATTGAGTGCCTTGTTGAGGTAAACTATTTCAACGAGAAGTGTGACAATCACGATTCCCAGCACAATATAAATGAACCAATTCGTAAACTGATTTTCATTCTTGTACGTAATCGAATGAACAATAGCTGAACCAAGACCTTGAGTAAACACAACCGAGATAGATCCAATCAAGGAACATACTACAATGTAAACCAACATGTTTTTTTTACCCCATCTAGGTCCACAGTAAAATACTAGGAAAAGTGAAATACAAACAGCCAATCCTGCATAAACGAGAAATCCTAAAGAAAGAAAATGTAAAAATAAAAATAAAAAAGGTGGTCATCTTTTTTCCATTTCTTTTTTTTTTTTACCCACAGAGAGAGCCGATTTTTTAAATGTTTCAATTGTTGTATCTGCTTGACTTTGTTCAGGTGCATGTAATACAATGATAATGGCTCCCAAAATACATTGCAAGCACCCAATCTTTCCTTGAAAACTCAGCTTTTCTTTTAAAAATATTGATGATAGTACAGCACTAAAACATAAGCCATTCAATATCTTGTTCTATATTCTTATAGTTTACCTAATAACTACACTAAGTGCGCCCAAGGGAGTGACCAGAATAGCTTGTGTAAAAGCATAAGCAATAAAATTACATAATTCTCCAACAATCACTATATAACTTTCAATGTTTATCATTTTACTGTTGTTTTATAATATTTTTCAGCCAAATTTATTTACTTAGAATCATTCCTGTCCACCACATGGCAGATTTTAAATATGTATATCCTTCTCCAGCCACACCGCCTTTAGAGAGAGAGAGAAAGGGGAAAAAAGCCAGGTTAGATTGCTATTTCATGTATTTTGTTGAAATTACCTGATTCATTAGTGGACTGTAAGAGACCCTTTTTCTTGAATACAAAACTACTTCCAATAAATACACCTAAGCAATCAAGTTAATATGAAAATAGACAAAGAATCTGAATTTACCACTTGCAACTGCTAAAGTAACACCAATTCCTTTATATAAACCAGCTTGTGCACCTGTTGTATCTGCACCAAAAGGATTAGATGTTCCATTGATTGAACTCATACTGAAAGAAGTATAAAAAAAAAGGGAAAGAGAACAAAGAAAAATAGAATAAAAGAAACTTTAATATAACAAACTGCGTGGCTGAATATACGCGCATTGTCGTGTGTAACATACTGGGATTATATCATGGCTGCATAACCAGCAATAATTTAACCACATCTGTGTTGTGGTATGCTTATTCAGGAGAAAGCTAACCAGGCAAAATCTCTCTTGTTTTATTACTGAAAAAAAAAAAACAAGAAAAAAAAAAGATGTGTTGTTTCATTAGCTGTCTGCTTTTTCATTAATTGCAATAAGGTACATAGGTGCAGGGATTCAATGATCTACATCGGATGCAAAGGAACTTCATAAAACTATCACACTACATTACATTTCATTTTCATGAAATTCAAAAAAAGGGGTTTGTGTAATAGTACAAGTGTTAAATAACTCTGCTTTCATGTATTAAATATATCAGTTGAGAAAGTAGTTTTATATTATTATTATATTATTTCTTTAGTAGAAGGAAAATCAAAGGTATGCTTATTGCTCTATATCAAACCATAAAATGCAAATTGCATGATTACCAAAATTGTATTATTTATTATAAAGAGTGTGACAATAAGTTGAAGCATAATTAAAAAATTTTGAAAAGCATAGCACAGATAATTTAAAGGAACGAGTGTTGGAAGGACACAACAGCAGATATAAACAAAAGAATGGAAAGGCTTGTAAAAAAAAAAACAAGAATAGATTATTCTCTTGCATCGGAAGACAAGTAAAGGCTGCGAGATAGATGATCTACTACTCTGTCCTCATCCCATATCGAGTCTAGATCGGCTTTACTGGCATTAGGTTTTTGAAAATAAGAAGGCTCAGGCCCGAGTTCAAAGCCATCCACATAACCCAAGTCATCAACACAACCAAAGTCTTCAATGAACCCAGGATCGTCCACATGGCTTGTACTGTAGACGCTTGCCAATGGGGGAGAGAGGGGACTGTTGTCTGGAAAGTCACGTCGGTAATATTCTCCAGGTGTTGGTGGTAGTTGAGATCCAAAGGAATGCGGCTTTCCTCCTACTGTATCACTTTTGCTTCTAGGCAAATAAACATGGTTCATTGAAGGACTTGTATAGCCATTTGAAGAAGGAGGCGGTGACATAGATCGAGCATAAAAATCGTAGTTTAATATAGTAGATCCTCTGACCAGTGGATGGTGAGAACTTGGTTGCTGGTGAAAATAAGATCCTGAATTTTTTCTGCTTCCACGAACACTGCTGCTAGTACTACTGCTAGCTAAGCTTCCACGACGACTGCCACCATCTGTTCTACCACCCATCGTGCTCAGCTTAAAGCTGTCAACTGAATTTGCTCTTCCCTGAAGACGAACTTGAGCAGTGGCCAGTTCCTGAGCAGCCGTTTGAGCCTGTAACTGAAACTCCATATCACGATTCCTCTGCTCTATAAAATGTCTTGTGTTCTTTCGAATTGCGATCATCAATGAACCAATCACACCGTGAATGCTCTTTAACGCGAGCTCACACGATTTACGTTCTTGGACAAGCATCTCAAGTTCGTGTGTTTTTGCTCGCTTTTTCTCTCCGGAAACTGTGTGAATCAAAAAGAATTGTGCTTCATTTTGTGAAATGACAAGCTCTTCAACACGATAAGCAAGATAACGAAGCTGAAATCGAAGGTCATTGCGTGGAATGGGCATATCAATCACCTGGGTAGCTGATTCTTGAATCACTTTGACAAGATATCGATAACCTTCGATTGTAATCTATATAAAAAAAAAAGGGAGTTGGTATATGTCTTGTTGTTCTCATACTATATAAAACCTTTTGTTTCTTACACTATTATCGTCAATAATGATTGACTGAAGGACCCGATTTGTCTTTAATGCTCTTGACAAAGACAATGCACCCGCATCACCTATATTTAAACCAGATATATCCAGATATTGAAGTGAATTGTTGTGACGAAGGCCATAAAGAGCTCTGACTACAGCGTTTGTAAATGATGATTTTGTCCCACTTGAATTAAAAGGAGACCTAGGCAATTTGCATTTTTTGTAATTCAACTCGAGCTCTCGGATGACCATGTTTCGTTCAAAAAAGGATGTCAACATACGAACAGTATCTTCAGAAATTTCTTCCTTTTCACGTAATTTAATGTCAGAAAATATCAAGTGGGTAATGGTCTGGTTGTCCCTTAGGCAATCAATGAATTCACGCAAAGTCGAGTCATCCCATTCGATACCAGCAAAGGAGATAGAAGATGGACCTTCACCTTGCATAATAGCAGAATAGAGCTTGGGAAGATGCATGATCTCTTTCATAACTGGATTTTCTGCCAAGTTGAGATGCATTTGCCGATTACCAGATCGACTGATGCTACATAAGAGTTCATATACATAACCGCCATTCAAACCACAGTTAACTAAGTGAAGTGCTTCGATAGTGCGAAAAGAAGTCATCTGAATCCACTTGCAGAGTCTTGCTACAGTATCCGTACTTAGTTTGGATCCACTAACATCGAGTTCTCGCAGACGGCTGGTTTCCAAACCAAAGTCGTATTTTAAATTAAGCAAGTCATATCCACGCATACGCAAGATTTCCAGGTGTCTAAAGGTACTGATGATTTTTGCAACCAGATTAGGGTTGATCGTTATATCTTGAGCGTCTGTCGAGAGGTCCAAGCTAATCATTTGTTCTGGATTCTTCTCCATCAAAGTCCACAATACCATCTCAACCATGTCTTTTTCAAGCCCACATTCATGCAAGTAAAGCTCCTTGATGGATTTTTTATGTCTTCTGATGCCCTCGATTAATTCTTGAAAGTCAGCTCGGGATATCTTGTTTTTACCCAAACTCAGACGACTCAAGTTGGTTTCCCCAGATTGCATAGTTTTGCCTATAATGGCTATTGCTGATGATCTTTTCAGTGTACCATCAAAAGATTGCATGCCAATACAGCAGTCTGTAAGATCCAGCTTACGAAGTGATTTTGTACTAGTTAAAAGACTGTACAACTCATTGGATAAAACGTTTTCTTCATTCAAAGGGTGGTTAACATGAAAGGTCCAGCCATCATTCGGTTCCACCTTCCAACTTTCTAAAGAATCCAAAGGATGACAAGCAAAGCATACTTCTTGGAAAAATGTCTACAAAGATCAAAAAGTTAGTTCCAATCATTGCTTTTCTTTTTCTTTTTGCAGCAGATGGAGCTCTTACATTGGCTTGAATTGTTTTGAATAAAGCTAGCAATTCATATTTTTGATAAGTTGATGGTGATTCGTTTATTTCATTAGGCGGTTGTAGAGCAAATAGCTTTTCTTTTGGTGGACCAACGATAGTAAAGTTGAAGCGAGATTTGTTTAAGTTGAGAGCTGCTGTATATGCACGCAGGATTATATTGAAAGTTTGAATTTCTTCATCATCATGACCTGTGATTTCATCCTCAGGATCTGGAGCTATTGCAAATGGCATAATGTGAGCCTTCTTGATATGATCAGGGACATCGAAGCGAAAGAGTGATAAAGAGGAAGGACTTTGGATGATGGAGTCAATTGAACGATAAAGATAGCGTACAATGTCTTCACAAAAGGTAGAAGCAAACACGAGTTGTCGACTTCGTTTGTTAACCTGTCGCACCTCAATGCAAACTGTATCATCCGAACCTTCATACCGGATAGACTGAATTGACAGATAGCCAAATCGATCACGCTCAACAGCCTTTAGGTATTCATCATCTGTGACTGTTACCGGTAAAAGATAGAAGCTGAATTTTCCAAAGACAAGAATGACTGGTAAGAAAAACTCTCGAGGCATATCACCACTGCCTGCTTTATATCGCTTTTCTTTAAATACGACCTTGTACATTTTCATATCATCTGTGTTATCGAATATATCTTTCTGCTTTGATACGCGATCAACTGCTGCGTGGCGCTCTCCGGAAGACACGGTTTCCATAGAGATATGATAGACACTGATAGCTTCACGAAGAGCTTGCATCCACTGTGTGCATTCCTTGCTTGTGTCGACAGTCAAAACATGGGACATTGTTTGAAGTGATTGAGGATGTAAAAAGTCGATGCGGAATGTATTCACAGCTGTGACAACGGCATGGACAGCGTATATATCTGAAAGATTCATAAAGATATGGTCCTTATCAATACTATTGTTGTTCTTCTTGCTGTTGTTAGGTTGAGTCGTGCGATGTTCAAAGACATCAATCTCTGCCTTTGCCTTTTGTGCCGATTTATAAACCAGCAGGTACCGATGCGTCAAAACAAAATAGGAACGTCTTGTCTTGTTCAAAATACCCTTATCTGGCTTATAGGTAGCATCCCCAGCATAGAATACTCTAAGTGGGTTTGATTCAGCTTCAAAAAGTCTGTTTGTAGCCCTCTGCTGCATTTCTTCTGTGGGAGGAAAGATAGGATACCTCTTTATCTCCTCTTCCGGGCATTGATTTAACCTATGCTGAGATCGTCCACTTGATGAAGATGTAGTAGGTAGTGGTGGCAGTGAGAAATTAGATTCGACAAACGTGTTCCTTGAGCTGTACTGACCATTAGGCACATAGGCACCATTGCTGACTGCGCTTTCAATGCTGGGTTGATAATAATGATATTCATTTGGTGGAATTCTGGAAGGCGAGCTCGGTATTTTGCGTAAGCTATCATAATCATTGCCCGATTGATAGTCTGAGACAAAAGATGGTGAGGTTGGATGTGCCCTGTTGTTTCGAGTTGATCCTCGAGAATGCATTGAAGAGGACGAAGAAGATAAGGAAGATAAGGTAGAAACTGCTGAAATAGAATCCGATCTTTGATTATTGTTTATTCTTGTATTATTAACAGATAAAAAGTTCCTATTAGGATAAGAAGACATTGATTTATCCAAAGGAAAAAAAGAAAAAGAAAAAGAAGTATAAGTTTATTCTTAAAACGAGTATGAGTAAAGAATCCAATGACAAATGGCCGTAAGATTGTTTCACTGTATTGTATTTATTTTGACTTTTGTACGAGCTTTCATTTTTTAGCCAATGAAATGAAATAAATAATACGCATGGTAAAATCTCAGCGTTGTCATTGTATCACACGTGGATCATCCAGTTTACTTTTTTTTAGTTGGAAAAAAGAGAAGGGGAAAAAAAAAGAGCATGTGCTATATTTAACTAGTTTATTTTAAAGGAGATCTCATCTTTAAAGACGGTTGAAATTGGGCATCTTATCAATAGCGCCAATACCAACGACTGCAGCTTCTTTTTCTAAATGTTGCTTAGCAACACGACGTACATCGTCAACCGTAACTCTAGATACTAATTCTTCTACTTCTTTTGGTGACATACGTTCTCCTGAAGTTAGCAATTGACGACCAATATCTTCAGCAATAGGTGTACTACCATCAAGACTTAATAAAAGACCTGCCTTTAATTGTTGTTTTGCACGTTGTACTTCTTGTTCTGTAACTGATGTACATAAACGATTCCATTCTCTCTTTGTTGCTTGTAATAAATCATCAATGCGATCTTTGTTTTCTGTAATCATATAAATTCCCCAAAGTCCAGTATCTTTATAAGAGGTGTTGAAAGTCATGAAGGAATTTGCAAGTTGATGGTTGTGTAATACAGAAGACAGGCGTGAGTCCATTTGTCCAGTAGCACCCAAAGAACGATCCCATGAGCCAATAATAGATTGCATTACAAGCAGTGGGAAGTAATCAGGTGAAGTCCAACTAGCACCTTCAACGGCAACAGCTATATATGCTTGCTTAGATTTAGGGTCGTGTAATCTGAATTCATCTCCTGTAAAAACTGCCTTCTTCATTGCACTCTTGCTTGTTGATTCATTTAATTTATTAGGTAAACTGCCAAAATGGTTCTCTGCTAATCGAACAAGGGCATCATGATCTACACCGCCTGCACCCACCAAAATCATTCTTTCTCCTGTATAGTTGGTCTTGATATAATCAGACAAATCTTGACGTGTCAAGGATTGAATATTCTCTTTGGGTCCCAAAATAGTCAAACCCAATGATTCATCTTTAAAGGCTGTAGCATGTAAATGGTCAAAGACGACCTCTTCCATCTGCTTTTCTACCTCTTCTTGTTCTCTAAGGATAACATCTCGCTCTCTTTCAATTGCTCCTGGATCTAGTCTAGAATTCTGAAGGATGTCAGATAAAATTTCAACAGCTTGTGGTACGTCATATTTAAACGCCTTTGCATAATAAACTGTTTGTTCACGCGAAGTGTACGCGTTCAAATGTCCACCCATATTTTCGATTTGAAGTTCCAAGTCTCTTTGAGATCTTACTTTGGTTCCCTGAATAAATAAGTTTAGAATAAAAAGTTAAAAAAAGTAAAGATGCATGTACCTTGAAAGACATGTGTTCTAAAAAGTGAGCAGAACCATTATTTTTCATATTCTCGGCTCGAGATCCAGCGTCGATCCATACACCAACAGTGGCTGTTTGGCATGCGGGGTTTTCTTCTGTTGCTACTGTAAATCCATTTGGCAAAATCGTTTTACGTAATGTAGGAAGTAAATTAGTAGAAGTAGCCAAGCTACGACGGATCTATTATGAAATGTTAGAAAATACAGCAATAAAAGTAGCATTGACATATAAACTTACGAGACCAGTGTTATTTAAAATAGGTTTTGTAAGATTAGAAAGTAAGAATTTAGAGGCCATTTTACTTAGGAAAAAAAAAAAAAAAATAGGTACAAAAGATTTTAGCAGGGAGCTGCGCTTAATTTAAATCCAGAAAAAAAGTCATGCTGAATAAGCATCTTTCATTGGGTGAATAACGCACAAGTGCCATCTCAAAATACCAGATACAGGAATACTATTTTATTCGTGCATGTTTTACATAATACAATTGATTTAGATTTTCATTTCTAGTAGTCTTAATCAGCTTTTGAAAAAAAAGTTATTATGTCTATTGTCAATTGTAGGTTTGTTCCGTTTGAAATTGCTTCATGTAACCAATATCAATAAAGACGACAACTATATTAGGAATATCAATGTTGTTGCATTTACCTAATGCATTACCTTAAGGATTATTTATGACTTATGTGATCTAAGCTCTTATTCCTGTACACTATGCCATTTTATTTGCTTAAGGGTAATAATTAAGATTAGGATTTGAGCTTTTCTTGCTTCTGCACAAATAAAAAGCCTTAATACACAAGCCTGCTTTTTTCTACATTAATTTCATACCTCAGTGTGCTTTGTTGCTGGTGTAGATTTATTTGGGTAAGTCAAAGCATCTGTATCCTTACTTAAAGAATATCTAACTTTGGGTATCTCAAGTCATAACATCTTAGGCATTCTAAACTTTCCTAAAAAATATCAGTGGAGAATACAATATCTGTAAAATTGTCTGAATTTTTGGCTATATTATAGTCCTCTTTCATATGCTGAGATAAATATACATGTCTTGCGATAAACAGATGCAATACTGTCGTAGTTATTGAAAATAGTGTGTGTACCGTGTACTTTATTTTTCTTGAAAGACTTGGGATTACCTAATGAAATACATGTACATTTATCATTGATAGCTTTGCGTGTGATGTACAAGGATGTATGAGCTTTAAAAAATCAGGATAATTCAAGAAGGGAAGGAGTTTCTAGTTTTTATATATGTAAAATGTAGATAGTCGCCCGTGGTTAATTAATATTCAATAAAGCTAGTTCAATCGTAAATAAGCATAATCAAAATGGATAAAATATAGGTACCAGTTAATAAGAACAAGAATATACTACGTTAAAGGCAAGCTTCAAACAAAGAAACAGACTCATTACCTAATGTCAGTAATCAGAGCTAAAATAAAATGAAAAAAATGAAAGAAATGCTCATTATTTCTATAGCTGAAACGATGCACCATTTTTCATGATCACAAGTAAGGAGAAAAATCTGGAAATGCCTATATTTGTTACTGTGGGCAGCAGTAATGAGTTAGAAGCTTTCATAGTGATCATAACAGACATAGGCTGCTAAAATATCTCAACACTTTACTCATATTCGTATCAGATTATATCTCAAATTCTCTTCTTTTGTAAAATATAAAGACATCCCTTCGACCAGGATACTTTTTAACAAAGCCTAATCAATAATTATCCTCAAAGAGTACTCTAGTTGATTTATTCAATTTGTTTAATAGTCTTATGTAAGCTTCAAAAGTGCTTATGATCAACAGTTTTGCTAACGGGCTTTACAAGCTTTGATGTCTTTCTTCACAGAACCACAAGCACAACCATGAAATTGAATAGCAGTAAAAAAAAAAAAAAAAAAAAAAAAAAAAAACTCAAAATCACTGGTTTTTGCTGTTTTTTTCCCAAAAAAAAAGTTTATGTAGCATCTTGAACGCCTGTTGTTTTACATCAATTAACGTCATAGATGTATATCAATTGAGCATCAAGTATGTTGCGTGTAGATTGCGTCAATTTGTGTATTTACCCTGTAAAAAAATAAAATTGATTAAAGGTCTATGTTTTCATTAAAACAAATAAAATAAGATGGCCCTTTTGGTCTGCTTTTAATAGTTGTGACAACAGGCTTAACAAACAACTTTACTTCCTCTCTTGTAACTGATCAATCAACAATAGATTTGTATTCGCGCTTTGTTAGTAGAGAGGAAGAGCATACATAAGCAAAAGAATTATTAAAAAGCCATGACAACAACAATTGCTGATTTTTGTTTTATTTTTAATACATTAATATTTACCATAGGTATATATTGTATCTGTATGAATCACCTAATATCTAAGGAATGAGGTTACCTTAGAGATGTAACAAAATGACTAGTGATTGCATATATCATCTTTTAGTTTTTTTTTAAACCATGAACATATCTAAAAGAGCACAGGCATAGTACTTCTACCATTTTAAGTTAGGAAGTAAACAGATCTACAGTCAGTTAATAAAAGTTCAATCATTGGCAAACGATAAGATAAATAAGTTACAAATATTAAAATATTGAATGTTTTGATGAAGCTAACATGAAAGCATTCGTTTCAATAGAGCTAATTTTCAAAAAAAAAAAAAAAAAAAAAAAACTTTCTATTTGTGTTTCTGTTCATGAGAAATGGACTGTTATATTAGACACGAAATACTTAAAAAAATAAAATGAAATATTTGTTTCTATTTTTGCTTTGTTTTCTACTTTAACAACATTTTTCTTTTAGGATGAATAAGTGGCACTGTAATGTAGAAAGTTATACAAATATATCACAAGAAAATCAGAATTGTAAAGATAAATCTAAAAAAGCTAAAAATATGACTGGAAGCGCATCCAAATATACTCAGTTTTCAGAAACACAAAGCAATTCGAATGAAATTTTGTTAGATTTGGACGACCCACCAGAAGGAATAATAAAAACATCCATAGTTCCCTTTCAATTTAATTTGGTTCAAGCCAATATCATGTCTACTATGGAAGAGACATTTGGGTTGGATTTATCAAAATCACAGCAAAAGAAGATTGTACTAGAAGAAAAAGAAAGTAAATGCCCTCACTTATTATCTAACAAGAAAGAAGGTATCAAGACGCTTGAAATCCATTGTACCTTGAGTGACCTTGTAACCGATGATGATGATACAGTTATTAAAAGCGGGTTCATCCACATACCTCAAGTACAACAGCAGCATCAGAGACAAAGCAACAAGTTATGTAATCCAATATTCTCTTTTGCGGATTTCATAGAAGAAGAAAAGAACAGCAGAAATATGAGCTAAATATAACCCCAATATTCCTAATTTGAATCACTACTACTGAAAAATAAGATGGATTTTAGTGTATGTCAAGGTACTATGCTTATAACCCCAAAAGGTCAGGCACATAATTACAAAAAGAAATACATAATAAGCTAAACTATCTTTAGCATAACTTGTTCAAGTACATGCTTACAAACGACAGTCTTTCTTAATAAAAGCCGATCTTTATTATGTTCATCTAGATCAGCAATAGTCTACTGTAAACCTCATTTAGTAACGTAAATTTATATATTCTTATTTTACAGTGTTATCAGGCACAAAAACACTTCATTTCAAAACTTGAAAATGCTTCTTGTAATAACAAGAACTCTATTTTTTCTCAGCCAACTTTAGAATCCCGTACCAATGATTTTGTAAAAACATGCCAATTTTTCCCTTTTTTTTTTCCCTCTTTTATCTTGAACAATGGATATTGCTCGACAGCTAATTCAACAAAGCAACTTGGCTAGTCTTTTAGGCTTACATTTAGTACGATGAGAATAAAAACCACTTTTTTTTAAAAGCTAACTTTTCAAAAGAGTCTTTCACTTTTTGGCTCCATTGCCACTAATCCCACATACAACCTTCCAATCTTCTTCTTTGGAACTTGGGCCTATAACTATCGTGATTCAAACTCACCTTTAAAGACAGTAAAATACATGCATAAAGCTGTTTTTATCCTTGTTAAACTTCTTTTTTTGTTTGCAAGTTTACTTTAATTCTAGGACTTAGTGTATTATTGGATTTAATATGGTTTTATTTGCACAGTGGAAATCCTCAAGGGGAAAGTGGATACAAATTTGCTATATTGTAAGTTTACGTATGCAAGGCATCCCATGGACAATGATTTAATATATTCGTTAGCTTTAATACAGTAAGCTTTATTTTCAAGGTACACACGAAAAAAACAGACAAAATTTCTTTTTTTAACAAAAAAGGGGAAACTATAGCCAATTTCTATCTATGCAAGTATGGCCAATCTTCAAGAAAGAGGGGACTCGATTAGTGCAGGAAGTAAAATATAAAAACAAGTCATTTATACTAGACTAATTATTATATAGATTGGACTGAAGCACCAGGAGCATTTCCAGCAGGTGGCTATCAAAACGTTCGTGACGGAGACAATACTGATTTTGCATAAAATAATAAAACTATATTTTAAATGAAAACAAAGTAACGCATGTAAATGGCGGTTTTCTTTTTCTAGGTAAGGACAGTCATGTTTCTTATATATTTCAGTAGGTATGCTCTATAATTTGCGTAGCAGTAAATCCATTGCAATAAATAGATTCATGTTAAAAGACGAATATTTTTCACTTTTACAAGAACGGAATAAAACAAACAGCATGTATGAGCTGCAATATTCCTGTGTAGCACCTCACTTCATATACCCTATCAGTATCCTCCACACTTGATCAATAAAGAAAGGCGAAGTTTTGCTTGTACACTACTTCCACCATCAATTGGACCTTTAATAAAATATAACGTTTAAACAAAAATAATTGCTTATTTTTTCGAGCTTTATTTGATCCTTTGTTTGAGACCCCATTGGTCACTTTTTTGCCATTGTTTTGAAAATTTGGTTATTTTTCTGAAATTCATTTGGGTACCTCTTAATAATACATCTAAAGCAAAACAATAGATACAGGAGATCAAGTAAGAATGATGAGAGCTTTAACAACCATTATGCATATATTACTTTTTTTTTGAAGATAAAAATACAAGACATTCCCATTACTTTAAACAGCAGTTTGACCAATTGAACTCAATACATAAATCATTCATCATACTTTAATAAAAAATCATCACTAAATACTTCATTATATTTCTTGAAGAAATTTTAAAACACACTTTCCTTTTTCTTCCGCGTTCCATTATGAATTCTACTTCAGGATCAGTTTCAGTTTGATCTAGTGCAGAGAATATCAGACTCCAAATGTGCATCAATTACGTTGTAACTTGTTAATACTTGGGATTTGGTTTGTATTGAAGTGATATAGATTTGTTTAGTTGTGGTTTGAAGCCTTGAATGACTTGAGTTTAGTTAACTTGATTGAACGTTTAATAGTTCTTTTGATAGAGTAATTTGGCTTTAAGTAGTGACCATCAGAGCTTTATTTTCCTAACGTATCACTGTTATTTTATTTCAAGTATGGCTCCTAAAATGAAATAAACAGATATTATTGTAATCGGGGCTCACCATCTTAAAAATCAATGACGTATACATCTCATTAATAATGTTTTCTCACTCACTACTCTTTGTCTTCTGTGTATTAAACTCGCTAAATCAAACATAAATGATGATCTTTGAACGATGTATATTGACGGTCTAATTATCGCTTTATAAAAACCATTACTTGCTTACATTGGCTTATTGAGGCTATATTGCAACATAATTATTCCTATCTTTATTCAATCTTCTGTATTGATCTCCGTTTTTGGTCATGACTAATGTTTGAGATGTGGGTTTATTGATACAGCGTCTAGAATCTAATTAAAGGAGTTATTAGTCACGTACGATTGCCTTTTGTGCTATTCTCTAAGATAGAGTATCTAATTATTCTGTGTTAAGGCTCTAGTAGTAATGAATGTTTTGTCCCAATAGACAATTGCCAACATGCTTTTATTTATTGTATATGTTTGTTATTTTATTATGTATAGTATACACTCTATTAGTTATACATAATTGGGTATTCTACAACATAAATGAACAGCCTTAGTAAAAATTTGCGCAGTTGTGTAATTTATGAGGCCAAACACAGGGAGTCCGGTTTGTGTGGTCTCAAATTTCCAATAGTGTAGCCTAGATTTTTCATGTGTGCATGAAATAATTATGTTTTGTGTAAGCTATATGGTAGAAATTTTGGATTCATGTATACCTTTTCTTACACATTAATACTCATATTTCGATTGTTGGTCATACCTATAATAATTTTAGTTACCTCTGATCCGGCCCTCAATGTGGTAAATGAGTTTATAGTGCATGTTTATTAAATCTTGTTTTTGGCACGCGGTTATATGTAACCAAATTTTGCTAGGGTTAAGTCAAAGGTAAAAGAAAGAATAATCTAAAAAAAAAACCCTAAGATTCTAAGGGCAAAAATGAAATGGAATAAAAAAGCTAGGGTTAGACATTAGAAAGCCATCGAATCAGATATTGTTCAATGGACCCTGGGATATCTTCTACTGAGGAATCATGATTCATCTGATCTATCTGTAACAGAATATGGAGCAAAGAATATGCTATCTGATACGCCGGGTGGAAAGGGCAGTCGGTAATTTGAGCGGACGAACAAGAAGCAAGTTGAAAATAAATGAAACATGATCTTTTAAGCGTTCTGGGAGCATGAGTTGACGATAAACAAAGAAGCACTGAATTGCATGATTTTTAGTAAAATACTCGGCATGGGAGTCGAAGACAAAGCGTGATGTAGCTGGGTAGTCATACAAGGCGCCATCGTACGCACCTGCTCCGTTCAGCATAGGTTACTGGCAGCCAGAGAATTGGATTTACACATATTTTTGGGTGGCAGAGGGAAAGGGGCTTTGTATCAGGTTTGTATCGACAACTGTCCGATAAGGTTTTTAGGAATATATGCTTCTGCTTCTGTAATTCTGACACTAAAGTCAATGACTTCAAACGATTATATGGCACCAAGAGCAGTCTTTGAAACAGCTCTGGTGGATGGCATAACAAAAATTATTGGTTCTAACGTTTGGACCAGGCTTTCCCTATGGTCATGTTGGTATTGAAGCCAGACTCACCATTAAAAGCATAATTGTTGTGGTAGTCAGTTCCCTCAGTAGTCCATTCAGTAACCCAAACTGCCTGAGCTTCGATAGTTTTAGGTCTATTTCTTTGGGTTAAATGGCGAGTAAACGCTCTTTATGCTGAAGTTGTATTCACCTTTCATAAATTCAGCCACTCTTGTCTCCTTTTCAAGGACGCCATCCTTAGGGTTTGTTTTGTATTCTACCCTCCATTTTCGAGCTGTATATGTGCGCTCGTTTGCAAGTGTACAAGCTTTATCATGTTTGTGGCCTTTCTCAAAAGTGTAATAAATGTACATTTTTCGTTGATGACTTATATATTTTTTATACTCAGTAGCCCTATCTTTCTTTGCAGGTGCATCCTCCATGACACTAATAGTAGCACTTTCGGAAAGATCCAATATATTAATCTTTATATATTTAATAAACGTCTGAAGAGTTTTAAAGCTTTGAAAGACAAAAGGAAGAAAACTCATCAACAACTATAGATTCTCTGCCATTGTTGCAGATGTTTTTTAGGCCATCCTCAGTGTAAAATCGCTGTTTAGATATTCTTTGGAGCTCGTTATTAAGAGGCACCCAAATGAATTTCAGAAAAATAACCAAATTTTCAAAACAATGGCAAAAAAGTGACCAATGGGGTCTCAAACAAAGGATCAAATAAAGCTCGAAAAAATAAGCAATTATTTTTGTTTAAACGTTATATTTTATTAAAGGTCCAATTGATGGTAGAAGTAGTGTACAAGAATAAGAAGGTTGAACAATGCCATTTTCTTTTTTTTTTAAGCATCATCTCATAACTCCGTCTTTTTTTTTTTTTTTTTTTTTTTTGAAAGTATTTTTACGCAGAAATATGGGACCTAGAAAGCCTTTGGATGAAGATTACATTGACATTGACGACACATATGATGAACACCAGGACGATACTAATACAGGAGGTTACGCTTGGGAAGAAGAATATAAAAGAAGTTGGGATGTACTTCAAGAAGACGCAGAAGGAAACTTGAGTAGCGTGGTTTCTCAATTACAACAACAACGGAAACGTAGAAGGTGAACAATATAGCAACGGAGAAATAAGAAGAAACTGATGTGTTTTGCTTAGATTATTAAAAGATACAGATGTAATTCAGAGAGGCATTATTCGGCATGTATTCATCATTATTGATCTTTCAGAAGCCATGAACGAAAAAGATCTTCGTCCAAGTCGTATTGAATTAACCTTGACTTACGCTCAACAATTCGTAGTTGAATTCTTTGATCAAAACCCCATATCCCAACTGGGTATTATTATCACGCGAGACGGTATTGCAGAGAAATTGACTGAATTGAGCGGGAACCCAACGGATCATATCAAGGCATTAAAGTCTAAAAAGAACACAGAAACAAGCGGAGAACCCTCACTGCAGAATGCGTTGCAATTAGCTAGAGCAAGTATGCTTGGTGTGCCGAGTCATGGTTCAAAAGAAGTATTACTGATCTTTGGATCACTGACTACATGTGATCCGTCTGATATACATGATACAATTGATTTATTAAGAAAGGAATTGGTAAGGGTGAATGTTGTGGGTCTTGCGGCAGAGGTACAGATTTGTAGGGCATTGAGTAAAAAGACAAAAGGTGATTTATGAAAGGAAATGAGTTATTGTCAATATCTGATAGAATAAAATCTATAGGAACATATGGCGTAGTGTTAAACGAAGCTCATTTTAAAGACTTGCTATTTGAGGTTGTGCCGCCACCAGCAGTGATGCAAAATAAAAATACATCTAATTTGATAAAAATGGGATTTCCTAAAAGACTTGTGGAAGATAATGCTACTTTTTGTGTTTGGTATGCAACGATAACAGAAAAAAAAAAAAAAAAAAATGACGTTTGTATTAACACTTGTCCAGCCATTCAAAATTAACTATGGGAGGTTATATATGCCCTCGATGCAAATCAAAAGTGTGTGAATTACCAAGTGATTGTGATATTTGTGGGTTGACACTTGTTTCATCACCTCATTTGGCAAGATCATATCACCACTTATTTCCAGTTGATAATTTTGATGAAGTAAAGAATAATATAAGGTAAGCGTCTATTTATGATTCAAAATAAACACTCATTTTTTTTATGAATAGTGGGTATGCAACACATTGCTTTTCTTGTCTAAGTCAGTTAGATAAATCAGAAGTAGTAGGCGGAAACAGATTCTCATGCCCAAAGTGTAAACAAGAGTTTTGTGCAGAATGTGATATATTTGTACACGAAGTATTACATAATTGTCCTGGCTGCTGGAGTGTTGGAAAACAAACCAATTAAAAAAGTTTGCAAACCCTAATTTATGAAACGCAGCTAAAATTTCCCCTTTTTGACATATAAACAGAATTCCCCATGCAAAATAAATAGTTATCAATGGCGTTCTCTTTTTTTGTGCATTCTTTTTTTTTGTTTTTTTTTTTTTTTTTTTTTTTTTTTTTCTAGAGTAATGTTGCTGAATTTACCATCTGAAATACTTTTATATATTATTTGTTCATTTTTATCAAGTAAAGATTTAGCATCTTTACGCCTTGTATCAAAAATACTTTGCCATTATTGTGATGACCCATCGAATTGGAAATTCATTTACTTAGAGCCACCTAATACAAAACTCTGGCAATTGAATGAATTAAAATCAATCATTGATCCACACAAAGATCACATTTATTCTATTCATATTTGGGGAGTGCGTGATTCAATTGTGCAATACATTCTATCTCATTGTTCAAAGCTAAAGCATCTTACAATATGTGGATGGACCACGCTATCAGACCATAGTCTGCATCTAGCACCCAACCAGCTATTAGAATTAAAATCGATCAAGCTAATAGGCTCAGCCAATAGAACCAATCATGTGTCTATAGATGCCTATACACTTGCAAAATTCATTCTGCAATCACCTCAACTGAATCACCTTGTGTTTGGATGCCAAACTCATGTTCACGCAGACACATTCTTATCTGAACTCGAAAAGCAGCCATCAAGATCTCATCACTTGAAGTCTTTTACGTTGGCTACCAAAAAGACTTGGAATAAAGATCATCTTGTTCGATTCGTTGACATTTATCCAATGATCGAACGAATTCAGCTTGTACCAAGTGCTGCCAAGGGATTTAATGATACTTACAGTTTTGATTGTTGGATTGCACAACAAGTCAATCAAATCATGACAGACCAACCATTCTTAGTTTCTAATGAAAATCTAATTATATACAACAATACTGTACAATAAATGTGTATACAATGAATTAGCAATATATAAACAAACACAGAACTGCTGCTGCTGCTGTGTGTGTGTGTGTGTACATGGAGTTATCATATGAAAAAAATGAGATTATTTATGCATTACTATGGTTTATATTAATTAATTGTGGCTTTATTAATATTTAGAGCTCTGCAGTATTATTATGAATCATGTCGTTTGTTCATAAAGTATAATTTTTTTTTTTTTTTTTAAAAAAAAAATTACATAAAAGACAACAGAAGGACTAAAATGTAGTTTGTTTTTTTTGGTTATTATTATTACTTGATCAAGTAGAGCCTCATCTCGGATCACAATTACCGTTATTGCTGGACACAGGCTAAAGATGACCAACATAAAGAAAATCCCTTTTTTTTATTTAAACATAATTGTATGATTTAAAACATGAAAGGAAAAATAAAAAGCTTAATAGGCAACATGAAATGAAGAAAAGTTTTGGTTCCGAGAAGCCAGCTGTTGTAAGCAGATCTTACTTATCTGTTATTTATTTATAAAATCTGGAACTTAAATTCAGGAGATTGTGAGTGTGTGCACTGTTGCCATGATACACACTGAGTATCAAAAAGAAAAAGAGAACATTTATTACTGTCAATTATTTGTTTTTAGTAACACTTTCTCCCCAATTTGATAAAAGAAAGATGGAAGCTATATATTAGATCAAAGTCAAACGCCACTGATAGAAAGCAATTCATCATATAAATTAATTGGAAAAAGGAGTTGGAATAGATGGTTTATAATTCTAATCTCGGTATGTCTGTGCATCGGCCTCCTACCGAAGCTGGAAGTATCTGTTCCGTGTGAAAATGAACATTTGACTTCAGCACACACACACAAAAAAAAAAGTAAACAAAGTGGTCTTTATTGCTTAATATAATGAAAAGGTAAGGTGGCTGTCATACAAGAGAGATTATAAAATACTTTTCTCCTTGATTTTATTATAAATTTAGTAAGAACGCACGTACCCGGATTATGTTATCAATTTTATTTTTATTTATATTTTCAGTCTGTTTCCCACTCCTCTCTGAAAGATAAAAGTATACTTCAAGAGAGTAAAGAGTGTATTGTCACTCCACGTGTGTATGTAATAAACAGGAGCAAGTATTGACACATTAAATTAATAACATCCCAGGGTCCAATGAATAAGGTGGATTTATATGAAAAAATCAAGGAGAGTAAAAAAGAATAGTTACATGAACAAACTATTTTTGGTATGTAATGAAAGAGAGATGAGATATAAGGGAGAGTGGAATACAACAATTGAGTTTCCGAATAACAAGCAGGTATGTTTATGTGCGTTGTAATACAATTTTTGTAGAAGGTTTTTTTTTTTTTGACAGTGACGATATACTTTTTGCCCCCCCTCTTTTTCTTTTTTATTTATTTGTTACTACTTTTTATTATACATAAAAAGAAAGAGAAAAAAGAACGAAAAATAGTCTCTTTTTTCTTATTATTAACGACATCTCTTTTCTATTAAACAACAAAAACTCTCCTTTTTTCTTTTCTTTCTTTTTATTTACTTTCTTTATCATAAAAATAACCCTTCCTCCACACTTTTTATAAAAAAGGGAAAACAAAACAGAAAAAAAAAAAAAAAGAAGAGAAAATCTTACAATTTATTTTTCCTTTTTGTACATACTATTTGCATGTCCTCATCGACAATTACCAATCCTTACATCACCGAGAATTGGCTTCATATGAAAAAGAATCATGAATATATAAAGGTAGTAGAGCCTACTACTTATTTGGACGAAAAGAAAAAGCCTCTTGAAAGACGTAGAAGTGCACTTCATGAAAGAAGACAGAGTACAAAAGAAAGTCCGGGGTTGATCAAGCTGGCTGATAGTTTTCGTGATACCTTGGCTAGTGGAAGAAGGCAAGAATTGGCTAAATTAGGTCTTATTCCATCTGATAGAAAGACGTCACCACCAAAACGTGCTTCTCTTAGCGTCACAAGTCCTCCACCAAAGGCAGATCCTATTCAACATGCAAAACGGAGAACATCTACTGCTGCAACAACAAGAAACACCCCTTTGGCTGAAGCCAATATCAAACGAAGAACATCGACTGTGAATCCACAACTTAAGACGGTAACAGACGTAATTAGTCATGCCAAACGAAGAGCTTCTACTACAGCTACTACCCAGCCGAAAACAGTCGTGGACGCTAAAAGAAGAGCTTCTACTCTTTCTAATGCACCCAGTCCTCAACCAAAACAAGTAGCTGATATTATTAATGATGCAAAAAGAAGATCAAGTTTAACCAAAGAAAAAATTCTTCAGCAGCAGCAACCAAGAAGGAGGACATTATCCAGCGGTTCGCTCTTATTACAAGAAAGAACAAAACTGACACCTACTTACATGAAATCCACATTGGCAACAGATGGGCAGCGTCGTCATTCATTGGCTACTACCAGCAGAACGTCACCCAGAAGGAAAAATAGCATAAAACCAAGCGATGATGAGGATGCGGTACGAAGAAAATCTATTTTAGTCGCTGCTACCCTCAAGGCTCGTCAAATGGAAAATGATGGTAATACAAGTAGCACAAGCAGCAGTAGTGGTGGGGAGGATAGTAAAAAGAAGACGAAGCCAGATTCCATAGATGTTTTATCAACCAGACGTATGTCTAGAACAGAAAATCTGAAGGATGGTTTGCCCACGTCTCCATCCATGGCGGTTAAAATGACAAGACGTAAAAGTACTGTAAAACAGCAAGAGCCTAAGAAATCTTCTTCATCTACCACAACAAAGACCGTTCGTAAGCGTGGCAAGGTATACTAATATACGTGCATAATACTATTTTTATTTAATTTATTATAAATAGACTTTACCTGGTAGTCTAGCAAAGCCGCCTCCAGTTCAGTCATTACAACTTCCTCCCATGAAAGTAGAACCCATCCAACTAAATCTGCCCAAACCAAAAAAGCGTAATAGTCTGTTACATAAATCACCTTCCATCAAAGCTGTTAATACGAACCGATTGAGCACGTCTAATAAGACAACACCTATACCAACCAACTCCAACTCTACTTCGCCTCAAGAAGTCATGCCCAAAAAATCAGTCTCAACTCGCAAGACAAAGACACAGTTACAAAGTCGAAGAACATCACTTAAACCTACTGCAATCACACCTGTCTCTCCTCGTGTCCAACCTTCCAGAAGACAAAGTATGGCAGAGACTAAAAAGACAACTGAATTTGATCCAGTGGTCAGAAGAAAAAGCATGGCAGAGACAAAACAAACTACGACGAATGAATTGGAGTTGGCCACCTCTCGTAAGTTAAGCACGTCTGCTTATTCTGTGAACAGCAGAAAAAATTCATTAGCCGACGATACTATCTCAGCTGGTCAACAAGGTAATCATAATACTAGAAGCTGATGCGTTTATATCTAACACAATCCATCACACAGCACCTCCAAGTAGTACAAAAATGATGAGCCTTCATGCCAGATTGCAAGCTATGGTAGCTGAACATACCATCAACGAAACTCCCAAAGTAATCAGTCGTCGCAATGCATGTACAAACGAATCCGATCTGCTCTTGAGTGATACTAAGCCTCAGAGGATCAAAGATACATTAATGATGTGGGATAAGGAAATGGTAGAGGCCTTTAGTCCTGATACACCCAAATCACCTCAGATCGCTCTTAAATATTATGGACATCACCTCAGTGCCTATGAACAAACCGAGGTCCTCAGCTATCCTCTTGTTTATTACTTGGGTCAGCATGCAAAGAAACATCAAGCCACACCAGAAAACTCTGCATTGAATTTCGGATATGATGATGAGCGGGGTGACTACAAGAGTGTGATTAATGATCATTTGGCATATCGATATGAGATTTTGGAAGAACTTGGAAGAGGATCCTTTGGGCAGGTTGTAAAGTGCTTTGATCATAAATTAAAAGTGACTGTGGCTGTCAAGTTGATTAGAAACAAAAAGAGATTTTATGCTCAAGCAAAGACTGAAGTCAAGATTCTAAGTGATTTAATTCAATGGGTAAAGTCACAGAGCGATCACTATTGTGCGTATGTTTACTTACAATTGTAAACAATAGGATCCAGAGGACAGACACCATAATGTGAAAATGACAGATCACTTTTATTTCAGAAATCATTTATGTATTGCTTGTGAATGTTTAAACATGAATTTATATGAATTCATCAAAGTAAACAATTTCCAAGGATTTCATATTCCACTCATTAAAAGGTACAGATATTATTATACAGTATTAAGACATGTTGCTAATGACAAGTAGATTTACTGTGCAATTACTTCGCTCTCTGTCTTTACTGGCTAAACATGGTGTTATTCATTGT
The DNA here is from genome assembly GCF_000149305.1 of Rhizopus delemar RA 99-880. Lineage (NCBI taxonomy): Eukaryota > Fungi > Mucoromycota > Mucoromycetes > Mucorales > Rhizopodaceae > Rhizopus > Rhizopus delemar. Next base: position 329,997 of record NW_027137829.1, read on the forward strand.
GATTTGAAGCCAGAGAATATTTTACTTAAACATCCTGCAAAGAGTACGATTAAAGTCATTGATTTTGGTAGTAGTTGTTTAGAAAGCCAAAGAGGTAACCTGATAGTTGAATACAAAAAAGTGCAATTCAACTCATCTGCTGTATATAGTGTATACTTATATTCAAAGTCGATTCTACCGTTCACCTGAAATCATACTTGGACTTGATTACACAAAAGCCATTGATATGTGGAGTTTAGGATGTATCTTGGCAGAACTCTACACAGGCATACCGCTCTTTCCAGGAGAGAACGAGCAAGAGCAGTTGGCTTGTATTATGGAAATTATGGGTGTACCTGATATTGAGTTGATTCAATTAAGTGAAAGACGACATTTGTTTTTTGGTAAATCATACATTTTCACCATCCCTTAAAGCATAGGTAACTCATACACGTATTTATTTTGTAGATCGTCGAGGAGAGCCAAGGATTGTTTGCAATTCTCGAGGAAAGAAGCGCAGGCCAGGAAGCAAATGCCTTAGCCAAGTACTAAGATGCAGTGATCCCTTGTTTTTGGACTTTATTAAGCAATGTTTAGAATGGGATCCTACAAAACGATTAACTCCTGAAAATGCTTTTCAACATGAATGGATTTTACAAACATCAACAAAAGCACCCAAAGATACCTCAAGGTAAATAGCATACAAATTCATATTCTAATTTATTGACATTTTAATTTATTAGTGGTGATACAACCCTTCCAGAGAAACTGGCGGATTTCCTTAAAAACTAAGCATACGCGAAAAAAAAAAAAAAAAAAAAAAAAAAAAGAAAAAAAAATTAGCGTTCGATATCAAAATAAATTAGCGCCTCGATAACTTTCAATTGGCGGACGAGCTGACTTTTATTAGCGCCAAGGGCTACAAAGGTTCGCTCGCCAATTTTATACCTTTTACTCAAATTTTGTTTCAGAGTTTTAATTAAAAATGTACCATGATTTCTTAAAGCTACTGAAACCTCTTACTGTACACTTTACTAATTAATTATATAAATAAAAATCCAATTTTTTTTTTCTTGATACCGTATTTTAACTTGAATATGGGATGATTTTTATTCATTTTTTTTAGAGATGATTTGATGCGGTCATAGAAACATGATGGAGTTTTGTTAAAGAGCATGTCTAAGATAAGGTTCTCAACCACAAAATAGTAAAGCATCGCTGGTCTTTAACATCTGATCATCTATTTGCCTACACTTGACACGAAGCATTAAACCCAGCATTGTAATACCGACTGGCACTTATTCATTATACCACTATGCAACTTGATTTGTTTTAGAAAATCATCAGTGATATTGTCTATCTTCTCTCTAATGCTAATAAAAGATGCTAATAGCAGAACTCTATTTCTCTTTAAGCATCCTTTACCATCTAAGAAATGCATGCTGTCCGACTTTCATGATCCAAGATCTAACCTTGAAATATGATGATTTGCATCCCAGGTTTTCCCTCTTGTCCATTTCTTTTACAAATAAACAAATGCATCCAACTCGAACTTTGGTGGTTTGAGCCTATTTTTACTAATAAAAATCTAAAAATCCTATTTGGTCTGAAAAATGCCCAAACACAAGTTATACTAGGTTAAAAAATAATGATTTAATGCCTGCGCCAGGATTCGATACCATTTCAAAAAATAATCAGTTAAAATAAATTGAGCAGTACGAAATCATTAGCGTCCATCCACAGTAACGTCACCAGGAGCAGAAATAGACTACGAGAGATTTGAAGATTCATGTTCCTATGACTTTTCCACCCTGTTGAAAATTTGAGAAGAAATAGAACTTGCGTTGACCTCCAACCAGATGATTCAATCTTGCTTTTCAAATGAACTAAAGGCCCATGAGAGCTATGAGAAAACAACAAGTTGATTATGAGTTTTGGTTTTCTGACAGGCTATTTTGTGGATTTTGTAGATTCAATTGCGTAAACCAGATTGGAAATGTATTTATCAAAACAGTACATAAATAGTGTCCCTTTTGTCACCAAGCAAAGTATAGAAAACCATCAAGAAGATTACAGGAAACACAGTGATAGACAGACTGGGCGGTCATTCCATCTTAAAATAGAGCTAAGCCCATCTACAGCTGAGGCGATAAGAAGAGCTAGAATGAAGGAGCACACAGCGCAGGATTCCTAAAAAAAAATACGTGGAAATTGAATGAAGAAGGTTGTTTGCCAAACTACTAAAAGAAAAGGATCTCAGAAGCGCCTTTGAGAAGAGCAAGCAGCTTTTGTTGGTGACCATGTTGATCAAAATCTTTTGGTATGATTCAGCGGCATCTTGAATAGTCTGTGCATCCGTCTTGAAGGCTTGATTATTAAAAAGTCAGAATCCCAAGTCTGGATGAAGAATGAGTATCGGCTATTGCCTATGTTCATGCAACAACCAAAAGAAAAAAGTACACAATACAGCACTGAAGCCAGAAGCAAGTTGGAGTTGGAGTTGCAGAACACCAGCATGGACTAAATCAGGAAATGTGTTTTTATTGATAAGATTGGGTTTCATATGCATATAAGCAACAGCAAAGGATGATCTGGAAAAGGAGAGCCTGTGAATATGGAATTAACTAATTCATGAGGAATATCAATGACAATCTTTGGTGCTATTTCACCTTATGATGCCATTGATACATCTTTAAGAAAGCTCAAGACTACAAAGAAAAAAAAACTTTTTAGATTGCCTGTTGTTATTAGGGAATGATAAACATCTTGTGTCGATCACCAACTTCTTTTAGAGATAGACAGCAGTAGGCCATCTGTGACATCAGAAAATAAAAATAGATGTCTTTATTAGTCCTATTATCAGTAACTTGTTAAGAAGTTAAGGCCAAGATATTTTCAGGAATGTTGAGCTTTTGATGCTTGCTTAAGCATCAAATCGCATGAAATTTTGTAAGATGGTGAGAATTACATGAGTAAGAACAGGGAGACCTACTTATTTATTTTGATTTCGGATACTGAATTTTTTTTTTTTTTTTTTTTTTTTTGCGTGTGCTTAGTTTTAGGAAACACTGTTCAATTACATTCTTTTTTTTTCCTCTCTCTCTCTCTCTCTCTTTCTCTCTCTATTTCTCTTTTATTTTTATTTCTTAAAAATAAATATGTTACATCATGATTCACGTCCAATCAATCATACAAAACGTTGGATTCGTCAATTAAAATCATATCCTGATCATCTTCGGCAAGTATAATTTTTTGTTTCTTTACAACATGAAAAATAACAGATTATTTGATATAGATTGAGAGGATCTGTAAAGTGACTATAAAATAGAAAGTAAAAAAAAAATGTGTGTATTTATAACTCATATAGGTTTTACCTACCATTACGCCATTAATTATTTTAATTGCCGTTTATGCGTATGGTATTGGTATCATGTACATTTCGTGGGGCTGGGAGAAGGTAGCCATTAGTAATTCTATAGGTAAATACAAAAGCAGAAAAAAAAATTTTTTTTTTGTGTCATTACTTATATCATACAGTGCCTGCATTATCGGTTGTTCTTGGTTTATTATTAGCCTTTAGAGCCAACACATCTTATGCACGTTATTATGAAGGAAGACAACTATGGCAAGATTTGACAAGCAATGTCAGAAACTTGGCGCGTTTGGTCTGGGTGAGCATTCCGGAACAAAATGAAAAGGATCATACTGAAAAGATGCGGTGTATGAAACTCTTGCTGGCTTTTGCCATCTCTACAAAACATTATCTTCGTCGTGAATATGGTATTGACTATTATGACCTGGAGTATCTTTTACCTCCTCACTGGGAGCCTGCTACGGCTACTGATCAAACTTCGGATCATCACAGTCACCATCACCATGATGAAGCGGTTGTTCCGGATCACTTGATGGAGACCAACGAAGGAGGAGACCGTTTATCGGATATTGAAAACCAATCGAGCACCACTGTTACAGCTGGCAGTAATGCAAGCAGCTTACGTCAACGAAAAGCATCTCAATTTGTCAGTGATGAAGATTTGCCTGATGAAGGTAACGCAGACATGTCTTTACCTCTCGAGATCATCTTTCGTATGAGTTTATATATGCAACAAGCAAAGACATCTAAAAAAATTGATGATACATTCTCTAATGTGATTATTAATCACTTGAATAACCTCAACGATTGTTTGGCGGGTATGGAACGTATTGTGAATACACCTATTCCTGCTGTTTACGTCATTCACTTGTAAATACATTGCACATACACTCATCTACACATGTATTAACTCTTTTTTTTCTTAGGAAACAATCATTGGCTCTCTATTTATTGGCCATTCCATTTACTTTAATTTCGGAACTTAAATGGTGGATCGTTCCTACCATCATTTTGGCTTCATTCACATTATTCGGAATTGATGCCATTGGTGCTCAAATCGGTAAAAGAAAAGAAGAAAGTTTAATTTTTTTTTTACACACACTGATTTATCTAATCATAGAGAATCCATTTGGATATAACAATAACGATTTGCCTCTTAATTCCTTTTGTGATTCTTTACGTAAAGAAATTGAATTTATAGTTTATCATTTACCTTGCGAAACAAAGAATGCTATGATGATTTAGTTTTTGTCACACACGTTTTGTAGAACGAGTAAAAAATGAAAAAAATAAAAAAAAATAAAAAGAATAAAATAATCAACTGGAGAAACGCACAGACAAAAAAAAAAGCTGTGAATTTTTAAACCGGAAAAAGCTTATTAAATATAATAAAATAAGTTTCTTTTTTAAAAGAGAAAAATAAAAGAACTTTACAACCAAAGAAAAAAAAAAAAAAAAAAAAACTTGCTTTTTTGTTTAACCTTTTTATCAGGGAAAAAAAATCATTTCATCTGTAGCACAAGAAAAAAAAAAGTGAAAAAAGACGCAAATGAATAAAAGCTAACAAGATAGGAAGTGCGTGTATAAATATATTTCACAATAGAGGGGCTCAGAGGTTGAGAGGAGGTGATGGTTTAAGAAGAGGAAAAAGCCGAAGATAGCCATTTTCTTTCTTATTCGACATGTACTATGATGTACAAAATAATGGGATTGGTTCGGTTTTGTTACTTTTTCTTCCGCTTTTCCCGATCCTTTTGTTCAACTCTACCCCTTGTCATCATTTGCCCTGGATAGGGTGCGCCACTGGGATAAATACACAGAACCAAAACAAAAAAAAATATTTAAGAAACTTTTTTTCTTTCTTTTCTTTTCTTTTCTTTCATCTATTTTTTTTTTTTTGTTTATGTATTCATATGCCGCCAAGTTCACCTATCAACCGTAAATTATCCAGTGCACCTGCTTCATCAACAACTACAATTAATAATACAATTCCTATGACCAACAACACCAATCGAACCCCACTTCTTTATTCAACCGCTATTCGTGGTTGTGAGCCTTGTAAACGTAGAAAACGAGTATGTAACGGACAAAAGCCGTGTATGCCTTGTGCCGAAGGATCACAAGAATGTGTGTATAGCGTCGTATCGGAACATCCCAGAAGTGTCTTTAGTACAAATGCCGCACGCCGATTGAGTTCTGGCTCGGCCTGTGAAACTTGCCGCAGACGTAAAACAAAATGTGATGGAGGCAATCCATGTGGTTTTTGTGCAAGTAGCGGTATTGACTGTATCAATAACAATAATAGTCTTGAACGTAAAAAGAGAACTGCTTCAAATGAGAATGAAGCCATGGATCGGATTGAAGATAGACTGAGAAGGATTGAGAGGTTGATGACGGCCTTTACACCAAGTCCGTTATCAAAGAATTGTACGACATCAAATTATTACAGAAAGATGTCTTCCCCTTTACTTTCTGCACAAAAGCAACAGAGACCTTACCGTCATCATTCGATACAAGGCATATCAAGTAGTGAACCAACAAGCAGAGGTAAAATGATAAATATATCAAATACGTACATAAGGGTTTATTATTAACCTTATTTTTTTCTTAGATTCATACAGTATGACTACTAGTAGCACTAGTAACAGTAGTATTAACAATAACAACAATAGCAGTAACAGTAGCAACAATAGTAATAGCAGTAGTAGTAACAACAGTAATGGTAATAGCAATAATAGCAATAGTTCAGCAGCAGCAGCACCACCACCACTTCCACCTCTATCACCTCGTACATTAAGACAAAGTTCATCACAATTAACCAATCAATCCATGTATCTTTCTCCTTCCTCTTCTTCTAGTACCACAAGCACGGTCCATTCGCCCAATATGCAACCATCTACTTCTACACCTACATCTACTAATGACTCATGGAATCAGCCTACTCCCATTCCAAGTTTAATGGGTAATATTAACATGTTTCATAAAATACCTAAACTAACTTTTGTTTTATAGACCAATTATCAAAATTAACATTTGTTACTACAGCAATGGATTATAATTTAGTGCAATATCCTATTTATCCTATCTCAACTCCTTCACCTCCTCCTTCTTCTCAACCATAATGTATGATTGTTGTCTAAACACCTAAAAAATTACTCACTTTTATTATAAATATATTCCCCTTCTTTCTTTTCACTTTCCTTTATTATTATGAGCAACAGTAACAATAATAAATCACAAAGAATTGATAAATCAATAAAGGATAACGTTGTAATTACTCAACATGAAGAAGATGAAGAGGAAGAAGAAAATGTAAACACTTCTTCTGCTTTTCTTGTTACCATGTTGGAGGTTATTTTGTTATTAGAGTATATGTATACATTTATTGATTTGTTGTTGGTAGAAATACGGAATACAAGCGTCAGATATAAAAAGGCTTCAACATGCAGGATTTTATACTGTTGAATCCATTGCTTATTCTCCTAGAAAAGCTTTATTAGCCATCAAGGGTTTATCAGAAACCAAAGTGGACAAGATCATTAAAGAAGGTGATAATTGACTTTTATACATACCATTCACCTAGATCTAATATGTATTAGTGAGTTTACTGGTGAATACTGGTTTTACAACCGCTATGGAAATTCAAACAAGAAGAAACGAAATGATTTACATCACAACAGGCTCAAAAGAATTAGACAAAATCTTGGGTGGAGGTATCGAAACAGGTTCCATCACTGAATTATTTGGTGAATTTCGCACCGGAAAATCACAACTGTGTCATACATTAGCTGTTTCATGTCAGGTAAAAAAAAAAAGGGGGTCAGTTTGATTACTTGTAATTAAAACAGAATAGCTTTCAATGGAAAATGGGGGAGCAGAGGGAAAATGTTTGTATATTGATACAGAAGGCACCTTTCGTCCAAGTAGAATATTATCTATCGCTACAAGGTAACTCACACTATATAAATATTTACATAATAATGCCCCTTGCGTAGATTTGGCTTGGATACGGAGATTTGCCTAAATAATATTGCTTATGCCCGTGCGTATAACGCAGATCATCAAGCAGCTTTATTGTTTCAAGCATCTTCTATGATGGCCGAAACAAGGTTTATTTTCATAAATCCAAGGCTTTTCTTTCTCGCCCTTTTCTTTTTGCTCAATTTTTACTTGTAGATTTTCATTATTGATCGTGGATAGTGTCATTGCCTTATATCGGACTGATTTTGCTGGAAGAGGTGAACTTTCTTTACGTCAGATGCATTTGGGAAAATTTTTGAGAAGTTTACAGAGAATAGCAGATGAAGTATGACAACATATGTGCTTGGGCCCATTTTAATCTCTCTCATGAATAGTTTGGTGTTGCCATAGTGATCACAAACCAAATGCTGTCTACTGTAGATGGTACAAACATATTTACTGCTGACCCTAAAAAACCAACAGGTGGAAATATCATGGCTCACGCTTGCACCACAAGGTAATAGTCATAGGGCTTATGCACTAGTGCCTTTTTTAATTAATTATATCAGATTATATCTTCGTAAAGGTAGAGGTGAGAGTCGTATCTGTAAAGTATATGATTCACCTTCGTTACCTGAAACAGAAGCAACATTTTCTATACTTGAGGAAGGCATAAGTGATGCTCAGGAATAAATTGTATCTACTTGGCTGTAAAACAATAATAATAAAAGCTCATTCTTTCATTTTATACAGTTTAGTCATGCTTCCTTTTTCTTTTTTTTTTTTTTTTTTTTTTTTTCTAAAAGGATTATACTATAACTCAACTGGTAGAACAGAGTTTATGTTACAAAACTTTGGCTTGTGATAAGTATTAAAATTTTGTACAATCAGAGATTTATATATCGAGAAAGCCTCAATGATATAAACTCTTATGTTGTTGTCAGCCTTTGATTTACCATGAACAGCATGTCTTTGTTCATTGCAGCAATATTACTTTTCCTATTTGAAATGCATAAACAATAGCTTCAGCAGTTAGATTAGAAGGCTTTGGGAACTAAATGCACTTTACTAGCTTTTCAGTAACAAGTCATTAAAGCATAAGAAATACGAGTTCCTATAGTGTATATTTTTTTGTCGACAGGACTGGTAAAATTAGTTTCAATTATCTTTTGATGATTCACAGCAATCTTATTCTGTAACTGAATTCGAAGACATGAATAATGAAATAATGCAAATATGTCAATAATATCAGGAACTCTCCTCCTTTCAACTTGTTGATTCTCTTTCCTTGCTGTATAAATTTAATACAAACTATTCTTCATAAGAACTCCGTTTTTGCTTAAAGTTTTATAACTCAGAACTCACATGTCTGCTTCCAAGTGCAAAATTGCCTGTTCCTCCCCCCTTAAAGATTAGAACTTTTTTTTTTTTAAAGAAAAAGAAATGACGCTTCATAAAGAAGACACTACAGATGTAGACGCTATTCAAGTATGAATAAACTATTTTTAATAAATAAAAGAGTATTAAATGTATTTCAGGTTCACAGTGCAAAAGATTTAGAGCATGAGTTTTCAGAAATGCTTAAATGTTATCATGACAAAGAAACAGAGCACAACTGGGAAGCAAGAGAGAGATCTATTACACAAATAAGAGGATTTCTTCGAGGAAATGCACCTGAAGCTTATTTGGACGTTCTTGTACACGGAATCAGGAATATGGTAGACGGTATCATTAAAGCCGTAAGCCCTTTTCATTTCTCGTACGCACCTCTATTCACCCTGTTTCTTTCATAGGTTGAAAGCTTACGTACACAGCTTGCAGTCAAAGCACTTTTATTGGTAGGCGATATTGGTATCTATATCGGTAAACACCTGGATACTTATATCAATGACCAATTATTGATGTGTATGATGCGGTGTGCTGGACTCACCAAGAAGATGGTAGCAACAGCTTCTCTTCAAGCAACCATCACGTTCTTAAGACATGCTAACTTTTATCCTAAATTTGTCAACATGCTGTCTTTAGCCATAAACGATAAGAATACCCAAGTTCGACTGTATACCATGCAATATTGTAAAACTCTACTTCAAACCCATGCTTATCGAGACCATACGCGTATTATAATGGATAGAACGAATTGTACAGACCAATTTGAAGTCATCATCAACAAAGGATTAAACGATGCTACACCTGCTGTCAGGGAAGTATGTAGAGAAGCATTTTGGGAATTTTGGGAACATTGGAGAGATCGAGGAGAACAGTAATGTATTTTACATATAAAAAAAAAAAGAAAAGAAAAAAGGCTCATTTTTTCCCCCCAAAAAAAAGTTTATTGAAGCAGTTACCATCGACTGCTCAAAAACAATTAGAAAAATCAAAAACCAGCAACACCAAGCCAACGAGAAACCTGAACAGTCCAACGAATTCCAGCGGTTCTTTAAGAGCTTCGAGCTCTCTCGGAAGACATGATTTATCACCTTCCAACTCCACACTATCCACCGGATCTACCGGATCTGCAGACACTACCAAACTCTTTCGTCAAAACGGATCACCTCACCTGCTCCGATACGGCTCACCTCCTACTGTACCATCCCAATTGCACGATTCACCTTCCCCTCCACCTTCCGTATCACCTAATCGAAAGACGCGTGTGCCCGGTCTAAACAAGAAGAAATCAGCTGTAGGTCTAAACAAACGAAAGGCCCCAAGTCTGTTTGCATTACTCAATAATGAAGACTATAATTTACGCATCGATGGTATTCACCAAGTGGCCAAAAAGCTTGACATGTACCCATACACCCCCACCCCCAATTTGGAACAGATCGACCTCGAGACACAACCCGCCATAGACGGCGAGACGCTCAAGACCATCCTCCTTCAACAATTTGAAGAACCTTCAGATATTTCAGTGTACGAAACCCTGTCAAGCTGGGAAGGTGTCACCTGCGTGATGCTTCGTTTACTGAACTTTGAAGAATACATACCCAGGCTCATCCTTGACGCACACACAGACGAAACCTCCACACGACGTTCCGAGCTAAACCGGCAAATTCAGGGCAAACTAGCCCTAAGGCGAGCCAAATTGTTTTTACAGCAGCAACAGCATGCCGGGCTGGCCGATGGGTTGTTTACGAATTTAATTCAGTTTGGTGGGTTTGGTAATACGACACAAAGAATGCCGGCTGGTAAACGCGATATTTACAAGTTGCCTGCGAATCGTCGAAAGCTGACAAAGGAATTTCTGGTCTGGATGGATGAATTATTAATGCCTCTCATTGGACTTGAAGTGGATGTGGAAGAAGAAGCATGGGAAGGAGTGCCAGAGGAATATAGACACATGGGTCGTAGTGCAGCAGCTGGTTGGTTTGAATCGGATGCCAATGTGCGTCAGTGTCTGAATGCCTTGCTGCCCCTGGTAACCACATACAACTCGGGATCCCTTTGGCATGGCCCACTAGTGGCATTTATTAAACACCTCAGGTTATTAAACCAACAACTCTTTGATTCTGTTACAGCAGCTTATGATGAGTACTCTGTAAACAAGATCTGTCGTATACTCGGCATTCGCCTTGACTCTCCTCCTTCGATAGAGAGGCCTCCAGCTGTTTCAGTAGCAGAGCCTGTGAATGCGTCGGAATCTTTGCCAGAGATGATAAAAAACGAGGAACAGGTTATAAAAGAACAGGAACAGCAAGTGCCAACTGTCATTGAAGAGCCTGTTGAAATTCATGAAGCAGAAGACGAGTTTATAGGCAGAAAAGAATTTGATAAAAGAGAGTTAGAAGTGATCAAAGAACATGGCGAAGAAGAGCACGGAGAAGATGAAGATACTGAAGAGAAACACAGCACAGAAGACAATGAACAGAAACAACAAGATAATACAGTAAAAGAGAATAATGAAGGGCTCTTGATGAATAAAGAAGAGGCATCCATGCATTTACCAACCAAAAAGGATGAACAAAAGGCACCCACGTTAACAGATTATGATAGGCCAGTAAAAATAGAGCAAAAGACTCCTGATTTAACAGAGATTGTGTACGACAGACGCTTGGAAGAAGATGATCCGGGTCGAATCAAGTCACCTATACCAAATTACTTTGAATCCAACATGGTGCCCCCTTTGACCTCCAATTTCCCTGATAACCATGTAACGGATAATAATTATTACGAAAGTGGAGCCATGCTGGTAACATAATTAACAACAGATTTATGTTTATATTCATTTTTCTATGTAGTACCCAACTCACGGAGCCAGTGAACGCTCTACACCCCTCTCAACAACTGACGAGAGCACATCACCTCAACAATCACCTGTAACTCAGTTTCATACAAGTGAACCCAACAAGGATAAATACCCAGAGCCCAAGTTTGTACCCTTCTTTTATCCTGAAAAGGTAAATTATCCATGTGCTGTATTTCAATCAAATGCAAGATCCACTGCAGGATCTGTACGTGGTGGAAAAGACAAAACTGCACTGCTTTACGCATTGATTGACAAGCTTAAATCCAACTCGATCCAGCCATCAGATAATGTGAATACATTCAGAAAACTAACAGGGCTACTTAAAGAGGTGCCCATCAGGAGAAGATGGGATCAAGGCGGTAGTGAAGAGAATGGAAATGAGACATGGGCAGGGGCCAACGGTGACGGTGGGAACTTTGTTGAACTCGTACAGAGCATCTTGCTGCATTTGGATACTCCGACGGACAAACGCACCATCAGCGCCTTGGAATGTACACGGCAGTTGGCAGTGACACAATCTGGTTTATTTAAATTTTTCGAAAGAAAATCAAATGAGAAAGGCATGACGGTAGAATCGTTATTGACAGAAAAATTATTGGAATTAAGATCTAATGAGAATCCTACGGTAGAATGAATAGGATGAAACAATGATAGGGTATTAATGAGTTTTTTTTTCTCCTTTAGATTTGCATAGCAGCAGAAGATGCTTTAGATGCAGTTTTGAGCACACTGACACCACCTACAGCATTTGAAATGCTGATGGCTTTCATTGTTTACAGATCGACCATTGCACCCTATGATGATCAAACTATATCCGGAAACAGATACCATCCTGTCGGATCTGCATTAAGTTATGTGGCAAGATCTGTCAGAGAGCTTCATGATGTGTTTTACATTGAAGAATGGTTGACAAAGGGAGCAGTGAATGCATTTTTCAAGGTAACCAATCAAAAATATTTTACACTGACTTTATGTTAACATGACATGCAGGGTATGAATAGTCCACTGGTGAGTGTTCGTAAATCATGCGTAGAAGCTATAGTAGCCTTTCATGAGATCATTCATGACACCATCTATTCATGTTTGGAAGATTTAAGAGAGGATCAGATCAACTTAATAAGACATTATGTGACAAAATCGTTAAAAAAGAAAGCAAGCCTTCGAAATATGAGGGAAACTCATCAATTTTTATAAATAATTTTATACCCTTTTAATACCTTTGTTAGTTACTTTAAAAAGAAAAAAAAATGATTGCAAACTTTTTACCCCCTTTAATTTCCTCTTTCTCGTTCAAGTATACATTTTATCTGAATAATTTGGTTTTAAAAATTGATTAGCAGGTATTTGAGAAATGATTGTTATTTATCTTTATTCCTTCTTCTTCAATAAAACACCAAGGATATATACTCTACAAGAAATATACACACTTAAAAAAGGAGATTCTCAAAGGGGGAGAGGGACAAAAGGGACTTCGAAGAGAAAACCAAAAGAATGGAAAATGTTAGTGCTTTTTTTTTTCTGCTCCAACATTGTCAGGAACCAAGTATGAGTTTTATTGATCGGACTTTATACAAGGGGATGATAAAATGTAAACTCACAAACAGGGTATTGTTATTCCAACTACTTTATGCTTAAAGCTATTTTTGTTAAATATCGAATTATTTATAAAGAATTATCGAATTACAGCAGTGCTTGTATAAATGACATTTTTGCAATCGGAAGGACTTTGACAATTAGACATAAAAGAGAGTAAGGGGTAAAAAGACAGTTCTTCCCTATAAAAGTAATTAAGGGCTTAATATTACTTTTTATGGGAAAAAAGGCTTTTGTGTATCTCAAATCACCATTTTTTTCCCTCCAAAAATTAAAAATAAGGAAAAGACAGATCGGTTACAAAGAGAGGACTAATGCGAATCAAGAAAACATCGATTCAGGGCACACTTTTTACCTAAAGAATCTTTTAGAACAAAAATAATAAGAAAAAGAGAGAGAGAGTAATGCTATTTATATGACGACATGAATACTTTAATTAAAAAAAAATAAATAAAAACAGAAAGAAAAGCCCAAGGTTTCGCTTTGTTAGTGTATTTAATAAATCAAGTTCTTTTGTGTGTTTTTTGTGTGTGTTTTTCTCTTTCTTTTTTATACATTTTGCTTTTTCTTTTAGCATTTATTTCCCCCCATTCCCCTTTTTCCTTTTTTTTTTTCCCTCCTGTTTTTTTTTGGTTTTTTTTTTTTTTTTTTTTTTTTGTTTTTTTTTTTTTTTTTTTTTTTTCTCTTTTTGATACCTTTTTTTTCATTCCTTATTATTCAGTATGTTGACTTGTTCTCAAGAAATCTTCTTTCATAATGATATGCAACAAACAAAAAAATCCAGACAATACAATCGAAAAGATCAATATAACGGCTTGATCAATAATCCAAATGTTATTATTTCAGCAAACAATTTTAGAGATAAAGAAGAGCAAGTTGGCCGCCTGATGTAGAGGATGCATTCACTGAAGGTAAAAAAAAATGAAGAGCATGAAGCAATTCTTTTTTTTTTTTTTTTCGCCCTGAAAATTTTGAATATTTCATAGCTCTTGAAACTATCCCTAAATTGGGTAGAAGAAAGATTCTTGTGAATGGTAAACCCTGCGGAAGAAATGAACTAATATCTGATTTTATTTATCGAAAAACTGGAAAAATCAGAACAAGAAAGCAAGTATCTTCTCATATTCAAGTCTTGAAGAATACACGTAAAAGTGACTTTCATTGTAAAATTAGTAAATCCCCCTATTCTTTACTTGTTTAATGACAGTCTCTGTAGTTATGCGATTATTAACTGATTCAGTCGAAGCTTCAGAAGAAATAAGTTGCAATACAAACAATAATCATTCATCCTGTGGACAACCATTCAACAGTAATTCCAATTTAAAAACTTTTAAATCCATTGAATCATTTTCATCTGACGATTCATCTATCAATTCATGCTCTTCATCACCTACGGATTATATGTTAGATATGATGCAAGGAAACTCAATCCAACCATTCTCTATGCTTAAAGACTTTTATGATCCATGTCAACAACCCATCCTTAGCGACTTTATTAACTTTGATCCATTGTTATTTACTGCGGACCCTTTCTTTGGTTCAGTCACAATACCGAACAATGCCAGCAATACAACAACAACAACAACAACAGCAACGACTACAACTACAACAGCAGAAAATAAGAGTTGTGAGTTCCCTTTTTGGCCAAGCTACATTTGTCTCTATTTAGAATATGCTTTACCTTGCGATCCTTATCGATCCATGACATATAATCTTGCGCACATGTCTCAGTGTCTTCCAAGTACACTTAATACAGTTTCTTTAGATTCTATCTCAAAAGAAAAGTGTCCACCTTTAGCCTCATTATCTTCCACTATAGTTGCTTTATTAGCCAAGGTTCGCTCATTTATTATTTAAAATGTTTTTTTATTGACAAACAAGTTAGGTTAAACTCGATTTGGGGCTTGAAGTATCTGATTTTACATTTAATAACACATCCTTCTTTGAAACAAGTGAAAGAAAGACAATGGAATGTACAACAACTATTTATTCATTTGGTAATGTTGTCCTTGAATCAAAAGAATCTCAACAAGCGCTTTGGGTGAGTGAAGGAAAATACATGTACAACTTTGTATTTGTCAATCAATTCTTTGATGCGTTCATGAAAGGCATTCGATCGCTCCAATCTTGGGAAGAAGTAGATATCGCCATTAATAATTTATGTATCGTTCAGGTAAAATCACCATTTTCCCCCTTCCTCTTACTCTTCTTTTGAATCGTTATTCACCCCTATTCTAGTCTTTTGAAGATGTTGAACTTAAACTAACAAATGAAACAACCGTACAGCCATCATTAGTCATGGCTTATGAATTTGAAAGAGGCCCTGCTACAATTGAAATAGCTGCTATTGATAATATAATTGTGAGAGAAAAATTCAATCAAGGTTTAGAATTCCTAGGCGAATTGTTAAAGTGATTTATGCATATCCCTCCTCCTCTTCCTCCTCCCCCTTTCTTCTATATCTCTCTTTTAATTCTTTTATAAGCAGAAAAAAAGTCGATTTACATTCATTTTCTTAGTATGAACACACACTTTATTCAGTATTTTTTTTTATGGGCATCTTATGTTGACTTTTTTTTTTTAATTTATTTGCAAAGCAGGCACATAATACAATAAATCTTTTTTTTTTTCTTCTTCTTTTAATATGTATATAATCTCATTATATCTTTAAAAAAATCCCTTACATTAATTAATTTTTTTTTTCATTTTGTTTGCATGATGATCAAATACTGAAAACATGCATCACATACACGACTCCACTCAAATTTACTATTTGTGGAAAATAACGGTAATTGATTTGCACTGTGCTTTTGACAAATAACCTGTCCGCATCGTCTGCAGTGATGACGTCTTTTAAATAATGAAAACCGACTATTACACATTGGAAATTGACACATGTCGGCTTGTTCATCAGGCACCCATTTATCTTTTGGGGCCAATGCAAATCTATTCTGTTTATCTTTTTGTGTCAAGTGTAATACGTATTGATGTTGATGAAATTTGATATGTTGAATACTAGAAGAAATGAAATTTGACTATGAAATCATAAGTAAATCGCAAAGTTAAGTTTAGATGACATTACTTGTTCTTCTTCTTGTTCATCTATCGGCTCATTGGTCATTCCACTACCTGCAATCATAAGATCGATGCCATTCAGTCGGTTCTCAAAGGAGTGTATGATATGACCAGTACCTACACCTCCTCCTACAAACATTCCAACATCCCATCTCATTTTATGTACAATATCAAGCTTGTCTTCCATTTTTAATAATTCAGATATCGCTTTACTAAAATCCCATCTTCTATCTTCTTCTTCTCTTCTCTTCTGCTCTCTTTCTTCCTCTTCTTCATTGTCTTCAGGTTGCTTTACTCCTTCAGGCTTTTTTTGAGTTGATTCAAGTTTCATGTCTATATCAGCCATCAATTCTTCTAATGAATCAATCATTAATAGCTGCTGTTTAGCTACCTCCTGGCATTCCCTTATCCTTTCCTCATATTGCTTTTCTCGCTCATGAAATTGTTCATGAATAGATTGATTAAGAAACATCAATTCTCTTACTCGCTGTTCTGCATAAAGTATATCAACCGACAGTGACTCTAATTCTTCAGATTGTTGTATACATAATGTCACTAGATTTAAAAATTGTCTTCTCCAATCAGATGCATCTTCGCTTTCACTATGAATCGAAGCTGTTTCAGATAATTCATC
Organism: Rhizopus delemar RA 99-880; assembly: GCF_000149305.1. Taxonomy (NCBI): domain Eukaryota; kingdom Fungi; phylum Mucoromycota; class Mucoromycetes; order Mucorales; family Rhizopodaceae; genus Rhizopus; species Rhizopus delemar. The sequence continues at coordinate 346,854 of NW_027137829.1, forward strand.
AAGTTTGGAATGAATCAAGTTATTGGTAGTCACAAATAGAGCAGTTAAGTTAGGACTTGCGACACTCGCCGTCTTTTCTTCTTCTTCATTTAAATAAGAAGAAGACGTTGGATTATCCCAACTAACTTCCTCTTCCGCTGCTTCTTCTTTTGTAATTTCTTCTGTATAGCTAAAAGATTGGATCCGTCTGTGGCCTTTATCAATTGGTTGCTTATAATCATCTGTTAAACTATGTCTTTTTGAATGAGATTCGTTTTTCTTCTTCTTTAGAAACTCGTTATAAAACAATTCTTGTACGTGAAGCTCTTGCATGGAACGAGTGATACCATTCAATTTAGCTCGAAGTATATCAAATGCATCAATATGTGGATCCCACTGCTGTTCTTCCTTGGTGTGCGTTGTTTGTAAGATAGATGATTTTGTCAGTCGAGGGACGACAGTCATTGGTCTATTTCGCGTTGTACTAATACTCTCTCTTCTTTTTTTGAGTGATTTCAAAGCATATTTCTTTAAAGTACTTTCATGTCTTATTTCTCCATGTGTAAATTGCAGTGAAGAGTGTTCTTTTTCCAAAGATGTCGGTACTGACTCCTTTGATTCTTTGCTGTAATAAAGTTTACTATCAACATTATGAAAAGAATTCATTCGAAGTTTTATCTAAGAAAAAAAAAAAAAAAGCTTAAACAGACATTCACAAGTAATCAAGATGTAACTTACTTTCTATCTAAACATGTATGAAGAAACAAGTATTGTTGTTTTTTTTAAAAAAAAAGAAAGGAAAAAAAAAAAGACACACAACACAGGGAAAAAAAAAAAAGTAAAACTTTTTTCCTCCTTTAAATTGTATTAGAATAAAAGGTACAGTGTATATCATGGGACTCACAAGTTGGGCTGATTTTGTTAATTGTTACTTTTTTTGTATTATCCATCATCTTTCTCTCTTTCTTTCACTTTTTTTTTCTTTTACACCAGATGCAAAGAAAGAAAAATGTAAAACTCTTTTCAAAAGAAAAAGAGCGTAGAATTATTTTTTATTTTTCTACACTTAAATGCATATTGTGTAACAATATGTCAGCCAGAAGATTAGGTAACAAATCAGTTTGAGATCGTCCCTCATTGTTAATCACCAGATACAATGACAGATGAGTTCGATTGTAATTTGGGATAGATGATTAGCACTTGACAGCCCTATTTGAAATAGAACGATTATGAAATTTAGTTTTTAATCTGTTTTAGCATCTTCTTTAGCTAACAAAAGTTATAATGTGTTTCTACTATAAAGAAACATTAATCCTAAATTAGATCAACATGAAATGATATAGTAAAAAATTAAGAGATTAGGGTTTATCATGACTCCTTTAAAGGTAAAGTATTATTGACTTTACATAGCTCTTTTAATTAACATACAATGTATACTTTTGACTAAGAATCTGTAAAGAGGGTTATAGTCAACCAAGTATCTTATAAGCACTATGTACACTTTGAGTTTGATTGCAATACTGCATCTAATTCTGTGAATGGGCATATAAAATGATATGTTTTTATTGTAAAATGAATGAGGGTTTATAAACAGTACAATAATCCAAATGAGGCAAGAATGGTGGTAATGGCTTTTATTCTTGAAAGCATAATACAACTCTTTTGGATGCTCAGACTTTTTTAATTTTGAAATAAGCTGTAAACAGCTTAAATATACTACCCTCTATCCCATACTGTATACTTAATCAGTTGTGCAAAGCTACTGATATTATGTATTCTATTTAAAATTGTTAACCATGATTAAAGTTAAAGGTAAACACCGTATCTTTTATCCTCTCCCCCCCCCCCATCTTCGAGCGGTGCTTAATTCATAAAAATCATATTTCACACTCTTTATAATAATGACTTATTCTGATCTATTTTACAATGATAATAAATTAAAATGAGTTTTGGGCTTTTATTTTGTCAACGTTCTGAACTTAAAAGAAATTAATTGTTACTTTTTTTAGATGCAATGTAATCAATATATCCTTATTGTTCCTTCTCCCGGATTAATAAAAAAAATCGATCGGAATAAGGTCAATCATGTATAAACATCATTGGCGATCGTACTAAAATAATAATTTTTCTTATTAAAAAGCGAAAACTAAGTATTTAAAAAATTTCATGTTTTCATAAAAAAAGCCATATATACAAGGCCCTTCATGAATATAAAATAGTTAAAGTGTAGTGAGGGATTGAAGAAAGCTAATGATGAATAAATCTTGTAAATCAAAACAAAGTATTTTATATTAAGCAAATCAATAAGAATCGTATAGAATATGCAAGTGACATTCAATTGTTATTTTTAGCATAAAATTCTCAATGTATTTATTGCAAGGCATTTATGAACATAAACAAGTTGAGATAAGCAAGAAATAATAAGTAGGTTACACTGTAGTAACTTTTAATTAATTAACTGAGTTTATTCACGATTGAATTCAAAGCTTTGACCATCACAATATTTGTTATTAATTTTATGTGTTATAATCATAACATGAACATAAAACAGAACAATTGAAAAACAAAGGAATGTGTATTCATTTTATTATGATAATGTTAAATATGAAAAAGTAAATAAATTAATTTTAACAAAGTTCTTTAAGACCCTTGATAATACGCTTAGCAGACTGAGTGGCATTAAGCTTGGTACAAGATTTGACACCAATAGAGATGGAGGACTTGAGAGATGATTTTACGCTGAAAGAGCTACCGATGGCAATCTTCTTGATAACAGTGGACTTGTGGTTGACCTTCTTAAGGACCTTTTCGATGTATTTCTTATCAGTAAACTTGAGCTTAGTGCCGATCTTGGGAAGGCTGGTTTGGAGACACTTCTTGGCCTTGGCTTCAACTTCAGCAATAATCAACAAGAGTTGCTTTTGAGTAAGTTTCCTGGAACCACACTTGGAACGAAGGAGAATTTCGACTTCCTTGTATACCTTGGTCTTGATCTCAGCATTCAAATCAGCTTCAAATTCGGATCTCAATTTCTTGACGATAGATTTTCTTACGGATACGATATCGATTTCAAAAGTTGAGCTGCCTTTAGAGCCACTGGAAGCACCTCCATGAATTCCAGTTTTGCTACTAGAGTGAGAGCTGCTGCTGGATTCAGAATGAGAGCTGCTCTTGGAGGAATGAGAGCCGCTCTTGGAGGAGTGAGAGCTACTAGATTCAGAATGAGAACTGCTGGATTCAGAGTGAGAGCTGCTCTTGGAGGAGTGAGAGTGACTTTTAGAATCAGAGTGGGAACTGTTCTTAGAAGAGTGAGAACTGTTCTTAGAGGAGTGAGAGCTGCTTTCGGAGCCTGATTTAGAGCCGCTCTTAGAAGAATGAGAGTTGCCACTGGATTTTGAGTTTGAGCCATTCTTGGAAGAGTGGGAGCTACCATTAGAGCTATCATGGCCTTTATGGGATCCTTCGGAATGACCTTTGCCATGACCTTTACCGTGGCCATCGACTTCGACACCAACACCTATGCCAGCACCAACATGAGCACCTCCATGGCCTTTGCCGTGGCCACCGACTTCGACACCAACACCTACGCCAGCACCGACGTGAGCACCTCCATGGCCTTTGCCGTGGCCACCGACTTCGATACCAACACCTACGCCAGCACCGACGTGAGCACCTCCATGGCCTTTGCCGTGGCCACCGACTTCGATACCAACACCTACGCCAGCACCAAAACCAGCATGGCCACTACCATTGGCACCACTGTAAGTGTGTAATCCGAAGCCAACGTCAAATTCTAATGAAGCAGAAACATGATCACAGTAGCTAGTAGCAACTTTGGAAACAACCTGTGTTTTCATTTGTGTTTCAATAGAAGACATAATGCTAGAAATCATGTCTTCAGTGACCTTGACTGGAAATTTATTGTGGCGTGCAACCAAACCAGAGGAAGCATCAGAAGAAGCCATTACACCGCTAGTCAAAGAAGCAGCGAGGAGAGTGAGAGTAGCGAATTGGATTTTCATTTTATTAAAAAAAAGGAAAGGACTTGGGTTAATAGGAAAAAGATGTAGTTGGAAGCTTTTGAAAAAAGAAGGCACTATTTATATAAAACGACACACTGTAGACATTTTAGTAACCTAAACAATCTGATAGTCGAGATCCCATTCATTCTATCTAGTAGAGTTTATTTGCCCTTTTTGCGAAACATATTTGGTTATGCGGTAGCATGCTAAATAGACCAAAAAAAGACAATGAATAACGAAAAAGATTGAGTATCCGCCTTGGTTTTGTGACACATGCTATTTTTTACTAGTTGGTTTCACTCATTTCAGACTGGCTTTCATGCATGGTAATTCAATAAATAAGAGATGAGTGGTCTTCAGTTGCACAAAAAAAATTCGTTCTCGTCCTTGCCAAAAGAGAAGATAATTTTTATCGGACTAATAGTTGTAGCGCGCGTAGATTCAGTTTGCGCTTTTACGATTGCTGCTTATAAATCTTTTTTTTTTTTTTTGTTTGAGACTGACTGACGTTTCAAACTGTTGCGTTCAATTTATTACAATAAAGTAATAATGTCAAGGAGACGGCAATGGTTGCTATACCCTGAGTTTGTATATTTATTACATTGCATTTAAGCAGTGCCACCGTTGTGTATCACGTATGTTTTCATTCGTATTTTTGTCATCAATGTTAGAGTCACCTTGGTATATTTCCCGAAAGAGACATTGTGTAAGCCAACTTTGCGTCGGTTTTATGAATTATACAAAACAATCAGGCTCCGCCAAGGGGTTATATTTAAACTACCGCGAGCTTCATTTTCTTAAAATAATACATCTTGTAATCATTGAAATGTATGACAAAGAATCCCATTTTTTTTTACAAGATATTTATTCGCACATAGTCTAAAATTCCGCTGTAAATTACAGGATAAAGCTAAAATTAATTAATCCATTGTTACTATTCTCTAAAATTAACTTGATTAATTACTTTCTTCTAAAATTAAGTCAGACTTATACAGACATTTGTGCTTCTCTATCGTACTTCATTTGATTCTTGTTTTTGCCAAGAGGCAAGTAAATTCACAAAATTTAACATATGAACATCCATATTCGCTATGGAGCCATTGTTTCTATGGTCAACAAAAAAAGTAATGTGAAATATTTATAGAATAAAATACAAACGTTTTAATTAATTCAATATAATATATAACTGACAGTCTAGTGTTACAATGATGAAAACATTAGGTGATTCATTAAAGAGTACATTCAGTATGAATATAGCCATTGTTAAAACAGATGTTAATGATGTCAACATTTAGCGATTAATAGGAGTGTTTTACTCCATTTCACCGCAAGATGAGCATAGAACTTTAGATCATTGGCTTTTTATCTTAAATATCAACTGCATTGTTACTAGAAGAAAGCTTTAATAATGTATAAAACTTTGCATAAAAGCAATTTAGTAAGCTAGAAATCAATATAAAGAAAGTAGCTTTAAGCTCTTGGCAACAGCTTCTCAAATGAGAACATCAAGGTACTGGTACTTCCAAGAAGTTTGCTTTTTAGTGCGAAAAAAAAGACTCTTTTATTATATAAAACGTGGCAGTGCTTTGGATAAAAAAGATACAAGATTCTATGATGGTTTGTGGTTTTATATCATCAATGCAGAACCGCATGTTAATGATGACCATGCTTGGCTAATTCAATAAGGAATAGAACAAGAAGTTTTTGTATGCTTCTTTTCTAGTTCACCAAAAAAAAAAGTAAAAGAATAGGTAAAACATTATAGTAAGAAACGAGATAAAGCATTTTCTTGGTCATTCTTTGCATCTAAATAAAGGTGAATTGTAACCTCTTTTTTCTCTTCAAGGCACTCAAAAGAGTTTTTATTTAGATGCAACCGTATTCAACCAAAAACATTTTAAATTTCCCTTCTTTTTGTAATAAATGATTTTATTCCTAAGGATTAAAAGAAGTCACGTATATGAGAGCGGCATGAACTGAGGAACAAAAAGTAGTGGATTGAACGTGCTAGTCAAGGTTTAATCTGCCACTTTGTTAAATGAACATAGTGCCTTCAGTATCAATTTACGACCTTCTAAAAATAGATAATAAAGCTTAAACTTAGTTAATAGTTTTATATAATCTTCAGATTCGCTTGAACCATTTCAACTACTGACCAACAACCAGGCCTCTTAAGAGTTGGTAGCCTGATTTATTTGAGATTTATTTTTTTAAAATCTGAATCTTTAAGTGTTCATGCAAGTATCAAAATCATCATGCTTATTCAAAACTAGATTTTTTATCTCCTTTAGGAATTTGAGCCACTTGTTTTATAACGGTCAAAAGAATTGTTGCTGTATATAGTTCTAAAAGCCAAGATAGGCAATAAACTGAAAATCCATACGACTAATTCTGGAAATATTATTAAAAGTATTCATTTAGAGAGAGATATATATCAACCTTGTTTATATATGATAGTTCCAGGCAAAGTTACTAAATAAACCAGCAGAAACGAATAAAGCTTAAAATTACGAATAAAAAATGTGGGATATCTCATCGCATTGGGAGTTCTTGTCGAGTAAATTGCGATCTTGAAACATTCATCATACTAAGAGGTTTTTGAATCAAGTTACAATGTGTTCAAGAAACCCAGCTTAGGAGTTTCTGATGCTTTATCTTGAAAACAGAAATAAACGATAAAAATAAACTCGAGTTGCAACTGAAAATACTATTAAGCCGCTTTCCCAGATAGTCAGGCAGTCCAGTAACTATCTTTGAATCAAGTGATCTGAAGCTGCAAAGGTATGCCCTACCATTTCTGTAAGATTTTTCAGGACTAAATGCGTTCAAACTCATCTTTACCCTCCAAGCGACTTGATCACACAACCAACATTTATTAGCAAGCTGTGATATTACAAGTATTATAAAGCTTACTTAATATTAATAACAAAACAGCATATGAGTATAGTCTTGCAGATCTACTTACTAACCTGAAAATTGATATAAAGTTACTAAAAAATATTTGGATGCTTCATTTTTATGCTCCAAAGCCAATTGATAAATGTAGGTAGTTTTACTTGCAAAGCTTTCACAGTAAATAAAGAACGTTTGGTAACAGTATTTTTTCCTTTTTTTTTATAAAAAAGAAAAGTGTCTTATTTAACCATGCCATTGCTACTTTATCATTTCAAAAATGAACAAGATCATAACTATGACAGTGGTAAATATGAAAGGCTCTTGTAGGAATTATACATTTACCTTGAACTATTATTAACTATTGTTTGATGCTTGATTTCACACAGCCAAAAAAAAAAGAGTTATTGATGATATAATCAGAATAGAAGAAAGAGTCTTTTACCACTTAATATATATGTTTGAAAGGTCAAAAAGAACAAGTTCCCCCTGTGATGGACATCATTCAAAGTTAGCTTATTTTTAATAAAACTTGCCAATTTGGATATAAAATGTTTCTTGTTAGCGATAGGTCTATATTATTCTAATATTGGGTTATATGTGTCAAAGTTTCATATAAAAATAATGCAGTAAGACCTGGCAAAAGCGAGGCTAAACATGATGATATACATTATAGAAAAGCCAATGAAAAGCAAGTATATATATTTATTCTCCGAACACTATTTTTAGAAAGTTATCCACTGACATTGGAGGAATTGCAAAGAGAAATGATAGATTGCAAAAAAAGACCTTTTTTTATAAATGAATCATTATGTACTGTTGGATGCACTGATCAGCGTAAAGGATAATAAGCTTTTATGAATTTTAATAATTTTAAACAGTCATAGTAATTTATGTTGTATGTTGGAGACTAATAAATTACCCAGAAGGATGTTGTACAACCTGCATTTCAGTCACTGGGAAAAAAAAAATCATGCAGTCTGATTCTCACGGGTTCACAATGAAACATACGATTACCAGTTTGAAGTGATTGCTGCAGTATTTCGATTTTAGGACTTTTTTTTTTCATCCCCTTTCTCCCCTTTCCCTCTTTCTCTTTTGCACCCCCTTTTTCTTTTTCTTTTTTAACCTCCTGAATTATTTAAACAACGATCTTTTTTATTACATGGCACACACACATCATAACTGAGAAAACCAGTTTTTTAAAGAATGATTCTTGAGCAGTAAAATTCGTGTAACAATTGCTCTTTAGCATTATAATCCCAGTATGACTTCCAAATAAAGCATCTTGTTTAGTAGCATGACGTTGAAAAAGACATTTGTTATTTTCTTTTTTTTTTTTCTTGTTTCATTCACTTTTTTTTTATTATTATTTCTGTATGGACGATTTTATTTGTTTAGCTATGGCCTCACATTATACAGAAGAACCTATATCAAACAATAGACAATTTAGACAGCCAACTACAAATCAAGCCAAAGTTCACATCCGAATTGTTCCCAGTATTGATAATCCCAGTCGTAGTTTAATATTTAATATTATTGAGAGAGACCTTGAAGCAGGACATGTCATCAAGATTGGTAGATTTACTGATAAATCTTCTTTAAAAAATCATATATCATTTAAAAGTAAAGTCGTCTCTCGATCTCACTGTGAAATTTGGTTAAATAATGATGGAAAGGTAAATTGGAGCATTTTTTTTTTGATTCACATGCTGACCCTGTTACAATAGGTGCAATTAAAAGATACGAAATCTTCTTCTGGTACATTTGTTAACCATGTGAGATTAAGCCCAGCAAACCAAGAGAGTAGAGCAGCAGAGATAAGGGATGGTGATTTAATACAACTTGGTGTTGATTATCAAGGAGGGTATGAAGAAATCTATCGTTCGGTCAAGATGCGATTCGAAATCAATCGTCAATCACAAACCAAGCAAAGTTCGTATTCGATATCAGCCTTTAATAATTTACGTAACATTACAAGTAACAAACAACAGCTGACAACATCATCTGATGTTGAAGAGTGCTGTATTTGTTTGTATGCCCTGGCTCCATTTCAAGCACTCTTTGTTGCTCCCTGCTCCCACACGTATCACTTTAAATGTATTCGTCCGTTATTTGACAGTTATCCGGGATTTCAGTGTCCTGTCTGTCGTACATATTCTGACTTGGAAGCAAGTGTCGCTATGGAAACAGAAGAAGTGATTGAAAAATTTGGCTTGAAAAGTTCACATGATAATCATCATTTATCCTCAGAAGAAGAATCGGAAGACGAAATATTACACCCACTGCCATCTCAAGTCATCCTGAGTGATCCACCACTGTCAACCACCCTGGTCGCTTGTACAAATAGTCTGTCAGGTATCATGCCACAATCAGCTGCAAGTGACGTAGAAGGTAAGAGAGTGATGATGCAAAATGAAAATTTTGGTTTTTAGTATTAAAATAGTAATTATATCAGATGTAGAAGATCATCATCAGGTTAATCCAAGCACAAGTGTCTCTGCGGAACAAAAACAAAAAGCATCAAAATATAATGGAAACTTTGTTGAAAAAATCAAGATGGCCTTCTTAAATGAAAGGCGTAAATCGACGTTTAGTAAAAAACGTATGAACAGTAACGGAACAAGTAGCAGTAGCAGTGATGAACTAGATAGATCCGATACTTTTTTTGATTTATCTAATCACCCTCTCACTCATACCCTCTCTCGTCAGTCAACTCATAACAATAATCTTGCTGGTATTGCTGAAGAGATCACATCAAACCTCTCACACTAATTAAAAGCTATTACTCTAATATTTCTATCTCATAACCGGAGTATAAAATAAAAACTTGTACCTATTTCAAAAATTAGAGATGCCCCTGCCACACACATGCTTCTTTTTTTTTATTAACCAAAGCAAATGACAGACTTGATTGAGTTGATGAATAAACTCCAAACCGTAGCTGCCTCGGTTGGAGCAGAAAATTCTCTTGATTTACCACTGATCATCGTTGTCGGTTCCCAATCTTCTGGTAAATCCTCTGTCTTGGAAACATTTGTTCAACGCGACTTTTTACCGCGAGGAAGTGGCATCGTCACCCGAAGACCACTTGTGCTTCAACTAGTAACGCTTCAACAACCTTCTGCTTTGGAATATGGTGAGTTTTTGCACATCAAGGATAAAAAATTTTATGAATTCAGCGAGATCCGTCAAGAGATTGAACGCGAAACAAGTCGTTTGGCAGGTGCGAACAAGGGTATCTCAAAAATGCCTATTCATCTTCGAATCTATTCGCCCAAAGTACTCAACTTGACCCTTGTGGATTTACCTGGTTTGACAAAGGTTAGAAACCAAAAAAAGGGGAGTGTTACAGAAATGCTTACTACTATTTTTTTTTATTAAATAGATCCCTATTGGTATGCCTACATCCATTTCATTTGTTGACATATATAACATGTTATTTTCATTTAGGTGATCAACCAATAGATATAGAAAAGCAAATCCGTAGTTTAGTAATGGATTATACTTCCAATCCAAACAGTATCATCCTGGCTGTATCACCCGCTAATGCAGATTTAGTCAATTCGGATAGTTTGAAGATTGCTCGACAAGTGGATCCAGAGGGTAAAAGGACAATTGGTGTATTGACAAAGCTGGACTTGATGGATGCAGGCACAAATGCATTGGATATTCTATCAGGAAAGTCATATCCTCTCAAGCTGGGGTTTATTGGCGTTGTTAATCGAAGCCAACAGGACATCTTGACAAACAAACCCATGTCCTTGGCACTTGAAGCTGAAGATCAGTTCTTTATGCAACATCCAGCTTATCGTAGCATTTCTTCTCGATGTGGGACACGCTACTTGAATAAACAGTTGAATAAGGTACTTAAAAAGAAAGAAAAGAAGAAAGAGAGAGAGAGAGAACTTAAGGATTTTTGACATGTGTTAGATCTTATTAATACACATTAAAGAGAAACTACCTGAACTCAGAACTAGACTAGGATCACTCATCAGTCAAAAACAACAAGAATTGGCACAATATGGAGAGTCGAGTAGAGCAACAGAACCTATTGAAAGGGGCCCACTTGTTCTTAGATTATTAACCAAATTTGCTAATGATTTTATCGCTGCCATTGATGGAACATTACCAGAGATGTCTACCAAAGAATTGTAATAGAAATATATATTCACAATTGATGAGCTAACCTTTCTTCTTTGATAGGTGTGGTGGTGCACGCATCTACCACATCTTCAACAATATATTTAAGCAAGCCTTAGACGTTATACCCCCCTGTTCCAATCTAAGTGATCATGATATCCGCACTGCTATTCGAAACTCAACTGGCCCTCGTCCATCACTTTTTGTACCTGAACTAGCTTTTGATTTATTAGTAAGACCTCAAATTAAGTTATTGGAAGTCCCTAGTTTAAAATGTGTAGAAATGGTCTATGAAGAGTTGATGAAACTTTGTCATCAGTCAGACACAATAGTAATATACTTTTTCTTTTCTACACGTGCATTGCTAATACGTCCATGTAGGAGCTGTTAAGATACCCACGACTTCACCAGAAATTATCAGAAGTTGTTTCAGAATTATTAAGAGAAAGATTGGGACCCACAGTGACTTATATCGAAAGTTTGATTGCTATTGAAAGAGCCTATATCAACACAAACCACCCTGATTTCCTAGGAGCAGCCGGAGCCATGGCCAACTTGGAGCAGGAGGCGAGAAAAAAGAAAAAATCAGAAGCCCTGAGACGTAAACAATTTGTGGAAATGAAGCAAAAAGCTGAATTAGCCAATGAAACATCAAGACAGCAACAAGAAACTGCCACAAAAGAATCCTTGCTAAGTTATTTTTTTGGTGGAGCAAATAATGATGAAAAATCGACAGTGGGATTGCAAGAGATGATGACAAAAGCTCAATATGCACCGTTCATGTCTGTGAACAGCTTGATGCAAAATGAAATGATTAAAAAATTGGAACAAACTTCATTGGATGATGAAGTGGCAACTGATAGAGAAGAATTAGAAACACAATTGATCCGTAAGACTTGAAACATCTGTGATTTACTTGTACTTATTTTGTTTTCTCAGGTACTTTAATCACGAGCTATTTTAATATCGTCAGAAAGAATATCCAGGACTTGGTTCCTAAATCCATTATGCATCTATTGGTCAACCATTCTCGGGAATCGGTACAAAATAGACTTGTTTCAGCCTTATACAAAGAAGATAAATTTAATGAGTTATTACAAGAAGATGAAACAATCGCAAACGAAAGAGAAAAATGTAAAGATATGTTAAATATGTACAAACAAGCGTTTGAACTTATTAAGAATTCAATGTAATAATAATTAAGCCTAAAGAAATAAAATAGCACTGAAATTATTGTATTCCTCTTTATTTTACTAACAGTCGCAATACATGACTCCAAAGAAAACGGTTGCCATCTGCACACGCAAGCTACAGTTGACATGCACTCAATCCTATTCGGTACATGATGCACTGTAGGCAGCTTGTTTCGAGTATCGCGTTACGATCAAAGCCACACCAACAAAAGGAAATCTTATTTAGATAAAGCATTTGGCAGAATTGATGAAAAGGCCTTACTTGTAAAGAAATCAGATGATGTCTTGGCTGATGGGAGGATGAACCTGGCTGTCCGCTGTCTCAAGGATTTACCAGCTGCTTTATCTTCTACTACACAGTTGGGTGCTATCGTGGAAGGCAAATATCCTGGTGACGCATTTGTTTTGAATGGAAATAATGAGGAGAACATTAAAGACTTTAATAACGGGGGCTGTGATTGGCACAGGCTCACAAAGAAGAGTTGCTCAATTAAAGCAAGGATAGCCTCATTTGGAATTTGCTGACCTGGCAACTACAAAAGGAAAACTTATTTTATTGTGAAGTTAATAACTATATAAAACAGAGAGACAGTATATAGGATTTAAAGAATTGGAAGTCTGAAAAATTAAATCTCAATTTGTTAGCAATACTTCCTTTGCTGGCTTCAATGATAAAAACGAACTCTTTAGTGATATTATATTGGCTGAATTCAATTGACTGTATCTCGCACAGACTATCTCCTTCAGACTATGTGCCATATCTCAAGGCGCACGAGGTACCGAATACAGAGAAAGTGATTATGAAACGTTGGTTTTTATAATGTTGTAGAACAGAGTCTGATCATAACGTTGAATAATCACAACTAAAAGAAGTATATTAAAATTGATAAAGATAATAACTTAAACTTTTATTAAATAAAATATACTGTTCTTCCTTTATCATTAAGACACAAGTATCATTTCCTTGATACGCGTATTAAAAGGTGGTTATAATGTCCGTATTGATGTCAATACAACTTACAAGATGATACTTTTTGATCACACGGTACAGTGACTAGCATAGATGAGTAACAGGCAGTAGAGTACCAAATGCAGGCAAATCTTGAAGGCGCTCACCTAAAGCAGCCAAAGGAAGCGTTGGCAGAGCAATTGAGTCGATTGGCTGTAAACAAGCTATTGGAGAAGAAAGCAAAAAGAAATTTAGCCAAGTTGGGGCATGAATAACATGTTTTGGTTTGTTGTAATAAAAAATTAGGAGAGCTTTACAAGCAACCATTCCCCCCCTCCTTTTTTTTTTTTCTTATTTTAAAAGCAAGCCAATGGTATAAACGGGACCTTGATGAAGTGTTTTATGTATAAAAATATGAAAAAAGAAGAATTAACGAGACCGAACAATAGTTCTCAATTCGAATACTTTTATTAAAGAAAGATTTCAAGGCTATTCATATTCGTTGAGCAAGACTTGAGATTAGATGACAAAAGATAGCTACGACCGATATGATTTGACGTAAGAAAAATATTTTAAACTGATGTTAATAATCAACTGTTGGGATGAAAGCGAAACTTGGCTGTTCAGGGCAGTGACAATTATCAGGATCTGTTCTTATTCAAACTCATCTGTAAAGATTTAATCCAGAATGATAAGACTATATCTTATTGATATGTCAAAACATGACACTCAAAAAGTATTCTTTTGGTTTTATTGCTACTTTGATAATTACCTTACCAGAACATAACATCCTAAACTATCCTTGGCTATCCTAAACTACCATAGACTATCCTAGACTATCAAATCCATTACAATTATTTATTTATTAATTATGATAAAGTTGGATATGACAGGACCTCTTGCGGTTCTTGGATTGGGAAAATAACTGTTGGATATTTGCCATTGGCAAGGTTGGAGCACAGCGATGCTTGATGGTCTCCGGGTGTGCTGCACGAACACAGACGCGTTCAAAGATATCCAAAACTTTGAGAACATCAGAAACCTTGTAAACTAAACCAGGCAAGTTGTTGATGCTGTCTGGAATTTTGATAGTTGCCAGAGGAATCATGGTGTATATGCTTTGGGCGGGTAACGTCAGTAGATAAAACACAACAGTTCGTCCAATGATTTGTATGGCCAAAATTCCTTCAAACAACTGGCTGTCAAGAGCGTCCTTGCTAAACCTGGCTACCTTGATCAGATTCTTGCAAATAATAAAGTGATCGTTGCTATACATGGCAGATTTGGCTTCACCATAGACCAGGGTGGTTGCCCAATTGACGCCTAAAGACTTGGTAATACTTAGGTCTGGCCGGGAGCTTGATGCTTCCTTAGTCTTAGCCTCTAAGGTGGTTTCGTCCAGCCAGCGGAAGTAGATACTATTGTCTGGATCATCAAATAGACCAGCCAAAAAAAGATCAATGTAGCGAGAGCAAAGCTCCATCTCGTTCACGTTTTCTTCGATAGCCACAAGAGGTAAATTTGAAACCAAGTTGCCGATCGCTTTGGCAATTTTCTTTTCCATGGTAGGTAGAGCCAGAGATTTAAAGCTGGTCTCAGCCTCATCCCGGCCAATCTGTTTGTTGATAAACCGATCAAGGATGCTACTGAATTGTGTGGTTGTCACGAGAGGGATGGGTTCGCCCTTGATGCCGTATGCTTGCTGGATATACTCATCGATCATACGCCACTGATCGTAATCAAAATGTGGTTTCACCTCTTCCGGGTATTTATTTCCATCAAGGAGCAGCACTGAAGCGGATGATAGTATCAGTAGCAGATTGCCTTCTAATGAGAGCTTCCATTTGTTTGCTTTGAGCGACATTTTCATGTTGTGAAATGCTGCTGACACATCAAGGCTGTTGATCGCCAAATGCTCGCCCAGCGGCTGATCAAGGTTTACCCCATCGAAGCAAATGGCTTCATCAGACTGTCGTTTTTCTTTCGTCGTGCTTAATCCTGAGATGGATTGGTTGACGCCCACTGATCCGCCTAGCAGTGTGCTGCTGCTACTTTGATCGTGCTCACGCTGCTGTTTAGGGAGATGCTCATGGTGGCTAACCTCAAAATGCGTTTTCATAGCAATCAGTTCGGCACAATGATGCTAGCAAATTGAGCAACCAAAATGAATTGTAACAGTCAGATTTGAAGAAGTAGAGGAATCATTGTGGTATAGGTACGAATTATTATTACGCAATCGTGCCTTGGTGATGCGGCTAGGAAAATCAAACTCATGTGCCTGTGCAAGATGGCGTCGAAGGTTTTGTGGTGTTCTGTGTTTAGGTAGACATAATAAAATAATAAATTATGCTATAAACCAAACATCTCCAACACTAGCATAGTTGAATCATAAAGATCTGATGATGAATTATGTGATATTGGTGTGTAGTTTGTAGTCGATTGAAAGTAATATAAGATAAAAAAGGGAACTTGACAATCGATGAAACTCTTGAACCTCTTTATTGAGTTAAGACAGGAGAGAGTATGATATTTGGTACTTATAATATAGAAACAGTAAGAAGTCAATAGCTGACAACTTTTATTAAGTAAGAAAAAGGAGAAAAACTAACAACTTAGAATGAACACTAGATTATATCGTCTGACTATTAATTGTGTAATCTGACGTAGGCTGGACTGAGATCAATAATAAAGACATCATTAATGACCAAACACGACACTCATCAATGCAATTTAAAAGAAATGCTTTATGTTCTTCCCCAAGAATATGACCCCGACCTGATTTTTTCTTTTTCTCGAAGATGCTTTTAGGGTCTTCGTAATAACGTTTAACCCATCTATGCGCTGCCCAGATATGAATACACAATTGTCTTGCAGCAGCAGAAGTATTCAGGCAATTACTGAGAATAAATGAAAAAATCTAGTTTGGTCTTCATCAGAGTAAACTGTATAGCGTCGCTTATTGCATACCTCCATATCAACATCTTCAATACTCCTTTCATCTGCAACTGGATGTACTACAGGATTAAAAGGTCTTTCTGGAGGTTTATTCATTAGGAATTGAGTACGAGAACTTTTTGTGTCAATAGCGAATAGCTCTTTGTCAACAACATGTCCCTGTCCCATCTTCGTAAAGAAATTGCATACTCATTCTGTAAAATAAAGTGTAAATAGGAAACAGAAAACAATAAGTTTGCATAAAACCTTTTTCCTTTTTTTATGCAAAGAAATTCATTGGATTATTTACTAAGCGACAAGTAAAAATAAACGATGTGTTCGTGACACGGGAACACGATTTTATTTCTGGATCAACCGTCATCGTTGTTGAACACAAAGGTTTTTTGCACGACATCCAATTCAAAAACAGAGACTTTACTTTTTGACTGCATGCATTACAACAATGTATGCAGTGTACTGTTCACAAGAAAGTGAACAAAATCCTATTTTGTATAATGACAGCTCTAAACAGCCAAAATAAAATAAAAGTCAGGCCATTTTTTGAAATTGAGTGTGAAGCTAAGGAATACAGCATACATTAGTAATTGCTATGACAAATAATAATACTATTCTATCTTTAATCAAGCACAACTACATCAACAAGCTATTCTCCATTCAATCGCAGAATTAAACAGGTCGAATCGATGCTTGATGATTTATGAACCATTACAAGCTGAGACTACCAATGATCAAATATGAAGAGTTGCGACAAAAAGCTATTTATTAAAATAAATAAAAAAAAAAAGTATGTTTGCAAACTATTTAGCTTCGATTGTAAGTCAAAGTAGAGGAAGCAACAAAGGTAGCCGTGTAACTCCTTGGAGTTGAATTGGTTCTTGCCGGACTGTTTCCCTATTTTTAAGGTTATAAACAAAGGCGTGCTTGTATAACGATGGGCTTACGTTGGACGAAAAACTTAACAAGACCGTATGATTTCCTCTCAAGAGTGATTCAAACTTTGAGCTCGTCTAAAAAGAAAAATGTTGGTATGCATTACCACGTGTAAATGTACTCCGGTCTTTACCACAACAAAAGAAACTGGAAAACCAGCACTGTTACACTCAGATTTTACAGCAATAATATCGTCTGCCACCATCGCTTTTAGCAATCGATCGACATCTATCTTTGATATAGATTTACCAGCACCATATCCTTGCAATTGATCATATTGATGTTCTATAATACGTTTCAATTTAGATCCTCTAAACACATCACCTAATTGAGACAAAGTAATGCGATCAGGATGAATTTGCTGTAGTAAGCGTGCCATTTGCTGAGCCTCGGTTGACATGTTCTTGAGAAAACTAGTCGAGTGCTGATTGGCTACACAGTTATCACACATCTTTTGGCAGTGAGCGGGATTAAATCTTTCACCAAAGTAACTCAAGATCTGTTTTCGCCGGCAGTCAGCTTTATTATCACAGTATCGCATCATCGTGTTCAGGTTATCTCTCTGCCGCTGCTTTTGTTGCCAGCTACCTTCACCTTGATCAATCAAAAAGTTGTGTGTACGCATATCTGAGAAAGAATAATAGAGACGGCAAATGGCTGGAAGTCCGTCGCGTCCAGCACGACCTGTTTCCTGGTAATAACCTTCAAGAGAGGAGGGCATCGAAAAGTGCACAACATAGCGAACATCTGGTTTATCAATTCCCATACCAAACGCGATCGTAGCTACAATCACACGTATTTTGCCTGTTTGCCATTCACTTTGTACTTCACTACGTTCACTTGATGTCATCTTTCCATGGTAGTGCTTTGTAGATACACCATAGGTAGTTCTTAGAGCCTCGGCAACTTGTTCACAATCCTTTCTAGAGATACAATAAATGATACCAGATTCAGTATAATGCTGCTTGATGAACTCATTGATATCGGCTAAATGATTGCGCTTGCCTTTTCTTTCTATTATTTCATATCTGTCATAATCATTTCTGTTAGAGAATACAATGACTATTCCTCTTGTTTAAACTTACACTAAATTTCTTCTATTGAAACTTTGTTTTAATATCTTACAATTTTTCATACTCAAATTATGTATCACATCCTTTTGTACAGCATCATTTGCAGTAGCAGTTAGTGCCATGATGGGCACATTTGGATATATGTTTCGCAGTGATCCCAACTGTTTATAATCAGGTCTAAAGTCATGTCCCCACTGTGAGACACAGTGGGCTTCGTCAATCACAAATCTTGCTAATTTATTTCGTCGATGCAGACTGTCCATGACGTTTCTCAACTGATCTGATTTGCTCATCAATTCGGGGGTAATGTAGAGCAGTTGAAGTGTAGGTGTGTCTTGATAGAGATTGTTATAAATCCATTTCTTTTGCTCTGCGGTAACCGAACTATTCAACATACCAGCCGCAATGCCTCTTCCCTTGACCAACTGTTCGACCTGATCTTGCATTAACGACAGGAGCGGAGAAACAACAAAGGTGACACCTTGCGTCTTGTATCTTTGAATAATCGCTGGTAATTGATAACATAAACTTTTACCACCTCCTGTTGGCATCAACACAAAAACATCATCGCCATTCAAGGTTGTATTGATCGCCTCTAGTTGATTTGGTCTAAATTCAGACAACTTGAAATTTTGAGTAAGCGCCTTTTTAACATCTCGAGACCAAGGAAATGTGGGTTCAGTCACAGGTGCTGGGACAGGTGTATTGATGGTTGGTATAAGGGGTATATGCGGCTTGACTGGATTCCTGAAAAAAGGGGATGTGACTTGATTCTCTGTTTGTTCTGTCAATAAAGCTGATTCTGTGGTTGTTGCAAGTGTATTACTACTACTATTAATTGATGGGTTATTTTTGTATGCTGATAGTTTCTGTTCGAATTGTTCAATTTTTTGAACTAATTCTCTTCTTTCTTTCATAAGTGCATCTTGTTCTGCTTTAGACAAACTGCCCATTCCATCAAGAATGAGATTACTTATCTGATTACGCTTATCTTCCAATGTTTTCAATTCGGCCGTTATAAGCTGTTCGTTTTCTTCTGGTGGTGTTTCTTCTTCTACTAATCCAAAATCATCATCAAAGTCAATAGGACCTTGTTCGATTGACATGACATCTTCGCTAAAACTACTATTCTGCTTCGAGTCTAATTTGGGCCGTTTAGTCTGACTATCTGTGAGATCAATGTATTCAGTATCTTCTGCTTCTCGCTTTGATCCAGAGTTTATTCTTCCAAGTCCAGTAGGTTCAGGACTATTATATACTTTTTGTCCAGATTTATTAAAGGAAGTTGAATAGGTAAAATTAGGTGGTTGATACTCTAGAGTATTCTTATTATTGTTGCTACTATTTGTTTCTAATGCTATAATGATATTGATATATATATATGGGCATTATTTGATATGTACGTCTATTGTGTACCTTGTATTCTGGTAATTTGCCTTTGTTCTATGACAGCTTTGTATTTCTTTATATATCCTGTGACGATTTTTGGTTTTATCGAGTTATTAAACCATTCTAGTTGTTCTTTGTAATTAGTTCTTGTCATTATTCATTATTTGTTGTCCTCAGTAATTAAATTATGAAAAAAAAAAAAGTTACTACGTATTTTTTTTTTTTTTTGAACTTTCTGCTACCTTTTTGGCGTTAAATATTTTTGAAACCCAGGTAAAGGTCACTTATTCCAAGCTCAGTTAAACACGAAAAATAAACATTTTTTCTTTTACATACTGTATACATATAATGGAAATCACTAATGGGCCATTCTTTACTACATCAACTGGTCTTATAGACAGTATTGACAGTATGTGAATCATATAAAAATGACTTGCTTTTATGACATTGGAAACAAAAAATAGAAAAGCTCATGGTTGTATTAAGAGATGGACGTAAACTGATTGGTACTTTGAGATCTTTTGATCAGTTTGGTAATATAGAAGAAAAAGAAAACAGCATCTTTCTTGAAAAGACAAGAATAATAATCTAGTAAAACAGCTAATTTAGTGTTGCAAGATACTATTGAACGTATTTATGTTGGACAGTGTTATGGTGATATTCCAAGAGGTATATTCTTAATTCGTGGTGAGAATGTTGTTTTACTTGGCGAAATTGTAAACGAATGCAATAAACATAAAGCAAAGTGGTATTAACTGTCTGATTTAGGATTTGGATAAAGAAGATCAAATCAATTTAAGGCAAGTACCAGTAGAAGAAATATTAGCTGCCCAAAGAGAAGAAATAGAAGCAAAAGAAAAGGTTGAGAAGATTAAAAGCAGAATATTACATAATCAAGGATTTTGTGTGGATACAAGTCAAAATGATCTTTATTAGAAAATACGATA
Organism: Rhizopus delemar RA 99-880; assembly: GCF_000149305.1. Lineage (NCBI taxonomy): Eukaryota > Fungi > Mucoromycota > Mucoromycetes > Mucorales > Rhizopodaceae > Rhizopus > Rhizopus delemar. Next base: position 367,326 of record NW_027137829.1, read on the forward strand.
GGGTTGTATGTGTGTAAATATTAAAAAGATGGGTTTTTTTTTTTTTTTTTTTTTTTTTTTTTTATTATTATTATTATTATTATTTGTAGACCAAGTGATTTATCTGTATTTTATACTTCTTTATCAGGGATTTCTGATTGGAAATTTTCTCCATTTACCAATGGTCCTCTTTATTTTTTTTTTTTCTTTATCCCATTGAATCGCCGCCCTTTCCTCCTCTTCCTCAAGGATAAAAAGCGTCTTGTTCTTTCTTTTTCTCTTTTTTTCATATAAAAGATGAAAGTAGAAGATTTATTAGAGTCAATAGAAGAATGTACAATAAATTCATTTGTTAATAAGAAAAGACAAAAGGAACCAGTAGACAAGATGTTGGATAAATTAGATGAACTTTTAGAATTATCCACACATATTTACTTGGATCTTAATTTCCCTGAAGAACAAGAAGAACATTGTGTTGTCAGTTTTAATGATATAAGGAAAGCCAGTGAGATGACCAGTTCAATATTACTAAAGCTTGTATCTTGTGAAATTATGTTTAATGACGAACAAGACGATGAACGTATAGAAAGAGCTTCTAGATTATTGGCTCATATGTCTGGTCGTGGAGGTAATAGAAAAAAAAAATTTTTTTTTCTTTGGTTAATTTGATTTGTTTATTTACAGCTGCGGGGTCGATCACTCGCACATGGCACATTCCGTTCCTGAATTCAGATGGAGAAAAAAAGGAAATGAGGTTACAGTTACATGAACCTTGTTATATAGGAAATGATATTGGATTTAAAACATGGGGAGCTGCTCCTTTGTTAGCAAAGTAAGCATAATAAGTAAAGCAATAATGCAATATAATAACTTGTTGATTAGAAAATTATTACAAGAAAATTTAATACCTCATCTACCTGAATGTAAAGTACTTGAATTAGGTGCAGGTACTGGCATGGTTGGTTTAGTATGCGATCAGTTAGGTGCTACTAGTGTACATATGACAGATTATCATCCAAGAGTATTAGAAAATGTAGCTTATAACATTCGATTGAATCACTCTCAAGCCACTACATCCAAACTTGATTTTATTGAAATAGCCCATAGTGACGATGAGCAAGAACAATACGATATTGTGATTGCAAGTGATTTGCTTTATGAAATTGAACATGCACAATATCTTCCAGTGGCTGTTGACAAATTAACAAAGAATGAGTTTTATTTCATGATACCTTTAAGAGATACACATTGGAAAGAAGTTGAATGCTTTCAAGAAAAGATGAGATTATTTGATTTTACATTAGTTGATATGCAAGATATTCAAGTAGAAGAAGAATTAGAAGGCTTGATTTACTATCGCTATTATTATTACAAACGACAGTCGTCATAATAAATCATATATAATTGTTGTTTAATTATTTCTTTATTTTCTTTCTTATCTTTTAATGCCTAAAACGCCTCCTCTTCTATTACCAACCAATTGGTCTTTGGACGATAATGCTTATAATGATGTTCATAAGCCTATTGAAGAAGAAAGTAGTGAAGGCAATAATGAAAATGATTATATGCTTTTGAAACAAGGCGAAGAGAGTGATTTTATACAACAACAAAGTCAAATACATAGTGCTACATTATTTCAAAAAGCCGATACTCAACAACACCAACAACAAGAAGAGGAAGAAGAGCATAGTTGGGAAGAGACTATACAAGAACTCCAATCAGAATTTCAATCTTATATGGAAGAGTATAAACAAATCAAAAAGTAATACTTGATTCTATTTGTACACTAAATAACTCTTTTTTTTTCTTTGTATAGAGATTTGGATATGAAGAAGAAAGCGCTGTATCTAGAAATTATAGAGCGTAAAGAATACCTTGAACGAAGAGGTGCAGACATTTATCAAAAATGGGATGTATTAAAAGAATTTATATAAAAAAAAATAAAATCTTTTCTCGTCTTTCTTTCTCTCCTTCTAATGTACTTTCTTTTAAATATTCTTTTCGTTTAATTACAATGAGATTGAATCAGCATAAGGTAAGCTGTAGAGATCACCAAGTGCGACAACAGTAGCCTTACTCTTTAATAATTTCTCAGTAACCTACAAAATAATCCATTGAGTAAATCATTCTTTTTCTTTTTTCCATTCTTTTTACCTTGGCAACATCAGAGGCTGAGACCTTTTCAAGGGCTGCAACAGCATCAGCAGCACTGTATTTACTACCACGGAAAGCCTATGTTTAATAGATTAATAAACGCAATTGCATCTTGGTTCTTTTATATGTCCGTACCTGAGCACCAAGGGTTTGAAGACGATCGAGACGGGTTTCAAAACTAGCAGTAGCAGCAAACTTGGCTTGAGCAACACCTCTTGCAAAGTCTTCGTTAGACAAGTTCTTGGCAGCCTTCAATTGTTCAGCGGCAGCGGCAACAGCAACGCCAGTTTGAGCACCAGAGATTTGAACACCAAAGAGACCAGCATCAGAGTAACCAATGTTGAAGGCCTTGATGTGAGCATTGAGCTTGGAGGCAGCTTGGGCCAAGAGGCCGCTACCAACAGTGTGCTTAATGTTCAATTCACCACCAAGAGCATGACGGAGGACTTGAAGAGCAGCAAATTCAGTAGAGTTAGCAGCGGCACCTTCAAAGGCAAGAACATATTCGTTGCTGTGTCCTTCTAAACGGGCTTCACCACCAAAATATTGGCTACCACTTAATTGACCACTGGAACCAGTAGAGAGGTTCAAGAATTGTTCGGCCAAGTTGACAAGTTGTTCGTGTTCAATGCCGGTACCAACAAGGGCAACATTGCCTTGAGTGAATTGTTGTTGAGCAAAGGCCTTGACGGTGGCATTGCTGATTTGGTTGCTGGCCTTGGCAAAAACAGAGTTACCGAGACCGGTACGGAAGGCGAGTTGGTGAGCAGCTTCAAAAGCACTGATTTCAGAATTGGCAAAAGCATTGACAGATTCAGAAGCAGTTTGACTTTTAACATCGAGAAATTCATGTTCCTGATACTTTTGCTTGGTGATAACGTCGCTCAAAATTTCAGCAAATAATTCACTGTACAGAATAAGTTCATTTTTCTTTACTACATGGTTTGTACTTACGCATCACCCTTCAAGAATTCAGCAGCATACACAAGAGATTCACGGGAAAGATCAGCAGATAAGACACCACCAGCGAGTTCAGCTTCACGGACAACACGGAAAGAAGTACGGTTAGCATTATTCTATTAAAAGGTTGAGTTGCCTTGAAAGCTATTTTTGTTCATTCTTTACTCTGAATCCATAGTTCTTTAAAAAGTGAGAAACACCAACATTCTTTCCAGATTCAACTCTAGTGCCGCCATTGACAACGACGGCCAAGGAGGCAGTTTGACCAGGTTCTTGACTGGAAGCAACCTTGACACCGTTAGAAGCAGAAGAAACTTGAATGGCATTGGTAGTAGCGGCAGTGGCGTAAGTAGCCTTTGAAACAGTGTTAATAATGGCTTTGCGAGTTGTGGCCAACATAATTAAGAAGAGTTGGGGGTGTTGTTGCGGAAGAGAAAAAAAAATTGACTAGGGCCTCCTCTCACTCTCTCAATCACTTTATTTTTTGGCGGTTGCTGCACACAACCCAGAATGGCTGGGAGAGAAATTTACGTCATCAGCTGAGAATGAATAATAAAAGATGTCGACTATAACAAGGCGAGTATAAGGCTCTTTTCTTATGTCACTTGTAAATCAAAGCTTGTTTCGACTACAATTCAAGCAGAAGGCTCTTTGGACTTTATCTCCCAACCTCATGAAAGAAAGGGTAGGAATAAAATGACATTTAATTTTTCTAACTGTGTTTTAAATGATATGTCAATGCAATTTACAAGAAAAAAAATGAAGACGCAAAGACGTTTAACATTTTTTGATTCAAAGAAATACATTGAATAGAAAAAAAGGAAATGAAAAGAGAAAACGAACATAGAAAGGATAAATGTTATGAACGAATGTTTATTATCGAAATAGAAAAAATAGTTTATTCGATTAGTCTGATCTCATTTCATGGCAGATAAACATTGATAAAAGCACAGATGAAGAAATCTTTTTTATTGGATTTTTCATTGTTCATCTTTTCACATGTTAGTGTCACAATATCAAGCATTATTATTTTTTAATCCAACATTGAGCTTTTTTTTTGCATTTTTTTCCTTTTTTTTTCCTTTTTTTTTTTTTTTTTTTTTTTTTTTTTTTTTTCCCTTTTTTTTTTTTTTTTTCCCAACCAAAATGAGTTTAGAAGACCAAACCAGGAAGGAAAGAGAAGAAGAGAAAGTGGCGTTGTTAGCAGGCGAATCAAGTAAAAAGAAGTGGAAAAATTGGTGGGTTAGGACAGTGACTACGTTAATGATGATTGGCGCTTTCTTTATGATACTTACCTCTGGTCATATTTGGGTTATTTTGATGGTAATTGTTATTTCAACTATTGTATATAATGAAGTACTTCAAATAGCTGAAGGGCCTGCAAAAGATAATAGCTTTAAATGGTTTAAAACGATGAGCTGGTAAAGAATAAGAAAAAGATGATGAATGGAATATAAACGATACATGATTGTAGGTATTTCTTGGTGACAACAACTTATTATTTATATGGAGAATCAATCATATATTATTTTCAATCTATTGTATTAGTGGATTCAGTACTTTTACCATTTGCCATTCATCACAGATTCATTAGCTTTATTTTATATGTCATTGGTAATAACGCATTGTATGTGGATTGTATGACTAAAATTCCACATAGGCTTTGTATTCTTTGTGACCAATTTAAGAAAAGGGCTTTATAAACGCCAATTCCGTCAATTTGGTTGGATGCATATGGCTTTGCTGCTTATTGTATTTCAAAGTCACTTTATAGTCAATAATATCTTGGAAGGTTTAATTTGGTTTTTTATCCCTACTTCACTCGTCATTACCAACGATATCTTTGCTTATATTTGTGGATTCTTTTGGGGCAGACATCAATTGATCCAGTTGAGTCCTAAAAAGACAGTGGAAGGATTTGTTGGAGCATGGATTTGTACACTTGTATTTGGATTTTTAGCCTCTTCTTTGTTAATGCGATTTAATTATATGATTTGTCCAGTGAAGGTAAGATGGTGATAATAGGAAAAGACAGAGTAGCTTATATAATCTATAAAGGATTTATCCATGTCTGCTTGGTCTGATATCAATTGTGATCCTGTAAATCCCGTATTTACAGCCGTTCCTTGGAATTTACCTGAAACTATAATTTCCTTTATAAAAACTTTGGTAAGCAAAAGAGAAAAAGAGACATTGACAATAACAACTCATTTATTTAAAGTTTCACAAGCAAATAACTACAGTTTGGATTGCACCTGTTCAGATTCATTCATTGGTCATGGCCTGCTTTGCCTCATTGATTGCTCCATTTGGTGGTTTTTTTGCAAGTGGTGTTAAGCGTGCATTTAATGTAAAAGATTTTGGACATAGTATTCCTGGTCATGGCGGTATGACGGATCGCATGGATTGCCAATTCTTGATGGGATTTTTTGCTCATATTTATTATCAAAGCTTTATTAAGGTAAGCTATATTTGTGAGATACAAATGTACATGTACACTAAAAACATCAATAGACAAATCATTTAAATGTCGGTACCATTCTTGCCTCTGCTATCAACAACTTGACTCTACATGAGCAACTAGAATTATTGGAGCGCATTTTAACTTACTTTATTAATCAAGGTATCATGGATCCTTCTGTATTGAAAAAGTGCGGTTCAAGTGCTTTGACTGAACATAGTAGACAATTATTGGAACATCATTTATAATCATAACCTCTTTTTTTTTTTTTTTTTTTTTTTTTTTTTATTATGCACACACTCACACTCACACTTATACAATAATAATAAATATATACACACATATACGCATTAAAGAAGATATACAAAAAACAGTTAAGAAGGATCATAAATAACAGTAATTTCACCATCACCCATTGTAGAATTTGATTGTATTGACAGTTGACTGTGAGAAGTCGATGGACAAAAATAGAAATTGATGCTTCCGCTTCTATTAGAATGAATAGACAATGTTTGCTCAAAAGGTTTCTTGCTTTCTTCATCTGTCACTGGTTTTGTAGATAATATTTTATCAGAATGCGTACTTCCAACACAAGTAAATGAGCTTGAATGAGAATTAGTTGTATTATTTTTTTTAATAGGTTTGGGTATCATTTGAGGGTAATTATAGTCGTATTTTGTCAATCTGACCGAGGACGATCGGTTTATGCTGCCATTGACTGTAATTGCTGCTGATGCAGGTTGAAGGTTCAATGATCGACGAACTACATCACTTGCAAATATAGGTGATTCAGGTCTATCCAAATGAGGTATCTGTAAGGCATGTGCACCTATAATGAAAGGCGAATCTGGATGATTATAATCCATTGGTATCTATTATCACAATATATGTCAGCATACGATCTATTTTGCTTTGTAGGAGTGAGGGAAAATCAAAACACTTGTCTCTCCTTAAAGCTCTTTTTTTTTTTTTTTTTTTTTTTTTTCTTACCTGACTTTCCTGAATAAATCTTGAAGACGATAATGATGACAGTGAGGGCCTTGTAAACATAAAAGAAGGTGTGATCTGTATTTCTTCTTCTTTGTCTTTGGGCCCTAGTTTTCTTCGTTTCCCGATAGACAACAATTAAAATAATAAATGCTGCAGCTAATACTACAAGACCGGATACAACTAATCCAGCTATTAACGCAACTCTATTTGTTGTCGAATCATTATCTCTATTATTAACAAAAAGTTGCCTTGCTATAAGAGTACAAGTTTCACAGTTTGTGCTTATAGTACAGTTTTGCAGACAAATAGTGTTGCAATCTCTCGAAAACTGGCAATCTGTAGCATTTCTTTTTCGTAATATTAAATAGTCTATACTGTAGGGTTAGCTTAACCTTAATATAATTTCAATTAAATAATTCTACCTTTTAGTCGGTCTATCATTCCTTTATTTATTTTTATGTTAATAAAAAAAAGAAAAATTGTAGAAAAACAAAAAAAGAATAAGAAGAAAAAAAAATAGGCTTTTCTTGGCTTGAATCAAGGTACACAGCAGGAAAACTGTAGCTGAGATTTGAAACATTGACTTACCTTTTTGGTCGGTAGAAATCTTTGAGTTTGGAATAATCCAAAATAGTCCAAAAAAGGATTTAGAAAAAAAATCAAAGTAGTATGGCTTATTCGTATTTTATTTGTTATAATATTTGCAGCAGTCTCAAAGTACTCACAGTACAAGTATTGGATATATTTAATTCAGTCATGCCTCAATATTTTCAAAGTAGCATCGGAGTTTTTTGTGGGCTTACATGTAATGGAGAAAGTGGTTATAAGGGGAATCGTATCAACTCTTCTGTTTTCCTCACGGCAAACATTGTTTACCTCAGGGCTGCTCCTAAACTTCCATCTTTATTGCCCCTTTTTGGTCAAGTGTCTGATACAGTAGCACTTTCAAAAATTTTAAAACTACTCTGGTATACCGTCTGCTAATTTTGCAGTCATGTATATCATGTTTATGTGATTTTAAATGCATTTACGCCTATAAAAACAGCGTTTTTGATTTTTCATTGCTTGAATAGGGAGAAGGTAAGAGAAGAAGTACATATTTATTGGTTTTTAGATCAATCTTGCAGATCAAATTATATTCCACTACTTAAAATGGTTGAATTAAAGCCCAATCGTTTGATTTACTGACAATAAGCACGCCTTTTGACAGGCCCATGAATCATACAAGAATCCACATTGAGTGTGTGGCGTTTACTTCTTTATTGATTATATTGACATTCGTAGTCAGTAAACAATACGTCAATCTACATTATTTGTAGTGAAATACCATAAAAATTCACACACACACTTTTTTGTTTCTTCCTTACTTTAAAGAGATATAAAAAACATACTATCATCTCTAATATTCATAAATCTTGTTTGTTTTTAGTTTGGCATAATACAACCAATTCAAAAGTCTTGTTTGTAATTAGTATACTTTGCCATGTTTATAAACCCAACATGCTGACAATGTGTATCTTGGTCCCGGTGCACCCATGTGAACAAACCGCATGACTCTACATGAAACAAGGTAAGAATAAAAGTAGATGTTTTCTTTCATAATTGAAGGAAACCTAACGAGAGTACCTATGGTCATCAAGTTAGCTACGATGCTCTAGACAAACAGAAAATAGAAATGTTTTTTTAAAGGATAAGGGACAATACAGCATAGTGTTTTCTGAGATCAACATAGTAACTCATTATCTAGTCTTTAGCTGATTCATTTGTATTTTGCTATCAGTGCTGTTTGCTATTGTTCCGTTTAATATTTATTAAAATCAAGTCGTTTCTGATCCTATTAATGTTTTGAATGAATGATAAAATAAGAAATACCAGTAATCACTTTTAATTTATTCATCAAAAGTGATTCATTATTTTCATTAAATGGCCAATCTTTTTTTTGTTAGCAAAATGAAAAAGGCCCATGCTTATTCAAGGTATTCTTTATTGTGTTGTATCAAACGAATATAAGATTTATTCTAAAGGTACAGTACTTATCCTATCAGTAACTTAATGTATTGGTCATTTGGTTGATGCTATCACCAGACTACGATAAGTCGTCTTCATCGTCAAACAAGCATAACTAGCCATTGTTCTTTTAAGCTAACCTTGACTGTTTTTTCTTTATTTTTTAAGGTTGTGCTTATATTTGATGCTACTTTAAGCAATTGGATGCAAAGAAAATAGGTCATCTCTTGACTTCCCTGTACATCTATAAAATTGAAGCAAGCCACTCATCTATATATTTGTATGTTTTACGGCAAAAAGGAATGCTTTTCATGATTTGCTCTTCATGTTTATATAGAAAAAACTTATTTCTTAGATATAATAGTATATTTTTTCTATATTTGGTTAATTATTTGAATCTGAAATGTCCGTGCTCATTAGTATCAAATAATGCCTTATTAAGATTTAATAAGAAAAGGCATGTGTAATTATAAAATACAAAAGATTGGGTATAAAAATCAAATCTTTATGCATCAATTCATACCTTAAGAAGGGCTCGTGGTGATACCAAAATATTTTTTTTATCTCTGCAAAACTAGAACGCATTGGCTGCAAAAATAAAGGAATACCATTGGGACTTTCTGAAATATGGACATAATAGTGTAACACTTGTAAATAATCTTAGGGTATGCATTCATTCATATATATAAATGAAAGCTTTCTCGCATTCTCTTTTTTTTCACTCTAAAAAACAAATGAAATTTTCTGCTGCTTATTTATTGATCGCTGCTGCTGCCGTTTTTACTGAATCAGTTACTGCTTCCAAAGGAAAGGTGTTTGACCACATTTTGCAAATTTGGTTCGAAAATCAGGTAAAAAAAAAGCTTTCCTCTTTTTCTTACTTGGATTTTATGTAACAAATACTTTACTAGGATTATGATGTGGTTGCAAAGACATCAGGATTTACTAATCTTCAAAAATATGGTATCTTGTTAGATAATTACAATGCTCTGACACACCCTTCTCAACCAAATTATGTTGCATCTGCTGGTGGTTCTAACTATGGTATTACGGATGATTCTACTTCCACTATTTCTGCTAGTGTGAAGACCATCTTTGACCTTTTGGAAAAAGCTGGTTTGACTTGGAAATTATATCAAGAAGACATTCCTTCTGTTGGATGGACCGGAACAAGATCTGGATTGTATGTTCGCAAGCATAACCCTGCTGTTTCGTATGCATCTATCAATAAGAATTCTACACGCTTAAAAAACATTGTTTCGTGTAATGTAATTGGATTTTACAATGAATAGATGGTGACTAATGCTTTATGATAAAACAGCTACTCAATTTGCCACTGATATTGCTAACAAGAATCTTCCAAACTGGATGTTGTAAGTAATGTATTTTAGGTCTTTTTTATTATTAACTTTATAATATATCAGTTATACTCCTAATTTGGACAATGATGGGCATGGTAATTAGAATATTCCTATGTATAAAAATAACTAATTTTTTTTTTTTCATTTTACAAGATACTAATGCTAAAACAGCGGGAGAATGGCTCTCTGATTTCTTTGACAACACATTAAATGATCCTTATGTTATGGACAATGTTCTCATTTTACTCACATTTGATGAGGTAGAGAGAAAGAGATGTATACTTGTTTATGTAAAAGTGTACTAACCGTTATATAGACCGCAACATATTCCATTAGAAATAAGGTATGGTCACTCTTGATGGGTGCAGTTCCTGATGACTTGAAGGGAACAACAGATTCTACATTTTACTCTCGTAAGAAAAAGAAAAAAGCAAACTATTTTCGTTTACTAATTCAAATTACTATCATCATAGATTACTCTATTCTTAGTACAGTTGAGGTAGCCAAATGTTCTTTCTTCCTTTTTCTTTTCTTCACTATTCTTTCCATTCATTCTCTCTTTTTAAAATAGCAAAACTGGGATTTAGGAAATCTTGGTCAACAAGATACAAACAAAAAAATGGCTAATGTATTCAAATTTGTTGCTGATCAAATTGGTTACGAAAATGTCAATATACCCGCTTCTCAAATACCGATGAGTAATTCCGAATTTTAATACTTCCTATTTATTCTGAAAGAAGAATAGCATGTTGATATATATCTTTTTTATATTCAATAAAAATATGTACTATCCAAAGCAAAAAATACACAGAAAGGAAATTTGGCTTTTTACATATTAAAGATGGGATGTTACATAATCATAAATTAATGCACATTCATAATAACCACTGTTTGTACGCTTGTTTCTGTTTAATAAATAAAGATTCTTCTTTGCTCTCTTAATTAAAATAGATAATAAATGATTAGAGTCATCAAGTTACATTTGCGTCACACCGCATTTTTGCTCATAGACTATTTTTTCTCTTTTCTATTGTTATCCGAAAGGTTGTTATAATTAGCTGTATACTATCTCTGCATATGATTGACAAGCATTGAAAATGACTGGTAGAGAAATAAACTATAGAAATATAGGCATTAATCAGTGTATAATATTCAATAAATTTCTGTTTCGGTTAAAATGGTTCTTTCTAAAATTTTTCTTTTTCTCCAATGATATAAACTCGTATTGGTTTATTTCATGTTACCAATTCGACGCACAAAATAAAGAAAAGGAAATCATTGATCTAAAAGTATTCAATCCTGTAACTCATTTCTGTGGAATGAGAGTACAATAAGACCGATCAACCTGTTAGCATCAATTTTATGAACGAATGAAAAGAAACTAAATATGGATATGGTCCAGTAGAAATAAAACAGGGTAGATCTTTTAGATATAGAATACGAAAGCAAACCTTTAAATCATTGATTCTAACACAAAACCTAAGCTAAAAGAAGTCTTAACCATTCTGCATTTCAAAACAAGGAAATGATGATTAAGCCCCTGAAAACAGAGTATATAAATATACGCAAAGGACATATTTAATAAAAAAAACACCTTTCTTTCTTTTATCTAAAAAGCTCTAATTTCTGGCTTACCTGATTTTCACTACCCTGGAAAGATCACAAACCTAGGTTACGTTACACTAAACTAGACGTTTTAAGGTGTCAAGTCTCTCCAATAGTTGATCAGGGATAATACCATCTGCTACTCTTGCTGAAATTACAAGAAAAATAGACCTTTATTGATATAAATAGGTTGATTATGGTCTTTTGCTCCTCTAAGGATTAAGAGAATGAAAATCGCTGCTCTTTTTCCTAATGCTGTTTTAGTTGGCATTGTTTCAGCTGTGATTAATCCACCTCAGGGCAAAATATTTAATCATGTTTTACAAATTTGGTTTGAAAATCAGGTTTTGTATAAAAGCTCATTATTTTATATATACTTGATTAAGAATATCCTTAGGATTTCAAAACAATTTCTAACGTTCCTGGTTTTACAAATCTTCAAAAACATGGTATTCTTCTTGACAATTATAATGCAATCACGCATCCATCACAACCCAATTATGTTGCTTCCACAGGTGGCTCGACTTTTGGTATCACTACAGATGATTACTATAACATTCCCGCAAATACTTTATCCATCTTTGACCTATTGGAAGATAAAGGTTTGACTTGGCGACTCTATCAAGAAGACATACCCTCTACTGGCTATACTGGTTATGAAGCTGGAAACTATGTTCGTAGGCATAATCCTGCTGTATCATATGATTCTATTGGGTTAAATGCCACACGTTTACAAAACATTGTCTCTGGTAACTAAAAAAGAAGAAAAAGCTTTGTGAGTAAATGATTAAAGTTTTTTTATTCATTGTTAAGCCAATCAATTGTTAAAAGATATCAATGCAAAAAATTTGCCCAATTGGATGTTGTAAGTAAACATATTGAATTGCCTTTTCAAGTATTTACAGGAACAATAACATTTTAATAGCTACACACCAAATGTGCTGAATGATGGACATAGTAAGAAAGAAAGAAAAAAAAAAAATAGTAGATGCTAATCTATATAGATACTAATGCAGCCTATGCTGGCAACTGGCTTGCGAAATTCTATGAAAGTACACTTAACAATTCATATCTTTTGGAGAATACATTAATATTGATTACATTTGATGAGGTACAAGTAACAAAAGACTACCAAAAGCATTTGCTTAATAAGAGTTTTTTAGACAGCAAACTATTTTTCTAGAAACAGAGTCTGGTCACTTTTATTTGGTGCCATACCTGAAAATCTGAAAGGAACGACCGATTCAACCTTTTATTCTCGTAAGCTTAGAGCTAATACATGAATGATAGTAAAGCTAATTTATTATTACAGATTACTCCATTCTTAGTACAGTTGAAGTAAGTAAGATATATATATATGTAGAAATTCTATGGGACTAGAATAACATAATTAATCATAAAACAGAAAAACTGGGATTTACCAAACTTGAATCGTGGCGACACTGATAAGAAGATGTCTAATGTCTTCGAATTTGTCGCTTCAAAAGTAGGATATCAAAATACAAATGTTCCAAGCAACAAGGCTCCATGGAACAACCTTCCTATTTTGGGCCCTTTAACAGGCAAATTTCGATTATTTGGTTAAACCTTAAAATTAAACGCATTGACCTATATGGGAAAAAAAATTTACATGTAAACTTGAGCTATGACGTTTGACAAATCTCTCTTTAAAAATTACTCACGAGGGGCGACAATCTCAAAAATATATTGGATATCACCTCACGAGGTGTGGCAAATTGAAAATGTATTGGATGCTATCTCACAAAAGATATGTTGTTACGCATTTGATTGGGTAGCGGAGAATACAAATGAAAAATAGATGTTTTAATTTTTTTTTCTTCTTTTTTTCCTTACTTTTTTATGTATTTGGATGGATAAGAAAGAATATTAATATACCATGAAGTTTGGAAAACAGATGGAAACGGCTGCTTATGATCTTCCTGAGAATTGGAGACCGCATCTTATACATTATAAAACATTGAAGAAATCCATAAGACTTGTAGTGGATGAATTAGAATCAAGGGGCTTATCTACTGAATGGATCAACACATTAGATACTGAAGAAGCGATGAAGCTAGATTATACTTTAAGTGGTAACATCGTTTGTATATACATACACATCGATTACATATTTATTTCATTTATCTGTAGGTGACACAGGAAAGCCTCAACCTTGTATCAAGATTACAATAGATGACCCTGCTTCCATACCCATTTCAGGCGAACCCATTTTACTGAAATTGATACCTATGACTCAATGTATTTCCACTGAGCCCCTGTCTATTAAAATCGAGCTCGTTCGTGATTCAGAATTTTTTCGTTTGTTATTACATGAATTATCTTATGCTGCAGCACTTCATAATACTGAAAAGGAGCGTTTTCTGGGAATCATCGATGGTTTAGAAAATCAGCTGACTGTAGTAGTAAGATTTATATGCAGGCAGGCACATATAACATAAAACTTACATATACTTGCACTAGGCTTCCCCTCAAAAAGATGATTTGTATGTATGGAGAGAAATATTTCATTTATACACAGAAGCGGCTATTTTTAACGATAGATGTGGAAGACAACAGTCATCAAAGACAAGCCAAGAACAACTTGAATGGTTTACTCAAGAATTAACAAGGATGAAATTGGTATATACCATAAAGCAGCATTTATATGTTCTAATTCATATACATAGGCTAAAAAATTTATAAACAAGTATTCAAAAGTAGCATTAACTCAATTCCTTTCGATAAATGCCCAGCTTGTCCAATTCAAACAATTTCAAACGTTGAATCAAACTGCAATGATCAAAATCTTAAAGAAGCATGATAAACGTAGCGGGCTTTGGTATGCTTATTTACTTACGTTTTCATATTTTTACTTATGTTTATATTCATGTGTAGTGCCACTTCCGAATTTTCGTCTTTTGCTAAAGATAATGCAGTGTTCATCGAAGGTGTTTTATCTGGTCTGTTTCATGCAATTCAAACAAAGATAATCACTATCGTTCCTCAACCTGATGATTATGACTGTCCAGTTTGTTATTGTACGTTTATTGTTTTTCAAAAAAAAGAAAAAAAAAAAACTTACGTTTTACTTTTTTTAGCTATTGCTTGGAGGCCTATTCGTTTAGAATGTGGTCATGTATTTTGTGTTAGATGCTTGATCAAGGCACACAAGAAACGGCTTTATGATTGTCCTGTTTGCAGACAAGAGTACGCTGTAGGGAATGCAGACGCAACCAACCTAGACCAATCTCTTCAAAACTTTATGCTCATGTATTTTCCTCGTGAAATTAAAGAAAAGCGAAGTGAAAATGTAAAGGAACAAGCTGCTATCAGCAACCAGCAAAGACGTAAACCAAAGCAATATGCTTCAGCTCATCTTTTTCAAACATCAGCAAATCATTCTGTTGCTGCTAGAGATCACCTTTGTACAATCATGTAGAATTCCCTTTCAAAGAAATATTTATGTATTTTGCTGTAAATAACAATAAACAATGTAATATTATTACTGAAGGCCACAATTAGTGTCTTTGTTCCATGCTGAATACAGTATACGTATAGGCTTATCATACCAAAACTTTTAATAACTCAACTCTAGTACATTATTAAATCATGATCTCATAATTTGTAGCATACATGTACAACCAGTATGTCGCTGGCTAATTTGTCATACTGTATCCCATATTCAATGTATAATTGTCTTTTTTATGCATTTATTCAGTGACGTTCTGACTATAAATAATAAGCCACAAGTCGGACCGGAAACAGGAACCTCGGAGTATAAGTTGATTGACAAGAACAAAAATGTAATCAGGAGGCAGAACAAAGTACAGCTCCTTCTCTAAAAACACCATGGGTAAATCAACTAGAGACATCCATTGAAACCATCCATCGCTAATATGATCCATAGGTATCAGCCGTGATTCACGCCACAAGCGTAGCGCCACCGGTGCTAGACGTGCTCAATACAGAAAGAAGAGAAAGTAAGAAAAAATACATGCTCAATTGATTGAATCTAACATTAGAACAGGTTCGAATTGGGTCGTCAATCTGCCAACACCAAGTTAGGTAGCAAACGTATCCACTTGGTTCGTGTCCGTGGTGGTAACTTCAAGCGTCGTGCTCTTCGTTTGGAAAATGGTAACTTCTCTTGGGGTTCCGAAGGCATCTCTCGCAAGACCCGTGTCTTGACTGTTGTCTACAATGCCTCCAACAACGAATTGGTCCGTACCAACACTCTTGTTAAGGGTGCCGTCATTCAAATTGATGCCACTCCTTTCCGTCAATGGTATGAATCCCACTATGCTCTTCCTCTTGGAAAGCAAAAGTCTGGCGAGGTAATTAGAGAAAGGCTATTTGAAATGTTTATATCATTTTACTGAATATATAAGCAGGAAGCTGCTTCTGCTGAAAAGAAGTCCAAGAGCGTTGAAAAGAAGATTGCTGCCCGTGCCGCCACCGCTGCCATTGATCCTCTCTTAAACGATCAATTCAACGCTGGTCGTCTTTATGCTGTCATTGCTTCTCGTCCCGGTCAATCTGGACGTTGTGATGGTTATATTCTTGAGGGTAAGGAACTTGAATTCTACCTCCGTAAGATCAAGGTAAAGAAACAATAGAAAAAAAAATATGGCATTGTATCCTGAATATTTATCATTATCTTTTAAATAGTCCAAGAAGCAACACTAAATATATTTCAGCTACAATTTTGTATACAAGGACTACTTTATAGTTTGAAATTATTAAATAAAATGTTGCATATTATAACAAAAATAAGCCTGTTTATTTTTAAAAAGGTGTTCACTTTGGTTCATAATTTTAAGCTATGCTTTTTACTGCATTGTTCATGCTACATTTCATATAAACAAAAAAAAATGCCAATTATCGGAAACTCAAGAAATTCCGGTCCGAACATAGTTTATTTTGCAGCGGGGGGAAGTGGAGAGGAGAAGTTATTGAAAGGTGTACACAGCTGCAGTATGAAACTCCCTCTTTTAGCTTCGATACAGTCCAACAATGGTATGATGATATACAATTTATTAAATTGTTTAGGAGGGACATCATGGGAAAGAAAGAAGGATGGATCTGTAGTTTATTTGATGAACGATGGGACTCTTCAGATAAAACGATACAGTCCAAAAATAACTAATTGAGAGAGCGGAATTAAGGAGATGACGGAGGTGGGAGGGGGAGGTGTGAAGAGAAAGAAAAAGAGAAGCATGTGCTTGTACATATGGCTGAGGTGTCCCTCCAATGACATGAAATTTGAAGAGAAGGGAAACTAACATCAACGTAATATAGAGCGCCGAAGAACAGAAGGTTACTAAGAACCCCATGCGCAATCTCAGAATCGAAAAGTTGGTTCTCAACATTTCAGTTGGTGAGTCTGGTGACAGACTTACTCGTGCCGCCAAGGTACTTGAACAATTGACTGGTCAAACTCCTGTTTACTCCAAGGCCCGTTATACCGTTCGTTCTTTCTCCATTCGTCGTAACGAAAAGATTGCTGTCCACGTTACCGTCCGTGGTCCCAAGGCTGAAGAAATTCTTGAACGTGGTTTGAAGGTTAAGGAATACGAACTCAAGGCTCGTAACTTCTCTGAAACTGGTAACTTTGGTTTTGGTATTGATGAACACATTGATTTGGGTATCAAGTACGATCCTTCCATTGGTATTTACGGTATGGATTACTATGTTGTCATGGGTCGTCCTGGTTACCGTGTCTCTCGTCGTAAGCACTGCAAGTCCACTGTCGGCGTTACTCACCGTATCAAGAAGGTAAAAGAATACTGAAAAATATATATTGGAATTGATTGATTAACAATGCAATAGGAGGAATCCATTGAATGGTTCAAGAACCGTTTCGACGGTGTTGTTAGCAACAAGAATTAAATGGATACATTTTCTATAATAAAATCAGTTTATTTGCACTAAATAAAATGTTCTAATTTTAAGAAAGTTGTCACTTTTTCTCTAATTTGGTGCACTTGCAGTTGTCCACATACTTCGATCCAGTGGACATCGTTCTCCGTTTTTAGAATTTTGAAACCAGGTCATTAAACAATGTAAATGAAAGACATGAGTGCATTCACCCCATATTAATGGGCAATCGTCTCCCGGCATTTTGCAGGTTGGACAGCACCCGTCATATTCTGAATGACAAATGCCACATACACCGTCTTCTTCTTTCACATCCCAGAACCACTGTGCTACCATATTCCAGGACTTAACATTCACCCTCATATTTATGATGAACGAAGTAAAGAAAAGAAAAGAGAAAAAAAAAAGAAAAAAAAAGAGGAAAAGGGGACTGTCTACACAAAAGTAACGCAATGATATTTTATTATTCAAAGTTGCGCGTAACAAATGGCATATTATACACCATAAATTACATAGTTATCTCAAAGTGTTTTTATTATAACTAATTTTAGTTAATCTTGTCTATTGACTTTATCTTTTGTTTCTTTAGATCGACATGAAATACAGTTTATGTAGCTTTTTCTCTCCTTACGATACTTGCTTACACACATTACTTTTTTTTTTTTTTTTTTTTTTTTTTTTTTTATTAAAGCAGACGTTGTAAGAAAGAAGGAGGCTTATTAAAGTATAAGGATTTTTATGTAAACTAATGGATTTAACTAAGAGTAGGATAAGGATTAGCAACGAAATACTCTTCTGTTTTTTAAGTCGTGATAATAGCTTGTTAACTTTCCAAAGAGGCGTTAAATACAAAATAAAATAAAGCGTGCTATTACTTTTTATTTAATTGATATGCAATGCAATTGTGTTCATAATAAAGGAGAAAACGCAAGTTGTCGTGATATGAGTAGTTTACTGCCATGTATAAACCAGGAAAGGTCTATCTTTTATTGCTCCTAACCTGCATACTATTGATGTAAACCCCATTGTACTCTAACGTCACTGAGATACTTGTGCATGAGCTCTTTCTTCTCTCGTACTATATTCTACTCTACATTGAATGAACACTTGTAATAGCATCAAAACTAGAAAGGTGCGAACATTGAAAAAGCACACAGCAGAATTTTATTTGTTTTAGTATAAAGTTATAACCCTATTGTTGTAACAATTTTTTTTTTTTCGTTCAAAAAGTAAATACACTATTAAGGGTGCACATTCAATTTATTTTCTCCTTTTTTTTTTAACAGCAAAGAATATAGTTTATTTACAATAACCAAAGAGAAAAATGTACATTTTCTTTCTTTCTTTTTCTTTCACTGACATCCTGTAGATTTTTTTATATTATTGAATCGAAAATGAAGAAAAGTAAAAAGAAGAAGGTTCATGTTCTTTTTTATAAGCGCATAAAAGAATTGCAGTGACTGTTACACAACACAACCTTACATCTAGTTCTCCTGTCAAGGAAGAGTGTACACTTTGTCTCCTTGTTTTATTTAAACACAAAACTTTGTTACTCAGTATTACCTTTTTAACTTGTTTCTCCCATTTCTCCCCAAATACTTTTTTTTTTCTCTTTTTTTTTTTTTCGCTCCTTTTTTTCAATTTTAAAAGGAAAAGAAACAAGTGCTCATTTTTCTTTTTTTCTTCTTCTTCTTTTACTTATCCATAGAAAGATGTATTCACCTGATCAGTGGGAAATCTTAGCTGAAGTAAACAGCGTTACATGCATTACCCTCGTGTCATTGATATTTGGCCGAAAACTGGCGAGTATCGATGGGCCGATACATTATTGTCGAGCTTTGTTACTTATTTTATATGGGCTGGCTTGGGCATTCAACTTGATATCTTGTATGTTAACGAGTACAAATAATGGAAACTTTATTTCTTGTGTCATGACACAATTTAATGTCGCATTGATTGCAACTGCTGCTAAAATTGCTTTATATCTTTACTTTATAGAAAAGGTAAAGTTTTACTTGTACATTTTTATGATTCACTAACACGCTTTTTCTATCAGATTTACATCATCTCAGTACCAAAAACCTCTAGAATGCAAACTCATTTATATTTGCTTAGCCTTGGTCTTTTGTTACCTTCATTAGCTATTATAATCATTCAGATCGTTTTCAGAATTAATGTGGTTTCAGTGAATTATCCTTTTCATTGTACTGTCGGCTTAGAATTACCAGCCTCTATTGTCTCCTTGGGTTACGATGCCTTATTGACAATAATGTACTCTGCCATATTTATCAAGTTCTATTGCTTCCCAACAGCCGCTCAACAAACAGCTCCTCATTCCTCATCTCTTCATATGATGGCTAAGCGTAATGCGATTGCTGCTATCATTTCCTCATTCACTATTTGCATCAATTATATCATTTTACTTTGTCTTAATGGATCTGAAAGAGGATTAGTTGCTTCAAGTTCTACTTCACTTGTGAGTTTATTCTTATTCTTATTCTTACTATATACTCATTTCATGTTAGGCTCTTACTATTACCTGTACCGCCATCCACTGGGTCACTACTCATCCAGCAGAAAGTCAATTGAATGAAAAGGCTTTACGAGCTAATGGAGACAAACCATACAGACTTGAAATTAAACAGCATCAGGAAGTAGTTGTGTTGACAGAATTTAACAAAGCATAAATAACGTTTGTTATCGTATTTTTTTTTTTTTTTTGTCGCGGGCGCAACAAAAGATTCGCTTCCTCCTTAATCTTTTTTATCCCTTTAATATATACGGATCTTATTCTATCCTATTAATTGCTATAATAAATCGAGTTTCTATTTAATTCTCTATGCTTTATAAGCACATGTACTGTGGTTATTTCTAGGTTTCTTGCCACTCTTCTCTAGTCTTTTTAATTCCTTTAATCCCTTTAATCCCTTTGAGCCATTTGGACTCTTTGAATCAACAAGTCTAAGCTTACTTTTTTTTTCAATAGCTTAATCTTTTCTAATATCTCTGATTTTTGCTTTTGCCGTTCTAATTGATTTTCTACTTGCACTTTTTTTCCAAACTTTTTAAATTGATGGTGACATTTAGCATCTGAGATTTCGTGATCAAACAATTTTGGCAAACTTGCATAATGTCTTAATAATCTGCTAAAGTTCTTTTTCTATTGTGTGCATACAACTTGGCCACATGCTCGTCACTCTTTACCATTTCCACAAAATAATTTTAGGTCTAACTCTGTACCTTTTTTAGCAGACTCAAGTGTTTGTTCATAAAATCTCGGCTTTCTTGTCATATTGTCTGTTGAATTCTCAACAACTGCTAGCCATTGTTCCAAACCAATGCAAAGCTCTTCAACTTAAGTTGTTCATTTTTAATAGTAATAGCTGCAGGGATTCCGTCTTCACTTTCTTGTGTTTTTATGAATTTTGACTAATTTTCTAGTAACTCATTCTGATTTACAAGATATTAGAGTATCTTTATTATACGGAAATACAGTGTCTGCGATGCCAGCATATGTCATTCTTTAACCGATATCTTATTTTAGTTCGAAATGAGCAGCATGTGCGTTTTTTTTATGAAAATAGAATGTAATAGTGTCCTTTGTAGTAACATCGAAAGCTTCATACAACATTCAGTTCATATTTTCCTTAAATGTTTGAACATAGAGCTTCTCTAAGTATCAGCGCAAATTGACAAAATTTAAAACGTAATTTGAGATTCAAGAGCAAATTGACGCCGCGGGCACTATATATGTCTTGAATGCTTCTAAAGAGTGGAACGAAAGACAGTCACATAAGCCATTTTATGTCTTTCGGGTGAAGAGGTTTACAGAAACTTGTTTTTCTTCACAAGCTGTGCAATGAGCTTAACTCAATTAACAGATGAATTGTCAAAGAATTTTGATGAATGCTTAGAAACAATTTTATCTGTGCCTGAACAGCAATCAAATGAGGATGAAGCTCAAGAAAATAAAAGCAATAGTAAATATAAAAAGAATACGCGTCTCATTATAAAGATATTGACGAAAAATAGTTATTGAAAAGCAAATGGCAGCACTGAAATTTACTTTTTTGCAACTTGAAAGCCAGTTAAAAAAAATAAAAGTGAATGCGCTACAAGATAAAGAGTTATGCATACAAGAGGTGAATACAAACCTATTTTGATGAATATTATTCTTATTTGTAGAATAGACTAATAGACTATTAAAACGTGATATTGAAATAAAAAAGAGTGCAATAGCGAAATATGTTGATAAACTAGAGGAATGGGATAAAGAAATACCAATATTAATAGAACAAAGCAATCGTGTAACTGCAGGACGTCTAAATGGATATGATTTTGATTCGAATATTACAAGCCCTGCACCACAAGAGACTATAAATAATGATCTTAATGAAGATGACGAAGATGAAGACGAAGATATAGAATTTGAGGAAGTTTAAGACGGTTTTATGTCATTTATTTACACTCGCACAATATTCATATTCCCTCCTCCCTATTCTATTGTGCATCACCATCACTTTCCTGCTTTTCTGGTAAGTGCTGCTCTTCATCCTCACTTTCATTTTGGTTGATCAATTCGCAATCTTTTAGTTTTCTTTCTGGTATAACCTTCATAAACGCTTCTTCCCAGTTACGACAATCAAGCCATGTTACCATAATCTCTAAAACTAATAATATATGTCAATACATGTTTTATATAACAGCATTTTTTTTTTTTTTTACCATGATTAATTGCAAGTACTTTTCTAGAGGACAAACGTATGTAATCGCCAATTGGTAATCGAGCTGTCTTGATGCCTTGTTCATCTGCTTTATTTTTACAAAGATTCTAGGAAAAAAAAAAATCATTTAGTTTTTGAGAAAAACTTGTATTTTTTTTAACGTACTTTATATCTATTTTTATCCACAATAGCACCTACAATATAAGTCTTTCCTTCTTCCAATTCATGAACAACATTTTCAGAATCTGCAGTTAAATAAACCAGACTTTCTTTATCAAATTTTTCAATATAGGATTCTGAACTAATTTCAACGTTTTTCCAGTTTCTCCAAGAAGGTGCTTTTGCATCCATTTCTTTTATTAAAACGTCATCCACTGATGTCAATGTCATCTTCATTGATTCTTTTTCAGCACGTACATTAGCACTGTAACTTCTTCCCAGTTGTTGTCGTAAAGAGCCAATCTCTTTATCAATCATCAAAGAAGAAAAGGCACAGTCAAGAATGACACCCACATTGCCGATCGTCATGTGTTTTGATTTGGATCGTTTTGGCAGTGGCTCGAGTATACCTTCTTCCACAAGCCTTTTACGCTCTTTTCTTCTTTGTTTGAATTTTTCGCGTTTTTCTCTTGTACGATCTCCCCTTGTTTCTTCCCACATTTCGTCTTTTAATAGCTTTTTAATGGCATTCTTGCTTAATCCAGCAAATTTTGGATCCGTAATATCATATTCTCTTCCACAGTATACTCTGATATTGCCTTTTTCATTTTTGTTTGGTATTTCTTCAGTTGACATTGTTAGAAGAGGAGAAAAAAAGTTGGCTAGAGAATTCAAGCCACTTGCCGAGTTTTCATTTTAATAGAGATATGCCTCATAAAGCGTTCTTTGAGGGCAGCATAAAGGGAGTATTTTTAGTATTGATTAAAGGTTTAAGAGCACAAAACTAGCTCAGATACTTCTTACTAAACACTCCTTCTCTTTATCGCCAACTACAACTTTTGTTGCAAGGCTAGCATTGTTCACTGAATGAAGGAAATAAATGATTAACATTTGATATCCGTGTAATCGCACAGGCCTTGTATTCATGCCAATACCCAGCCTTTGATATCTTGTTTTTATAACCGCATGCAGAGTGTCAGGTTACCTTTTCCTCACTTTGCAACTGTTTGACGCACAAGAATCAGATGTGCAACCGATGAAGTATAACGTGAGACTTGCTGTGTTGGACCAAAGTGATTTGGATGAAAAGATACAATGAAATATGCTATTATACCAGAAGGCATTGTTTTTAGTCTGTTCTTTTGTATTTTCTTTATTTCCAAAATGACTACTTTTCTGAATCGTATTGTGCATACTTTTTCTAATTTTTGATTGGATATAAAGACAATGAAAATGTTACAAAAAGAAGAAAATTAAAAGAAAAAAAAAAATCTTCTTGTTTACAAATAGAGTATTTACTGAAAAAAGGGAGAGGAGAATCAATCCATCTGAACAGGGTAATAGAGTCATATCAAGTAATTCACACCATCAATCTTAATAATTTTGAGCCTCCTTCACCCGTTCCTGCTCAGATGAACATCTTCCATTACCATTTTCAGGCAAAGATCATTGTAAAGATGTCAGAATTACTTGAGCTTTTTATTATCTATTCATCATATGCCATTGCAGAATCCAATAATACTCTTCTCTCTGTTCTCAGCCTTTTCAATTTTTTTCGAGCGATATCGAGTTCATCTTGTAACATTTCATTTTCTCTTAATAAATAATTCAATTGTGCTTTTGCAAGTCGATATTGACTGTAATCTGATTTTGTATCTAATAATAATTTGTTGCTTATTTTACTTTCCACTGTTGTCAGATCAAGTTCTTCTTCTCCTTCATCATCCGAGGTTAAATAACCACCCGTGCTTTTGTTGAAAAGCATTCTGGCCTTTTTCAATTTTGGTTCAAATAACGATCTTTTCATTGATCTCTTCATATTTAATTTTAGGGTGGAAGTTGAATTGGATGATGACCCACTCTGTTCTTCTCCATGCTCTGCCTTTTTATGTCTCGCTAAAGCATCCATTCGACCAAAACTAAACCTATCGTCAGCAATCGCAACAAAAAGATCTCCCTTTGAAAAACTTACGTTTGCCCACAATCTGGATAATTGCATTCAAAAGGCTTTTCACCTGTATGAATGCGTAAGTGCATCATTAGAGCAAATCGATTGTGACATTTAGCTCCTCTTCTGGCACAGTTGCTCCATTCACAAAAATAGCCTCCCTTTTTCCAACCGACATGATCTTCTGAAAGATGATTGGCAAGTGTGGAGTGAGTAGGAAATATTTTGTTGCAATCTCTCCAACGACATGTCAATGATTCCTGTGGACTGTTTGCTTCTGTAGAAATGGCCTGTTCCATGTTGAACAAAAGAAAAAAAATAAAAAAAAAAAAGAATGAATATAAAAGAAAAAGAAAAAAAAGAAAAATACGATTATTCGTAATTTGAAAAGTATAAAAAAATTACAGAAAAGGTGGGCTCAAACAAAACTTGTTAAAAGCTTTATTTTATCTGTCCTAAAAGTCACTTCACACTCATTTTATGTTCAAGACGTATGAGGATTGATACTCGTAATTTTGCAAAACTTTTTTCCCTTGGATGAATCCATCTCAAATAAAAAAAGGAGTACATTTTTTTTATTTTTTCGCGTCTTTTTTAAAAGGAATCTCAATTTGATTTACACATTTTTTCAAAGTTGTTTGTTTTTGACGGATAGGATGAGAAAGTAACTCCTTTTTCTAATCTGAAAAAAGAAAGGATATATATTGGGTGAGTTTATCACTATATTTCACTGTAAAACAAGAAAGAAAGAAAAAAAAAAGAATGCAGTCAGAGAGAAAAGAAACAGATGTGTCGATAGATGAACGCATTCTATCATTTATTTTTATTAAAAAGGTAGAAAGGATGCAAAATAAAAAGATGTGTTTATGAATAAATATCATGAAGTGTAGAAAAAGATGAAGGTATATGGTACAGTGATGATGGGACTACATTGAGAACATGCTCTATTTGATTTATCGGATAGTTTCATAAGACCATGCTGTTGGCATTGTATATAACATCGAGTACAATATTCACCAATGGACAAAGCTCGATTACATCCAGGACAATTCATTCTGCAGGTATCGCAGTTCCACCCTTTCTCTAGTATTTGACCGCACTCACATTCTACTAATATATCTTGCTTTTCATTTGTTTCCAATTTGGTGATTGAAGGAAGGTTGGATTTCATGTTGATTCTTGAAAGATATAAAGGAAAGAAGAAAATAGAGTAGCAGAGAAAGAGAGAGAGAGAGAGAGAAAGGGAAGGAATAGGAGGGGGGGGGGGAGTGAGTTGACAAAAAAAGAAAAAAGAGGGTGCTTTTATAGTTTTAAGTTGGGATAACATTTTAGGTTTGATTGTTCAAGTCTATTTTGCTTATTAAAACTGAGAATTCTGAAATATAACGAAAATGAAGCTAGAACATAAAGAGTCCATCCTAATCTTTACTCTATTTTTATATTAAACACATTGTCATCCCAGTTGTAAACCTGTTATCATTGAACTTTTTAAAATGTATACAAAATGCTCTCTTCTTTTTCATTACTTGCTTTTTTTTTTAAATTCTAAAATATTCATTTTCTAATTCAGTGAGTTTCTTATGCAAGAGTATGTACCTGAGATTAAATTGTTTTATTTGCTTGTGACTTGAAGCAATGGTCTTTCCCTTTCTTGGATTCTTGAAATAAGAATTTAAAAAAAAAATGCCAAGGCAATTACTAAACCTTGTAATTTTTATAGAAACTATCAAAGGGAGAGGGGGAGGAGGGGGGAAAGAAAAAAAAAGAGAGAGAGAAGATAAAGATGGTGTGTAATGTGTGCTTCTATACTGTTTACAGTGAATTGAAAAGAAAATAATGAGCCACGGGGGTATTCCAAAAAAGGAGGAAAGACGATGATCCCACTGAGCAATGATGGTGAAGAGAATTGAATGAGCGAATCATGGTTGAATGTCGGTCTTCTGAATAGAATCACTTGGATGAATGACAAGTTGTTTTGTAATTTATAAATTTGAAATTTAAAAAGTTTTGAAATCTTCAATTTTAAATTCACATGTAAAACAAAAGGGCTGTATACTCCTCCGTTCACACCCACACTATTTTTGACCTGCTCTTTACCATTCATCTCTTACATCAACCAACTTTATCTCATCCACCTGTTGTATCTCAACAGAGAAATCTCAATTCTTTCAATTTTCTCTCGAAACAAGTCTCATTTGATGTTTAGGAATAGATCAAGAAAGTAGATTTTGAACCCTCTTGTTTTGGGCACAAAGCTGTCAAAGAAAAACAAATAAAAAAAACATTCATGCTTCTTCAGCATTCGATCGGTACAATAAATACGCCGTGTGTCACAAAGAACAAAAGAACCCGGGTACAAAAGAACAGGAGAAGAAGAAGAAAAAAAAGAATGATTGGATAAAGACAGACTATGATAATCCTAGTGAAATCAGATTCTTGCTCAAACGGCATAGATCTAATGTTGTCATCAGGCAGTATCTTGTGAAAAAGTGGTGACACTTCTTGAAAGCAAAGCTCACGTCATTTGTTTCCTAAACCTTCAGTTGCACCACCGACTGAAAAAAAAAAAAAAAGCTAAATTCCGAAACGGCTGCGTAACTAAAAGAGGGTGTTGTGTGTGAATCAAAAGGAATTTTTTGTTTCATGCCATCGATTTTTGTTTTTGTTACAAAAAAAAAAAAAAAAAAGAAACCCAACCTTTCCATTGTTCCTCTTCATCCCCCCCCCCTTGTTGTGCACAGACAAAAGGGAGAGAGAGAGAGAACCAATCAAAAGACTCCTTTTTCAAACTCTTTATTAGGCCAAGACTAGACTTTATTGACAGATGCGATGAAAAACATGTTGTCTGTCCCGATTTATAAAGGTGGCAAGTGAGAGTTCTCCTTTGTTGAACAGACGATGATTTGCCACTGATTGTAAATGTTCCTTCTTTTTTATTGTTGGTATCATGTACATTGAATATAAAGAGTAGTAATAGTAATAATAATAAGATGAATAATAATATGTGAGAGTCAGTGTGGATGGATGATTATGAAAAGTCAACAAAAAGGTCTTTATAAGGATCATTGCCCGTGTCAGACAGACCATCGAATGTCTCGGCGTATTTTTCAAAATTACTAGTGTCACCTGGATGAGAATAAGGTGGAATGATAGGTGCCTGTGAAAGGATCAGACTCGTTCTCTTTTCAATTGCCCATCCTATTACTTACCCGCACATTTTTATCTAATAATCCTATCCAGTCTACGCCTCTAAACCATTTATGTCTCTTTACATCTTCTGATCCTCCCTATCGTAATTAAGGGGGGGGGTGGATGAGAAAGGAGAGTGGAAGGAGTAGGCTTGTTCTATATTTACCTTTAAATTACCCAATCGCTTCGTACGATCACTGACCAGTAACCTTTTCAATAAATCTTTGGCGAGTAGATCAAAATGAGCAGAGAATTGAACTTTTCCCATCAAAATCTTTTCATAAATACCAAATGAGTTATCATCAAAGAAAGGAGGATATCTAATGTCTGTTATTATCCGCTAGTCATCTTCATCCTACTTACCCAGCCAGCATTTCAAATATCAAAATACCCAATGCCCACCAGTCAACTGCCTTGCCGTGTCCTTTACTTTGGATGATTTCAGGAGCTAAATATTCAGGTGTACCACATAATGTCCAAGTACGGTCGACTACCTTTTTCGCAAATCCAAAATCGGTAATTTTGATATGACCTTGATGATCAATTAATAAATTTTCAGGCTTTAAATCACGATAGATAATGTCCTTTGAATGAAGGTATTCGATGGCCAACACAATTTCTGAAGCATAGAATCTTGTCATGTCATTCGTAAATCTTCCTGCTCTTCTTAGATGAGTAAATAGTTCTCCACCGACGACATATTCAAGCAACATGTACAGATTAGAATCATCTTGAAAAGTACAAAAGCTACAGATAGAAAAAGGTAAGCAAGAGGCTAAATGCTACATGTGCTTACAGATCGACTACGAATGGAAATCGGATGGAAGCTAATATTTCTTTTTCCGATAATAAATGCTCTACTTGTTTTAATCTAACTACTTCTGACTTCTTTAATACTTTCATTGCATAATATTTGTTGGATGGTTTGAATTTGGTTAAAAAGACTCTTCCGAATGTACCAGTACCTATTTTATCATTATTATCTTTTTGTACAAGTCATCTTCAACTCACCTAGTGTATCTTGTAATTCAAAATCCCTTAGACCAAAACTTGGCTTTTCAACATAAACAGGTGGTCTGTGATGATAATATTGTAACCGAGCTTGCTGCTGCTGTTGAAAAGGTGAAGGTAAATTGGCTAATGGATGATTAGGCGGAAAGGTATTGGTGACATCCAATGATCGTTTCATCTGTTGGGGTCGACCAAGATAAACGGGTGGTTTATTATTAAATGTTGTTATTTCTTCTTTATATGCTTTTTCCATTTTATATAAAAAAGCCTTTTCTTTTTGTTTTGCTCCTTTTTTAAAAACGAAATAATAATAATAATAAAAAAAAAATTAGAGGAGAAAGAAAAGAAAGAAAGGAGAGGGGAAAGAAATAAATAATAAAATAATAATCAACACGAGTTGAATTGTTCACATAATGTAGTACACAAAAAAGCATCATACCACCTCATCGTCATTCAATCACCTCCCTAGACTCCTCTCTCACTCTCTTTCTCTTTCTCTCACTCTCTCTTTCTTTCCCCTTTCCTCTTGTTCATTTCATCCTTTTTTCCATCGGTTCTATTTCTTTGTAGCTTGAATCTTGTTCAATGTGTATTTGCGGAGAGAGAGAGAGCTTTGGATGTCATGAATTCTTTCTCAGCTTGAGAAATAAAGTCACAAATGACGTGGGCTCAAAAGAAAAAATTAATCCCTTTCTTCAAACTTTTGCTTTTTTGTATTGAAGCCCTTTAAATACAATTGATAAAGATGGATGATTCACTTTACGACGAATTTGGTAATTATCTCGGTCCAGATCTTGAAGACGAAGAGGAAGATTTAGAAATGCAAGAAGTGGAGGAATCCAATTTGGAGGAACCTGCTTTTGAGGAACCAGAAGAAGAAGAAAGTCGTGAGGAAGGATCTGCTTTGATGCAAATAGACGGTAAGAGCGAGCCCGTTTGAATTTTTTTTGTGCAGTGTGACTGATCAAGCCGAACACAGAGATTCCTCCTAATCAAATCGTTTTACACGAAGATAAAAAATATTATCCTTCAGCTGAAGAAGTCTATGGACAAGAAGTAGAGACTTTAGTACAAGAAGAAGACACACAGCCTTTAAGTGAACCCATCATTGCTCCTATTCAAGTTCGAAAGTTTAACGTGTTTGAAACTGATTTGCCAGAGACAAATTACAGCAAAGAGTAATATAAGGAGGATAGAAAGCGGATGTTGTGTTTTGATTGACAGTTTATGTATAGATTCATGGTAGATTTAATGAATCATCCTGATTTGATTCGAAATATTGCTATCGTCGGACATCTTCACCACGGAAAGACATCCTTTGTGGACATGCTGATATCTGAAACACACGACATACCGATTAATGTAGAACAACCCGAGAGATATACAGATACACACATATTAGAAAGAGAGCGTGGTGTGTCGCTCAAGAGCATGCCGATGACAATCGTATTGCAAGATTTAAAAGAAAAGTCTTATTTGGTCAACGTGTTGGACACACCAGGTAATGAGACAGGGATAGGGATGACATGTTGTCCTGACATGATGTATAGGTCATACGAATTTTATTGATGAAGTCGTTGCAGCCACTCGATTGGCTGATGGTGTTGCGATTCTAGTTGATATAGTCGAAGGGGTCATGATCAATACAGAACAAGTCATTAAGCATTGTGTACGTGAAGGCTTGGCCATGACACTGGTCATTAATAAAATGGACCGTTTGATTTTGGAATTGAAGCTACCTCCTGCCGATGCTTACTTTAAATTACGCCATGCGATTGAAGAAGTCAATACGATCATTCGGTAAACAGTGGATAGGACTGTGATCATTGTGATTAACCTTGCTTTAGATCAACACCAGGCGGTGAGAACATGCGTTTATCACCTGAATTAGGCAATGTGTGTTTTGCTTCCAGTCAGATCGGATGGACCTTTTCACTCAAATCGTTTGCTAAACTTTATGCGGATTCATACGAAGCCGAATTTGATGCAGACGCGTTTGCCAAACGACTTTGGGGAGATGTGTTTATCAACCCCGAACAGGGCACGTTTCATCGAAAATCGAGCCACAGTCAAAATAAGCGTACGTTTGTTCACTTTATTCTTGAACCACTCTACAAGCTGTATGCACAAGTGATTGGTGAAGATCAGGAAGAGCTAAAAAAGACGCTGAGATCACTGGGAATCTATTTGAAGCACAAGGATTATCAGATGGATGTCAAACCACTCCTTCGTCTTGTGCTCAGCCAATTCTTTGGATCCAACAGCGCCTTTGTGGACATGATCGCTCGCCATGTGCCTTCGCCTGCGGAAAATGCGAGAGAGAAAGTGGAAAGGATCTATAGTGGACCGATGGACAGTGAGGTGGTGGATGCGATGAAGCGATGTGATGCGGACGGTCCCTTGATGATTCATGTAACAAAATTATTCAACAATGAAGAAAGCACTGGTTTCCAAGCCTTTGGACGTGTGTTCAGTGGCAGTGTCAAGCGAGGACAGATTGTGCGTGTGTTGGGTGAGAGCTATACGGTCGATGATGAAGAAGACATGGCGATGGAAAAGGTAGAACAGACCTGGATTTATGAATCAAGATACCGTGTTGAGGTAGAAGGTGTCCCTGCGGGTGGATGGGTCTTGTTGGGTGGTGTGGATAACTCGATTATGAAAACAGCGACCGTGGTGGATCAGAAGACAAAGGAGGATGCTTATATCTTCAAGCCTCTTCGGTTCCCTACGGCTGCTACACTCAAGGTGGCGATCGAGCCCGTCAATCCGTCTGAACTACCCAAGATGTTGGATGGTCTTCGAAAGATTAACAAGAGTTATCCGATTGTGACCACCCGAGTAGAAGAATCAGGAGAACATATCGTGCTGGGTACAGGTGAACTCTATTTAGATTGTGTACTGCATGATCTTCGTCGAATGTATGCCGAGATCGAGTTAAAAGTGTCCGATCCTGTGGTACGATTTTGTGAAACAGTAGTGGAAACATCTGCATTAAAATGTTTTGCAGAGACACCGAATAAAAAGTAAGAAGAAGAAAAAAAAAGATAGGGTGAATGACTGACGGTGATGATAGAAACAAATTGACTTTTATTGCCGAACCACTTGAAAAAGAATTAGCTGAAGAGATTGAACAGGGTGAGGTTCATATTCGATGGCCACAGAGTAAGCTGGGTAAACATTTGGAGACAAAGCATGGATATGATGTACTTGCGTCTAGATCCGTGTGGGCTTTTGGACCTGACGATATGGGACCTAATCTATTGATGGATGACACGTTATCTTCTGAAGTAGATAAAAAGTTGCTTTATTCAGTAAAGGATTCCGTACGTCAAGGATTCCAGTGGGGTACAAGAGAAGGACCTTTGTGTGATGAACGTAAGAGAATAAAAGTGAGAAAGAAAGAGAGAAACTGACGGGTGTCTGATAGCGATTCGTAATGTGAAATTCAAGATATTGGATGCCGTCTTGGCCAGTGAACCCATTTATCGAGGTGGAGGACAGATTATTCCGACAGCACGTCGTGTGTGTTATTCATCCTTTTTGACGGTAAGCAATGAACGAATTGAGAACGATGACTGATAGGGATGATAGGCTACACCACGATTGATGGAGCCTGTATATTATGTTGAAATTCAAGCACCGGCAGATTGTGTATCTGCAGTCTATGCAGTATTACAACGAAGAAGAGGTCACGTCACTCAAGATATTCCTAAACCAGGATCACCTTTATATACCGTCAAGGCCTATATTCCAGTGATTGATTCATGTGGATTTGAGACTGACTTGAGAACACATACAGAAGGACAAGCGTTTTGTCAACAGATCTTTGATCACTGGCAGATCGTACCTGGAGATCCACTCGATACAAATATTGTCCTTAAACCTTTAGAGCCTAGTCCTGCATCCCATTTGGCTAGGGATTTCATGGTGAAGACAAGAAGAAGAAAGGGTCTTTCAGAAGATGTGAGCATAAACAAATACTTTGATGATCCGATGTTATTAGCCTTGGCCAATACGGATGTGCTGGGTGGTACTCTTTAATGCAGTATATAAATAAAAAATCAAATGTGATTGTGTGTGTGTGTGTGTGTATTATTTTATTTGACATAGGAGATCATAGAAAAAGAAAAAAAAAAAGGAAAGGAAAGGGTAAAGAAATAAGAGGGGGGCATAAAAGGGTTTGAATTATAAAGAATACATCTTTTCCAATGCTTGATTTTGAAGCACATTATCTTTAAATCTAGAAATAAATGAGAACAAGAACAAGATAACAAAGCCTTACTTTCTCAATCGTTCATTTTCTGCTAAAAGACGTTCTAATTCTGCAAGGATCGTTGTCTGAGTATTCTTTAGATGTTGTATGTGTTGAACGGCTTTGAAAAAAAAGAGAGTTAATGAAAGAATAGAAAGAGAGAGACCTACTTCTGTGTAAAAGAGCCACTTTGGACATTTTCTTGTTGAGACAAGTCGGTAATTCATTTCTTAATTCATCAAAACCATCTTTTATTTGAGCTCTCCTTTTCTGTTCCGATTGAATATGAATCTGTCGTTTTAGTTCGGAATTGATCTTCTTTTTTGGTTGCTTCTTTATCGAACGCGTTGAAGATGTTTCGTAAAGAAGAGAAGGTGAAGATTGACAGGAAGAAGAAGAATGATCCAATGATAAAGAAGGTTGCTGAGACAACATGCTATCATATTCTATTGCAAAAAAGTCAACCTCTTTTTTATTTAAACCATGGTTGTACCTTGTTGTGGATGATATGTATTTTCAAATAATAAAGAATGATGTGTATTATTGGATTGATAATTAAAATAAAATGGATTTGAAGGATGATTATCTTCTGTCATTTTTTATTAAAGAAAAAAAAAAAAAAAAAAAAAGGAAAGTAAAATAATAAAAAAAAAGGAGAAGGAAAAAACAAAAAAAAAAAAATCAAATCAAATAAAAATAAATGACGCAAAAAAAAAAAAAAAAAAAAAAAAAAAAGGAGAGGGGTGAAGGGGAGAACATGTAGTTTTTTATTCTTTTTTTGATTACTTTATGTTTCTTATTTACTGACAGGTTCTGTTGAAGAGAGCTTGTTGAAGATAGTTTTGAATTTTGATCTGTCACTTGGATCCACATGAGTCTCACGTGACTCTCATTTTATCAATTCAGTTTTTTTATGCTTCACAGCTTCTTTTCTTTTTCTTTTTTTTTTTTTTATTTAATCATGAGCACGCGTCAATATAGTTTACCACAACCACTTTCAACAAAGACAACGACAATCATCAGACTAGGACATCAACAACCACTGGTCATTCCTGATGCTCATGAATTACAATCGATTAAAGCTGATCTTGAAGTATTATTACCACTTTCAGAGAATAGGATGCAAGATCTCAAAAGAGACTTGAATAATTTGAATATAAAAAATAAGAATGAAGAAGGTATGAAACCAAAAGATTGTTTATTTACTGACATACAATAGACAACAAGACGCGAATAAAGCAAGAATCGGGTAATTATTATCTATCGCTAGGATTATCATAACCCTTATTCTTTAGATCCTTTCTTTTCTGATACAATCTATTCACCAAAAAATGAATTCAATAAGGAAAGGTAAATAAAGAAAAAAGAAAAGTTTGAAGGTCTCTGTCTGAGGCAATGATAGTTTAGAAACAAGGAAAAGAGAAGACACAGAGAGTGCTGATGAAGGTTGGATTGATTTCAGAGTGACACAATGATTAATATGCATCCATAGCCGTACGACATCACAGTCAATCACCACACGTCAGATTAAAACATCGTTTATATGACAGCATGTCACCACCCAATCTCATCAAAAAGGCGAGCTGGATCTCGCGAGCAAATCAAGAAGAACCGGATTTTATTCGAGTCAAAGCAAAAGATCAGATACCTGTCACTACCTTTTGGACCGCGATGGAACCTTACC
This sequence comes from Rhizopus delemar RA 99-880, assembly GCF_000149305.1. NCBI lineage: Eukaryota > Fungi > Mucoromycota > Mucoromycetes > Mucorales > Rhizopodaceae > Rhizopus > Rhizopus delemar. The sequence continues at coordinate 401,690 of NW_027137829.1, forward strand.
TGAGACCACTGACAGAACAAGATCGGCAGTTTTTATTGGAAAGATCAGAAGAGACAAGGCCTGATCTGATACCTCCCTTGGGTGAACACTATCTCGATCAGTGGTCTCGAGAGGATCAATTCGTACAGTCCACCCGACAGAGTTCACTGGATGTACAAAGGGTGAGATTTGTCAAGGAACCGATCACGGAAGATCAATTGACTCAAGATGATTTGAGTGCTGGGCTGTTGACTGAACGGTTACTTTCTAGTCTGGTGGCTGAAGACAATGTGAATAGAGTGAAAAAAGAAGAAGAGGAAGAAGAAGAGGAAGAAGAAGAAGAAGAAGAGAGATTGAGCGAGTTGGATATTGTGAGCTTTGAGGAAAGGTTAAAAAGAGAATTGAGATACGCAGGCTTATTTACGGATGATGATGTATGTGTTTTTTGTGATGGTTTGTTTCTTATGCTTAAAACATAGATTGATTGGAATGCAAAAGAAGATGATGAGATTTGTGCAGAATTAAGGTCGATTGGACGTGAATATAAAGAACAAGTAGAGATGAATGAATATCGAAAAAAGAAGCTATTGGAAATAGTAGACTGTCAACTTCAATTTGAACAATACACACAAGTACTGGATACGTTGGACAGTCAAGTAGAACAAGGATATATCAAACGATTTGTAAATAACGCATCCTCTTTTCACCACATGTCCCTAACATCCTTCATAGCGTAATCAAAAAGCAAAGAAAAGAAAGACAGCCTCTGGACAGAAATCGACTTTATCAGAAAATGTTATTTATTCAATGGAAAAAAGAAAGATGTGGATCGATGCTCTTGGAAAACTATTTGAAGATAAAAATCGTGTGATGCCTTCTCAATCGATTTATTCTCAAACAGATTGATCTCTTGTCCTTTCTGTTGGTGATACAAAAGAATAAAGACTTGTAACACCATTCAAAGAGTTGGGAGTCGACTTTTAGATTGTCCTAAACTTTATCCAGTCTTCAGCTTACTTTATTGAAGATACATCATTTAAGAAATCATTCTCGTGTTGTGCAACACAAAACCTTTTCTTTTCTTGCATCTTCAAAACATCATCTCACGCGTTCAGAATCAAGCCTCATGTTTTAAACAATCCTCTCTTTTTCTGTTCATTTCTCTTGTATTTCATTCACTCCATCGATTGAGTCAGAGTCTATGCTTTATTGTCATTCTATTAAAAAAAAAAAAAAAAAAAAAAGAAAGACAAGACTGTGCCTCCTCTGTTGATGACTTGCTTCAATTGTCAGGTTTTATTGTCCACAAGATGATAATGTTATCTTTACAACCATCTGAAACTCCTACAAAATAATATAAATCCTATTTTGATACACAATAAGAAGAATCGTATATCCAAGACCCGATTTTCAGTGTTACTTTTTCTTTTTTTTTTTTTTTTTTTTTTTTTTTTTTTTTTTTTTTTTTTTTTTTTCTTTGCTCGATTGAATGATAATAAAAAGGATGCAAGAAAGAAAATAAAACAATCTTTTTTTTTAATCCACTCATTCTTTACTGTTCGTAATCCATCTTTTTCTTTTCCTCTTTTTTCATATTCCGATGAAACACGACAATAACATACACACTCGCCGGAGATTGTTCTATGCTATATAAAAAAAATAAAGTTTGGATTTTTTTTTTCTTTTTCTTTACTTTAATGGATAAAAGAAAGAGTAGTTCGATCACTACAAGTTCACCTCGAGACATTCCAGTGAGGGTGATTGATGATGAAATTATACCTTCTCGATCTTATTATTCTTCACATCTTCATGTGGAACCAGGCAAGTTGTCATTCTTACCCTTATTCTAAACTCATGTTCCATAGCGAGTGAAGCAAGATATTCAGCATCGATTGAGTCCATCCGAGCGCATTCACTTGCCTTGGGGGATCAATACCTCAACAGCACACCTTCTTCACCCACAAGTGAAAACGATCACTTTATGAAAAATCCGATATCACCCGCCTTACCCTCCGGAGAATCCATGTTGAGTTCTTTATTTAGACAAAATGAGCAAGAAAGTGAGCCATTGATCAGACGTCAGCTCTCGAAAGACTATGCAGCGACCGCCACGCAGGAAGTGAGAGTGGCGGATGAAGAAAGAGGTCAAGTCCAGCCAGAACCAGAGGACCCCCATTCAAAGAGGCAGAACCAACCCAAGGATTGGTCACACTGTGTGACACAACCGATTCAATATGTGCCCGCTGTCATCCTTGGCCTCTTGCTCAACTTGCTGGACGCAATCTCTTATGGCATGATCACCTTCCCACTGAACAATCCAATCTTTGCTGCGTTTGGTCCGGATGGGATAGCGATGTTTTTTGTGAGGTAAGTGATGACGAATGAATGACAAAGATGGTGCTGATACGTGATCTATTAGTTGTATTATCTCTCAACTTGTTTATTCGTTTGGAGGAAGTGCGTTTGATGGTGGAAATGGAAGGTAAGGAAAGATGAATGGATGTAAAGATGATAATTAACCTATTTAAAGTATGATGATTGAAGGTAAGGAAAGATTGGAAAAATAATTTGAGTCTAACTTGTTTATCATCAGTCGTTCCCTTTTTACACATCATGTAAGTACCCTTCTTTTCTCACTTCTCCTTTTGACCACCCATCATTTCAGGGTGGAAAAGATCATCAGTGTCACCGGTTCAGAGGATTCGAATGCGGTCATTGCTTCTACCATGGTTGCCTTTGCCCTCAGCAGCATCATGACCGGTCTCGCCTTCTTCTTATTGGGCGCACTCAAGCTAGGCTCCCTCATCGGATTCTTTCCTCGACATATCCTGGTGGGTACCATCGGTGGTGTGGGTTGGTTCTTGATCGCAACCGGTATCGAAGTCTCTGGTAGACTCGATCATGACTTGGAATACACCCTTCCCATGTTCAAGACCCTCTTCTTGGACTCACACACCTTTGCACTCTGGTTCTCTGCTTTTGCCGTGGCCATCTTGCTTCGAGTCATTCAGGCTCGTATCACCTCTCCCTTGGTCGTACCCACCTTCTTCATGGTCTTGCCTCTCGTCTTTTATCTCATCGCACTCATCTTTGGTCTGGACGTCAACATGCTCCGAAATCAAGGTTGGATCTTTCCCTTGGTTGAAAGCGATACACCCTTCTGGCATTTCTATACACTGTATGATTTTAAGGCGGTCAATTGGAGAGCGATCGCCGAGACATTACCAGCCATGTTGGCCTTGACCTTCTTTGGTAGGTTTTCTTTCTTGTTTTCTCGTATTGACCCTTCTTGATCTTAGGTGTGCTTCATGTGCCTATCAATGTACCCGCATTGGGTGTCTCAACCAATAAAGACGATGTGGATGTCAATCGAGAATTGGTAGCACACGGTGTATCCAATGCTGTCTCGGGTCTCTTTGGTTCAGTTCAAAGTAAGAAGGGGATTTTGATCTCGAGAGAGAGAAAGAGAGACTGATGGTTTATGTCATAGATTACTTGGTCTACACAAACTCACTGCTCTTCATTCGTTCCGGTGGAGACAGCAGAGTGGCTGGTATCATGCTGGCTGGTGCAACCGCAGCCCTTTGGATGATTGGTCCCTGGATTGTGGGTTACATCCCGATCATGGTCGTCGGCAGTCTCATCTTCCACCTCGGTCTCGACCTGTTGAAGGAAGCCCTGGTCGATACCTGGGGTGCGGTTCACTATCTTGAATACATCACGATCTGTGTGATCATTGCCTGCATGGCCGCCTTGGGATTTGTCGAGGGAATCTTGGTAGGCATCATGATGGCCTGTGTGTTCTTTGTGGTACAGAACGCACGCAGTACAGAAGCGATCCGTGTTGCCTGCACGGGCAACTACATGCGTTCGGCCGTCCGTCGACTCTATCGCCAAGAACGTTACCTGAACGAGGTCGGTGGTCAGATTCAGATTGTCAAGCTCCAGAATTACCTCTTCTTTGGCACGATCGGTCAAGTGGAGCGTGCGATTCGTGCCATGCTGGATGAACATGCTTGGGATACGCATCCGATCCGTTTCTTGATCTTGGATCTGCAGTTGGTTCAAGGCGTGGACTTTAGTGCGGCTGAAGCCTTTGTTCGTATCCGTCGGCTGCTGCGTGCTCGTCAGGTGTACATGATTTTCTGCAGTGTAGCTCAGGATGCACAAAAGGCGTTGATCAAGGCTGGTGTGTGGGCTGATCAGCTGGATATGGAAGGGGATCTCAAGTGCTTTGAGCATTTTACAGATGCTATCGAATGGTGTGAGAACATATTATTGACAGCTTATTTCAACAAGAGACCCAAACAAGGTGAAAAAAAAAAAAAAAAAAATAGAAATGAGGTTTTATCTGGTCATTAACACCTCACATTAGCCTTATTAACATCATCCGACAGCAACATCCCTGACATCAAACACGTCAATCATCACTTCCCGATCTTTGGGTCTTCACCACGTCATGAAATGTTGCACAACGCCATCCATCATATCCTTAAAGGTAACAAGATAAACCAGTCAACAGGGCAATAACCTCTTTCTTTTAGAATCCAATGCCCCTTTTGTACATAGCAATACCACCCAACCTACCCTCATCTTGGTTCAAACCTTTGGAGAAATATTCCCTGATGTTTCCGTCGAATTCTTTCACAAGCTCAGTCGTTATTTTGAACGAGCCACGGTCGAAAAGGGAAGGATGATCTATCAAGAAGGCGATCCATGCGATTATCTGCTGGTACTAGAGCAAGGCTCACTTCGGAGCCTCATGGCTGTTCTCAATGAACCAGTGACGGTCGAGACGATCTTGCCGGGCACCGTGGTAGGTGAGATGGGCATGTTTGTCTCTAGCCCTACACGTACAAGATCCTTGATGGCCGAAAATGATTCCATCTATTGGAAGATGAGCAAGGAATCATTCAATCGTATGCTTCAAGAAGATCCACATACAGCAAATCAATTCATTTTGTTAACTCTTTACTTTTCTTCTGAAAGATTAGATACCATGACACGATACGCATATATTTTACATTAATTTTTTTTTTTTTTGCTTTATTAAAATGATTTGCTTCCGGTGAATTGAAGCCATTGACTATTGCTAATCTCTATCTTACTTTCATTCATCGTCTGCCGTACGTACTGAGTGTCTCTTGATGAATCAGAAATGTGAAACGCGTTGTATTCCTCTTTTTCTGTCCTGGTTGAGTCTGCGTGCTCGCTCTGTTTTGACGTCTGTGATCAATAAAAACAATGGTTAAATACCTTCTTTTAAATCATGTCATGCCTACCTCGGATTGATTCGGATGGGTAAAAGGGATCGTGGCCGTTCGTTGCATGTTGATCGTAGAGGATTGACTGTAGGATTGTCTTGAGGCAGATTCAGATGAACATTCTCTTGCCAAAGAAACCTTTTCAATCACTGTCACGGATCGAGGTGCCTGCCATCTCACACTTCGTTTCTTCTCCCACAGGTCCACTTCGTCCACACCCCGTCTACGCTCTGGGTCATTCAGGATTTCCGATCTTGGCACTAAATTCAGAGAGGTATGAATGGGTACGAACGTAGGCTGTTTTTGTTCAATCGGAGGCTGCAGATGTCGAGTGATCCCCGTCAGTCCCTCGGGCTTTTCACTTTCTGGGAGGCTGTCTGGGATCCAGGGTAGCATGTAGGGCATAAAAGGTTCCTTCGGGCTTTTCTCGGTACCATCCAAAACAAGCTTCTTGCTGCCTGATCGGTGACAGAATAGCCAAGGAAGATAGGCCAGGAGACCGATGATGGCCAGCACGCCGATGATGGCAAACGCAAACAGGATAGGCCAGTTGCGACTCATCTGATGCTCCCATCCTTTTATGGGCGGCGGATGAGTCACGCTTTGGCTGGGTAGAGCGATAAAGGTCGCGAGATGGGTCGCAGTGGTCGTGAACGTGTAATAACTAGTAAATGTCTTTGTAGGATGAATCCTTCGGGTGATTGTTTTGGTAGCTATGCTGGACATTGGAGGTTAAATTCAAAAGGGGAAAAGAATGAAGAGGAGGAAAGAGGAAGGAAAATATTTTACAATGAACCATAAGTCCTTTTTGTTAAAATCATGCCTAAACTCAAGTTATTTAGAACAATTGAATTATCCTTAATGTCTACTAAAAAAAAGTTTTTTTTTTTTTTTCTAAGACGAATTGACTTTTTATATTTATTTATCGGATATAATACAAAAGATTTTAAACACACAACAAAAAATTACAGAGGGTATGAATTTATGTAGGAGAATGGCTACTACTGCTACCACCACTCAGGTTTTCAGGAGTTGGAACGGCAGTGACACCTGATTCTAATGTTTGCATTGGATGTCTTTCAATATCTGTAGGTTCAATCTCTTGACGTTCTTGTTCTATGAGCGCATTCGTTTTTTGCAGTAAATTCCCACCTGTAGCACTCATATTTGAGCCACCGATTTCTTTTGGCTGACCGTAATCCAAGACGGGTGCCTCTACCAAATCAGGCACGCCTTTGATGACAGTACGACTGTCGGTCATCAAAAGCTTTTTGATTTTACTGCCAAATCGATGCTTCTTGATGTGATTACCACTACCGGCAGATATCGAGCGTATCTCAAGATCTGTATCACTACGATTTCGATGATACGCAATTTCCTCTTCCTCTTCAAATGGAAGATAGCCATATGCTCTTTCTCCCATTTGAGCCCAGTCTGTACCAATGATTTCATCTTCATCGGCAAGACGAAGTCGAAGGGTAGGTATCATATTGATAATCACGAGCATGATGTAAGTCACAGCAAACGACCAAGCAGAGACGGCGACAATGGCTGCTAATTGATAGGGCACTTGCATCCAGTGGCCATCTAGCCAGCCACCAATAGGAATGGAATCAAGTGATGTGCCTTCGGGATAACCAAGGGCAATCACGCTCTGTTGAGCAAAGACACCGGTCAAGACTAGGCCAACAAGTCCACCAATGTAATGTACTAGTTTAAGAATACGCATTAAGCAACCCTTTTTTTACATTCAAGGCTTATTACCTCCAAATACATCAAGGGCATCATCGATACCCATTCTATGTTTATAATAAAGCGCAATATAGCATACAACAGCACCAATAGCACCAAAGGCAAGAGAGCTCGAAGGACTCACAAACCCAGAACCAGGTGTGATGGTAGCTAGGCCAGCAACAGCGCCCGTACAGAGGCCGATAATACTCCATTTACGAGTATGACGATAGTCCAACAGAACCCAAACGATAGCGGCAGTACAAGCAGAGAGATGGGTGCAAACAAGCGAGTTTACACTTCGTGCATTTGCGGCTAAAGCACTACCAGCATTAAATGCGAACCAACCTATACAAAACAAAAATCAGGTTATTTTTATGCAATTCATAAAAAAAAAAAAAACTCTCTCATTACCAAACCACATTAAAGCAAGACCAAGGAATACAAAGGAAACATTATGGGGCGTATTTACATTTTCATGGTAGTCACGACGTTTTCCTAAAACCATTGCATAAGCAACAGCAGCTAAACCACTCGAAATATGAACGGGTGTTCCGCCTGCATAATCCATGACGCCTAACTTTAACAACCAGCCATTAGGTCCCCACACCCAGCAAGTAATAATATCTGGTTTTTTTTTAGAATTAGTTTCTTTTTTCTCAATAGCATTTATGCAAAAAATTACCATAAACAACGGTTGTCCAAACAAAAATAAAAATAATAGAAGGTCCAAGCTAACAAGAGCTTCAGTTCACACTTTTTTTTTTAACAAGGCAATTTTTTTTAGCAACTTACGGACATACGTTCAGCCGCCGAACCAAATGCAAGAGCTGTGACGAAAAAGATGTGTCAGTTGTAAAAAATAAGATGATCTTTTTTTTTTCTTGACCTGGTGTAAGAGCAGCAAACATGACTTGAAAGATCATAAAAGTTGAAGCAGGAACTGTCTGTTCTGGCAACGCCGGTTTCATGCCTACACCTCTTAACAAAAAGTGGGCTATGATACTTGTGTGAATATTTAACGTTCTGTCACAAATGGGTTTACCTGAATCACCAATAAATTTGCCACCTGTTTCTGAAAATGTGAGTGAATACCCAATCAGATACCACTACAAATGAGTAATAAAATTAATATCAATTGAGTATGTTCATCTACAAACAATACCTGAAATGATACCACAGCAACAGAAAGTACTGTCAAATACATGAGCGATAATGCGTTTTTTGCTCTAGCAAGGCCTGCATAAAAGAACCCAAGGGCAGGAGACTATATAGAAAATGAATTGAATGATTTTATATCACTGAACTTTTTACCATCAAGAAAACCAAACAAGCACAAATCATAACCCAAGCTGTATCACCATTATTTAATGTATAAGTAGGTTCTGATCCAGTTAAAGTGGAATTGTCAGGCATTTTATGAATACAAGGAAAGCAACAAATCCAAGTGGTAGATTATAGAGATAAAAAAAAGATAAATTGAAAATCAGAGGCACAATGATTTATATACGGCTAATAGATAAGACATATAAAGTAAGCATCGGATCTTTAATGTAAATAAACGCTGTATGTACCTCTTTTTAATAATTTATGAAAATAATCAAAGGTATTTGTTTTCTTATGTTTTGTACTGTAATGTATTAAAATATGAACGACATGTTCTTACCCGTGCTTTGCCTTTTTTGTTCCATACTTTAAAAGTTTGCGTGTACTCATTTAAACAAGTTTAAAAACGTAAATTATAGCATGTGAGTTTTTTTTTTTGTGGTGGTGTGTTTTTTTTTTTTTTTTTTTCACTCCAACAGCTTTTTCTAAAGGTACAAAATAAAAAAAGCAAGTTGAATTTATCCAATTAAAGAATTAAAAGACATTTTAACCAACCCCCGGGGTCCTGGGGGTCCCCTTTTTGACGTAATCGGGAACCAAATCGTTGTGATTTTTATTTGATCAAAATGGATTATTGTTCCTATGACAACTGATTGACTTACAAATATAGATTGTAATTAATTGATTTTACAAGTATTCCGAATCATATCATAATGCAACAATGATTATAATAAAAATAAAGCACTGGTAGCAAAAATGATGATGATGTCATTAAAACTAATAACAGTAGTTTAAAGCATTCAACTGTTGATAATCCTTTTTCTAATTGTATCATCAGAATCCATACACTTTAATTCAGTTTGAGTCTCAATCTTTGTCACTTTTTATTAGACATCACTTTCAAGTATTAATAATAGTTCTATCAATCTTATTCAATATCAATCCTAAGATACGGTTGTCGATTGTCATTCAAAAAAGCATCGCGTACGATCCATTATTTGGTATGTTAATAACAAAACAATTTTGCTTTTAACATGTCGAGTTGTCAATGCTCTGGGCCACTAAAAGACATTCTGTAAAGTTATTGACTTGAAATGTCTTGTGTATGATTTCCACCTATTTACATGCGTCATTAGCCTTTACTCGTCTATTCTTTTTTTTTTATTTACTTATTTGCCCGGACCGTTCTTAACTATTCATCTGGCTTTATCCTTCACATCAAACCCAATACCATTCAATAGTTTTTTTGTAGCGACAATCAGGAAAACAAAGAATCAACTATTCATTCGAAACAGAATTATCTCGCCAAATGTTTTCATCACTAAAAGCGTATCATCAACATCAAAAAGAGTATCTAGCATTCATGTAGTTTAGCCATCTATCATTTTACACAAAATGCCTGTTCCTTATCAAATAAATAATAATTCAGTAATTGAACTGAAATACTTGAATAAGGCACGTTCACCAGTTGTTCTCGCGTACCGTAATTTGCTACAGCTGGCGATATAGTCCGCATGCACATATTAAATACGTTCAGTAGCATTTGGAGCATCCAAGAACATGGATTCAGACAACATGTCTAGCATGGAACTGCCATCACGACTGATTCTGTACAGAATAAGCTAAAGCTCTATTTGTCTGAAGAGTGATAAACAATTGGTTCAAGTTTCTTGTGATGTAAACTATCAAGGATCAATATGCGCATTCAATATGAGTCGCTGATATATCTCTTGCTATTGATGATTTCATTTATTGAGTTACGGTGCCTTTGTTGACTACACTATGAAATCAAAAGCACGCAAAATTGAAAATGTTCTCAATGTGTCATTCACGTATAGAACGATAGAATTTCAAAGGGTGTATCGACTCTATGTTTAACTCTCAAGAAGAAGCTCCATAGAGTATGATTTCTTTTCAAGTATACACTAAGCTATGTTTACTTTACTTTTTCGTATTCGCAAACACATTATCACACTTGCTCTTTCAGAAATGATTAATATGTTTTGTATTGAGATTAAAAAAAAAAGGCTTTCAGTTCTACAATATAGTTTTATTTAAAAAAATGCTTTGTTTTAGTTTTAAGCTTATATTCATGAGGTACATCATCATTATGTTCCAGTACAGAGCGAGCCATGAATTCCAAGAACCTTTGACCATACTGAGTAGGTTTGACGGCTGAAATGCCATTTTTATCTTTTGTTGTCATTGATTTGAAGACATGTTCAGATTTTTTCTTCATGTCATAAGGTGTCAAGATATCGATGATACCCAAAGAATACAAAACCGGTAAAGGCTTATTCTCTTCATCTGTTGCTTGGAAACCACCACTTTTATCAGCATAAAATACACAATTACGACGTCTAGGAAAGATGAGTGAATACACAAAGAACAAGATTAGAAAGATAAGCATGCTGTATTCTTACTCAAGGACCTCTTCTGGTAACTGGGAGGAATCTAATTTGTGTATGTTTGCTTCGGCGATAGCTTCACGAACAAATTGCGCTTTACTGGTTCTATGTCTCATCTGTGTGATCCTTCGTTGAATTGATTTCGTGTTGGGTTGAAATGTTTGTAGTGTCGAATCACGAATGTTGTCTCTATTTCCTCTAAGCATGTCATGGATGCCAACCAGCAGACTATAATCCATGATATTGAGATGTGATAATAACTAAAGTAAGAGAATATAAGCATGAATCATACAGATTGCAAATGAATAGAAACGTACCGTAACATCTCTAATTAATTGACCTATAAATAATTTTCTTTTGTGTGGGCCCAAATGAAGTTTTCTTTGTCTCTTTTCCCAATTTAAATCTTTCATGACCGCATGTGGGTTTTTAGAAACTTCTTCTTCAGGTAAAAGTCGTCCGAGTGTAGATCCCTATTCGAAAGGATTAAGTATATTAAATCGAGTCTTTACTGTCGTACCTTTAAATCATATGTTTCATGAATATCTTTGTTTGGTGGGAATACGTTACTCATGACTACAAAATGAATTTTCTTTCCGTGAGGTAATTTGATTCGATGTAAACCGTAATATCGACATAAAAGTGTATTAGGATTTTCAGTAACATGCTAATAGAGATGATTTGGATGAGAAGGAGAGCTTTTATTATTAATTATCTACTTACGTTATAGTAATCTTTTAATATATCTCTCATGAACTTGTGCTCAGTATAATGGATAGTTTTGATTATGAAACGATAGTCCCTTGAATAATAAAAGAAACTACCACTTTTACCAGGTGAACCCAATTCACTAAGAATGTATTTACTTGTTAATGAAATCTATTAAAGTCATAAGTTCATCTTTTCTTTCTCTTTCTCTTTTTCTTACTAAATAATCTGCAGGATCAACTCCAAACTTTTCTCTTAAATGACGAAACACCCAAGGAGCATAGTCTTTAAATTTAAAGTCATACTTTGCACCTGGTGTTAGTTCATCACCAATGACATCAAATGCCAACTTGTGAGCAGCCATAAAGTCTTCATCTGTCAAATCTCGATCTATTTTTGCAGTGACTCGACTAACAGCGATTCGAATACCGGTGAGCATGTTGTACATCAACACATAATTTCGGTGTCCCTCAGAAATACGTGTGCCCATCAATACCTTATCGTCTGTGTCATCTTGCAAAAGTCTCGAAAGTCTCTTGAATGTCTTTCTTCTCGTCTTTAATTCTTTTTGAAATTCTTCTGAACGTTTCATTAAATCTACTTTTTCTTTATCTTCCATCAATTGTCGTACTGACTTTAATGGATATCCAGTTGAATAATGCCGTGACATGGGTGGGATGGTCTTTGTTGGTTCTAGTTGCTCCTGAATAGAAGTAATAGTTGAATGTCGTTTTAAGACTGGTGATTCAATCAGATTGTTATTGTTGTTATCTTGATTTAATTCATTATAATCTGCTACTATTGTATGGTTATTATTATTATTACAATTAGCAGCAGGAATAGGAGGTGTTGCAATTGGGCATATGTCTATACTATTATTATAATTAGGTTTATATAAACCATCTTCTTCTGTATTGTATCTTGTAATAAGTGACATTAAAAAAGTGGAAAAAAAAAGACGGTTTATGATTAAAAAAGAAGAAGAAAAAAAAAAGAATTTACTCTCTTTTAGTTTTATTTACCAAAATACACGTGGGTGATGAACATACAAAGCAACACAAATGGCGGTTATTTTTTTTTTTTTTTTTTTTTTTTAACAAAAAAAAAGCTATTTTGCTTTTAATTCATCACTTTTCATCTTGTACAACTTAACTTGGTTTTTTCTTCATTGAACCCTTCTTTTTTATAAATATGAATTCATCTAAATGTATCATGCGATATTATCCCTCATGCTTTGTGAGAATACCAACGTACCAGTTTTTCTGTATTATGCAATCCCTTTTGTCTCTTTCTACCCCCTTTTTTTTCTGTTTGGGTGTACAAAATTGATTTTGGTTTTTCTCTTTGTTGTCTCATGTGTGACAATTAAACGATGATAAGCATTATCCAATCTGCCTTGATGCTTTCTTTGGTTTAACAAGTGTGAATAAGGCATTATTATAGCCAAAATTTATAGCAAGCCACATGAATGATCACAGTGTATTCATAAGCAAATTAAAAATGTAGATGAAAGAAGAGGGAGAGGCAAGCTTGTTATGGCAGGTGCAGCTTTTTTAAGGAATTCATAACAATTTGATTACAAGCAATTTTCAAGGCTTCATATACACAGATAAAGCAGTAATTTAATATAAAGTCCTATTGTTCCCTTGCTATCCTTTTTGTTAAAATGAACCTGTGCAACAAGGTAAAATGTTGTTCCTGAACTCTTTTTAAGCTCAATAACATTCATGCACGTTAAGCAATTTGCACTGGTGTAATCTTTAATATCACATCAATGTTATTCTTTTGTATAATGTCCTCAACCGATTTTTGATGGTAAATACATTCATTTCGTCTCTTTTAAGCATCTCTTTGTGCTAAACAGATTGAAATACAGCCTTTTCTTTTATTTTCTTTCTTTTTTTTTTTTTTTTTTTTTTTTTTTTTTTTGCTTAAATAAAGCTTCCTTTCATATGATTCTATCTGTTCAGATTACGTATGAATGTTATGTACATTAAAAAAAATATAGCTCTAATAGTGACATAACTGAGCTGATAATTTAATGTCGCTAAAAATTCTCCTTTATAAAAGCAAAATTAACATTTGTAAATAATAAGGGTCTGATTTACTACGGTTGTATACTCCCATCCTTTGTTTAATATAATAAACAATATAATTTTTTATCCTGAAAAATGGACAATATCAGATTGAAAAGACACAAAAGAGAAGCAAGATCTATAATCAATTCAAAAACTTGGCTCAGAAGATATACAACATATATCATTTGCTACCGAAAACTAAATACAACTGCTCGCCTTGATTGTCTTATGTAACTTGTGAGATACACAAGCTCTTTAGTATCCAAAATATGGAATCATGGAAAAGAATAAAAGATGTAGAAGGTTTAGAGGACAAGTATTGGCTGCTATTAGCAAAAAAAAATTTAAAACCATGCGCAAGGACAGGAACAAGCAAGATGATGAGCAGAGATAAAGAGCTCAAAAATTCATCTAATTCAATCGAGAGTTGACCATGTTTTAATCCAAAGCAGTGCCATTAATATAAACATCAAATGATGCAAATAAGGATGGTTCAATCTTGTTCATCTACAAGTTCAAATGAAAAAAAAAAAAAAAAAAAAGTTTCGATCGTATCCAAACTATCCCAAATGAGCTATACGATTAAAGTAACTTTTTATATAAAATAAAATAATTAAAACCCATGTGAGCACATAATCACTTTTGTGATTGAATTGCCCGGGCTAGGTCATGAAATGTATAAGGAGCTAAAAACCTTTTTGATAGGCAAAAAGGAAAAAAGACAGAGAAGGGAAGAGGAGAAAGGAAAAGTATGATAGGATACTAGGTTAGTTCTTGCTGAACCAGTTCACCAACTTGGTTCCAAGAGAGGGAATTTCTGGAGGGATCTTGCCATGATGGAGATAGTCGAGTTCGAATAGAATTTGGCAGATAGTAGACCATCGGACAGTCCAGGCTGAGGAAATTGATGAGGGATGTTTGAGAGCACCGTACTTGCGTTTGGTTGGTAATTTATTCAAAAGGAAGGGCAAGGGGTCAGGTTCGGTGGAAGGCATTTGTAGTCGTTGGTGCAAGTGTAGGCACCGAATCGCATGAGAACGGGTGAGCATGTCAGTTGGATGGTAGACACAGCGCTTAGGTACACCGCCCGGTAACCAACCAAGGCGCCAGCATACGACTCGGCTTCGTTCAACTGAAGTCATTCGTAACCAGAGGATAGGGTCAATAGTTGATTGTGAGCGACAAGCAGACAAAAGCTTTGTGCGTGCACGCTAAATGATCTATACAGTGTTTTGCGTTTGAAAATAAAGATTTTGGGTGATACGAATCCAAATTTTATAGCCAGGAAACCAAGACTGTCTAAGTGTGGTAAGAGCAAACCCAACAGTCCCTATTAACTTGGACCCTATTAGAATTTCTACACTATACTTTTTAAAATTGACATGAGCTCTGACGATGTTTATGCAGCTATAGCGGAACGATTCAGTAAATTTAAACAGTTTCAAAACGTAGCAAATTAGTATCTTCTTGCTTTGAAGGCTTTAATCTCGAATATGACGAAGAAAGCCACTATGTCAGGTCACTTTCTGGTCATAAAGTCGTCAACCGAGATCGCATTAGTGATCATCTTCGTCTCATTGCAGATGGCTTCTTGCAATCATCAACCTACGATAAAAAAACTTTTTGCTGCCGTTTCAGAATGAGCCGAAGCGTGTTTATTGGTATTATTAAAGTCATTTAACTTAAGGATTACCGCTTTCTTCAGTATAAGTACAAAACTACTAGCAAAGCTAGATTTTTACCTTACCAAAAAATGGCAGCTGCCACCCACCAGGTAGCTTATGAATACTGATATCACTCTGTGCACTTCAAGATCCGTGATTACTCTGCCGACTGCGTTGATGAATATTTTTGTATGTCAGAAAATTCAACGATGTAGTTGAAGTTGTTTTGCAATGTTTATCATAGTAAAATTCAGCTTTATTTAATCTAAAAACGCAATCATCCATCAGCTTATTGCATTCTTAATGTATAGAGAAGTCAACTGAATGCATTCTGAGATGATATATAAGCGAGAAAGTTGAAGATCCATTATTAAGATGATTTACATATAGCATTACACCAAAGATAATAGTGTAACGCAGTGCAGCAAACTTTGGCAGCCTTTGACTTTTCTCTATCTAACTGGTTCAAATCCAGAAAGATATAAACAAATACGTGTGCATAATAAATATCACTCAAAGTAAATTTCTTTGTTTTTCTTTTATTTTACTTAACATCAAGAACAAGAATCCCCTTGAAGCATATGCACTTTATTGTAATCCCTTTTATTTTATCTTTTTATTTTACTTTACTCAAAACAGTTTGATCTACTTAACAAGATCTTGTGGTCACTTATTACAAGCGAACTTATATTCAATCTATTACTATTTTGGGAACCAAACACTATTCAAAAACTTGGTTTCAAGTCAAAAACCCTTTATAACAAGCCTACTTTATACTACAAAAACCTTACAAACTCCAATCTCACAATAGGTCTGATAATTCCTATTAAATTTAATACCTTTGGTTGAGATTTTAAAACCTATTAACTTTAATAGGGCCGCTAATAGGGTCCGTTGGGTGACAACTTTTTGATTTCGAGGTATTAAAGTTAATTTAATAGGGACTGTTGGGTTTGCTCTGATGGACTACATACCCATGGCAGTGCACCTCCAAAGGGACAAGTCGGTATCAAGTCCTTCTATCGATTCATTTACTATGGTCACCCAATCTTTCATAAATGATATGCATGCGGCAGGTATTTCATTTGCTACGAAGCAAAACGAAGGCACACCGCTCCAAGTAACCTTGCAGCTCCCGGAAGAGGAAGAGACCTCGCATATCGAGTCTCACCAAGGCGCGGTGATTTATCCAAGAGAATAAAAGGAACAAGAGAGGACGAGGCTCGATAAAGAGATGTTTTATTTAATAAGCAAATGAGACTCTATTTTTGCTTTCCATACACAGATACTATTTCACGTTATGGATTAATCATTAATGAGTATGATATAATTGACGACAAAAAGATAATGGTTACCTGTTCTTCCATTGTTATATTTGTCATAGAATATTTGTATATGATTGACTACGGCTGACTGTGATTTAGTTCCTGGATTTAATATAATTTAACCGTGCAATTACGCAGCATCTTATCCTTAATGAAGATTATCCGAATTAACCTGTAGCTTATCTATTGGATATATTTTACATGTAGCTTATTAATACTGTTTTCATATCGAGTTATGAATGATGGATGCATCACTCGGCATGCAGCATTGATGCGCTACTGACGAAAACTGCTTTTGGAAAACTGTACAAAGTGACTGGTGCCTACGAACAACCAGACGACAAGCTGTTCGACATATTGAACATGGAATTCCATGGGAAACCTGAATTGCTGGGCCACATTGTGGATCTCCTTGTGAATGGAATCATACGTTGCAAGAATGTTTTGATCAAAATTTTGACCGTGGAATCTTACTCGCGTCTTGCGTCTGTGGACATTCACAATGAATCGCAAGTATTGAAGTCTACTATACCTGTCCAAGGACGCCTATTTTGTGGAACCGTGTCTGCTGCTGATGGTAAAGGTCTTAAGCAAAAAATGGTCATTGCAACCAATTCAATGAATGCTCTCTGCACTTGCTCTATTACATTGGGTGCCACGCCTCAAGTCTCGATTGGTCCTAGCTATGCATCCAAGCTTAGCCCACGCGACTGTCGGCTATTTCTTACATCTGTTGCTGCTGCCAAGTTCAAGAAAATTGTTACCTCGGAAACCGATCTGTTGCATACTAATACGACATCAATGTCTCAACTGCGACAACTCACTACATCTTTTCATCATCCCAGCACTTTCAGCTGTTGGAGACGCTCGTTTGAATCTTTCTGCGACATTCTTCACATACCTGCTACGATTTCCACACTCTGTGATTTGCCAAGCTTTAGTGGATACGGCTCGAATTCGACATCAGCGGCAATGTTGTCATCCCAGTTATTGGCGGTGTGGACTCGTGAATATTTTTACCACAACAGCATGCTCACGGAAGATCAAATGGCGACGTTTATGATTCTGTATGACTCGGTGCTCAAGGACAGCAAACCGTGGATATCATTACAGGCAGTTGTGGAACAGCTGAAGAAGGAATTCAATAAGCCGTCGCAGGTCAATATTTTCAAATTTGCATTTATCACATCCTTATTAGCAGTTGCAGATGCTGCTGGAGATGGTTTACCTGCAGCCAATGCCAAAATTGCTGCGAACATCTCTTTGCGATTTTCTAACCTATTCCTCGATAATTGATCCCGATATGACCTCAATAACAATTCGCTTCGCATGTCCTGGTAATCCATCAAATATCACTTTGTATACCGTCTATTTTCATATCTTTTCATACCAAGCAATAATAAAATTAAAATAAACAATGGAAATACCAGATTTTCCCTTTGATTTGGCGCGCAATCACAAATGATTAGAGACGCAAATAAAATTTTGAGCAATTCTAGATACATGAAAGATATACACGACAGATATTTGAGAGAGTATTATTTACACGTACTATTGGAAATAATATTCTGTCCATACACTGCAAACAACTGTTAAGTGAGAGTATGTAAATGTAAAAAGAGAAGAAAGGAAGTTAGAAAAAAAAAGTGTGATATATATTTATTTTTAATATCAATAATAGCTTGGTGGCAACATTGTAAGAGCAGGAAGCATTATGGCTCCCACGCTAAGTGATAGACAAGCTTTTTTTTCTTTGTTTTCGACTCAAAAAAAAAAGTGGTTGATCAACTTTAAATAAAAGAATAAGTATACTAAAAATCTATCTTAAATATTTATCTTGTATATCTGTTGTGTATCAAAAATTGCCCTAAAATTTTTATGTGTTCAAGTTAGTTGTGGAGCACACAATTTTACTTTCTGATAGGGGTAGATCAGTTTCTGAGATGCGTGAATTGCTTTTCTGGTTTGCGCAGAACTTTTATTTTTATTGTAACTTCAAGCGCCTTGCCAGAAATTAGATATTTTGGTTCGGGCAAAATTCTTTTTAATTTGTGCAAACCATCTCTGAAACACTCGTTGAGTCTGGTAAATCCATGTTATTGAGAAACTGTAATACATTTAAGCAACGTGAAATTGAGGGCTTACTCTGTAAACGGAGGACCTCTTCCTTGAACTATTGGGTCAGAAAAACAAATCTGAAGTCAGTCCTTGCTTGTCTCATATACTTCTACGTCATTCATCTATTCAGATGATCATCAGAATAAAGTATACAGCTACTTGCACGTATCATGGGAATCCATATCGCACAAACAGAAATGGCTGTCAAGGCATCCAAAATTCGAATGGCGCAGGACGCAATGCCGCCGTGAATGCTCGATATGGAACTTGCTTGGTGGAGTAGATGTGATGATATTCTTGGGAGAATTCAGGTCGTATCTGATCGAAACTTCACACCACAATTTCCATAATGACAATGATTTCACTTGGTTTCCAAGACTCAGATTAATGCAATTGGCACAATATACCAGTTTTCTACATGCTTTGAATTTGGTAGGAAGACAAAGAGAAGGGGCACAATTTTTTTTGGGTTGTGAAATTGGTCCCAAAAACGGCAAGCAATTGCACACTTTGACCACCACGTTGATGGTCCTATGATGTACGTTTGAATGTTCGATTCAAAGGGACAAGGAAATCGGCCATTCCATTTTTTTCTTTCATTGCCGTATGATTGGAAAAATTGAAAACAAATCCAGGCTGACTGGCGTCGCAAACTGATCTCACAGGAACTGCCAATTTATTTTCTGAAGACAGTGAAAGTGGGTGGAAGAACTGTCACACTTAATCATCCATGTCTAGTAACGGACAAGTATAAAGGTGGATGGTACAGCAGCTACTTTATTGAAAATTCTACAACTTGACTGGTCAATATAAATTTGTATCGATCGTTGTTTTTCTTTACCACACTTAGACAGTCTTAGTTTCCTAGCTTTAAAATTTGGATTCGTATCACCCAAAATCTTTATTTTCAAGCGCAAAACACTGCAGTTGGTAATGTATCCATATAAGGAAGATCGTAAGCGCTTTTTGAATACAACATTTGATTTTGTTTATAAAGGTTACGCACAAACTAAACCTCTCAATGTCTTTTAAATCAAAATAGTGCACTGAGTCTTAAAACCTCAACTCAAATCATTTTACATCAAGAGAACAAGGCCGAGATGATAAACATTAATAAAGTTTAAAAATCTATTTTTGAATACAAATAGGCTTCATTGATGAATTCAACCCAAAAAAAGAAAGAGAGGGTATTGTATGTCTGAGTCATTTGAGTTTAATTTTTTATTATTTTCTCTTTCCACTTTTTTTTTTTCATTCTTGCTGCTTTAATGTCAAACACAGCAATAGATGACTTACCTTCACAGCAACCAATTAACAGCAATAAGTCTGTGACCACAAAAGAGATTGCCAACATTTATTCTCATTTACAAATCATGATGGAATCAGCTCCAAAATCACCAAAACGACTTTCAGATGACCATCCCACTTTACCCGTCACACCTACTCATTCCTCACCCATAACACCCAAGCGACCAAAACAACCCGATTGTCCTTGCCACCATATCCTAGTCTCAAAAGATTCAGAACACTGTGCCTTGTGTGACGATGTGATACCCATCTTGTCCGAGCTGCAACAATCCAAAGAACAAAAGCAGCAGGACCTCAACCGCTGTCAAGAGGTCTTATCGAATGAGAAAAAACGATCCGAAGCCTTGGAAAAAGAAATAAGCAGGATCACGACGGACTGTGAAACGTCGCAAAAGGAACTTGAAGAAAAAAGCGAGCAATACGCTTCTCTTGAAAAAGACCTAAAGGTTTTACAGGAAAAATATGAGGTGGAAAAGAAAGAGGCCGAGAAAGCCAAGCAGGCGAAGCGAGATGTTGAGAATGAATTAGAAGAGCTCTCACAAAAGCTGTTTGAGGAGGCTAATGATATGGTAGCCAATGAAAAGCGAGAAAAGCATCAGATCCAGGTACAGCTGAAACATCTTCAGGAAGAACTGAAGCATTGCCGAGAACAGATGGATGCGGAGGAGATGCAATTGAAGGAACTGAAAATGAAGATGGCTCGTTTGAATGAAAAGAGACAGAGCCATTTATTTGAGGATGATGAGAATATGTCCACTTGTACAAGTATTGAAGAAGAAGAACAAAAAGAATATGTAGACAAGAAAGCCTGCAGAGATCTCTCTGGTTTACTTTTGCACCGAGACGGTCATATGGATGATAAAGAAGAAAGAGAAGATATCGAGCCTTGGGTTCTTCAAGAATTTGAAGATCTTGTTGAATTAGGCGAGACTGTGCCTATACGCAAACTTCATTCGATTGCTTACATGAAACACAGCCTTGCAGAAGACATTGAGCCCTGTCTTCGATTCGGACCTTCAAGTCGTCTCGTTCCAAGAAAGCTTTATGAAGCCATGATGCTGAATACCTGCTTTATTGAGGAAGCTCCTTACGGATATGCTCAAGATCAAGCCAAACGACCTTGGGATGTGCCACTGAGAATATCTGCTGGTAAAAGCATGATCTGGGAACGTTTATCAAGCTCGACAACGACACCCAGTTTACCTTTTTCGGGATGCCAAGCATGTGGCCGGGATGCAGTAGAGCTTCCATATCGATTTAGAATATCGATGTTGGACGATTGGGCATGCATTGACCGACATTGTCGAGATCGGCTGGTGTCTGCTTGTGAATTTTATGTGTTTATAAGAAATGTTCGACAAGGTTATTATAATGGTCGAAGTATACCTGATCTTTATCAAGAATCCATAAGATTAAAATTACAAATGTTTTACGCAAGGTAAACTTAGACAAAAAAAGATGAGAGGGATTCTTATATATTTTATTTTAGAGTTGGCACACTTTCGCAAACATTACATAATATGGGAAGCAAAGGAGATAACATTGGACATGCATCTGGACCTAACATGATTATACCACCACCAACAACAAGTGAAGAAAGTATCAGTTATGATTCAGATAGTCGTAACAATAGCACATACTCATTAAGTGAATCAATTCAAAGTCAAAAAGACACTCGTGAAACGCACTCTGGAAACTCGATTCATCCAGGAAACTCAGTTTGGAAAAACCTATAACATCTTGACCCCCCCCCCTTCTCCTTATTTATGTGTGATTTTATATATAAAAAAATAACTTTTTTTAATTTATTTAAAACTGAAACTGTGGATTTAATTTCCTTTTCTTTTCCTTTTTTTTTTTTATTCTCATTCTCTTTTTTTAGGAAAAAAAAATGAATAGAGTTATTCCGGATATAAAATACAAATTACGTAAATGTGATATCAATAATAATAAAAAAAATTAAATATTTTACTCATATTCACGGTAGATGTTGTGCAAAATCCAATTAGAGCAAGATGTTGTGGGTTTGGTGAAAAAGATAAACGACCTATTGATCCGCCTCCTATACTAAAGTTAACAGCAGAAAATGAAAACGGAGATCCTATAAGATTAAAGTAATACTAGAATATAAGAAAACAGGATCATTAACGGTGAGTTAGTGTAAAGGATGTAGTATTATTTTTGGTTCATTGTCAATTATATAACGAAAATGGTGAATATGATAGAGCATCAGTCCATACACCTTGGTCTACTACTAATAATCATTATCATCAGCAAAGAAGTTTTTCAGATAAACCAGATCATGTACGAAATCTAATAGGATCAGTCGTATCCAACGCTTATCATTTATATGATGAGAATAATATACCTGGAATATACTTTGTATTTCAAGATTTATCCATCCGACTAGAAGGTACTTACACATTAAAGTTTATTTTTATTAATCTTGAGGAAAGGTAAATAAAATGTACATAAATCAAGCAGATTGTATTCACCGTTATAGCAAGAGATCAAAATTTAAATACAAAAGTACAAATAGAGATATACTCCAAACCATTTACGGTTTATTCAGCTAAAAAGGTAAAAAGCGTAAAATTGCCAAAGAGAACCCAACTCTAACCTTAATTAAAGTTTCCTGGGATGACAGGTAACTGTGCTTAAACTTTACTCTATATTTTTCCTAAATTGTCATTTCCATAGAATCCACTACTCTTTCTAGATGCTTTGCGAAACAAGGTTTAAAAATTCCGATTCGAATGGCCATCCCAAAGTCAGCGTTCAACGATAGTGAAACTATAACATCAGAGAATAACAACATGATAACACATAAAGAAAACAACACTGTATCGCATAAGCTATCAATTAAGAATTTTTTACTTTCTACATCAGATAACGAAGAAGGGTCTGAATAAAACAATAAAAAAATTTCCATATTTTTCTCTTGTATTACAGAACGGAAAGTCATTTATACCCTCAGATTAGACCTAATCGTGTCATTCACCCTGCATCGTTAGTTTAATAGAAAAAAAAAGTTTTTTTTTGTGAATAGTCAAACATTCATCATTATTAAGAAGGATTCAAATATATACATTTCATTTCATCCAACAAGTAAAAATTCAACATGAATTGGATTGTATATGCATTTTTACTAATGACATGGATTCATACAAGAATAAACATGTCTATATATCATTATACACGAAAAAAGTCTCTTATTAATTTCATCCTGAAAAGAATGATTTAATGAGTCAAATCAGAAATAGAAGGAAAAGAAT